>NW_021605585.1:2522490-2545353 GCF_004785775.1 Grammomys surdaster | reverse complement strand
GAGGAGAGGAGAGGAGAGGAGAGGAGAGAGGAGAGGAGAGAAAAGAGAAAGAGAAGAGAAGGAGAAGAGAGAAGAAGAGAGTTACCAAACCCCTCTAAGGCATCCAGCGGGGATTCTCTGCACTCTCTGGCCCCCTCTCAGGTTGTGGCTTTCCTGTTACCCTCAGTCATAAATGCTATCATGAAGGACAGTATTAAGTCGGTTCAGACCCTGTCTCTGCACCAGTATTTATCTGATAGTCATTCTTAATCATCTGAAACACTTGACCTTGACTAAATCATGTCCTTTATTTCTTTTGCATAAAAGTTTACATGTTTTGTTCTTGATCCTGTGAAGTGTTCTTTCTTGATTTCCCTTAGGACTAGTTGAGCCCTATTCTTCTATTAAATATTGGCAACCTTCTAGATTTTTTTTCTGGGTTCCTCCCTCCTTTCCTTCCTTCTCTCCTTCCTTTTTTCCTTTCCTTTCTTTTTTTTAAGTCTTTCTTTGCTTCTTTGCCTTTCTAGGAAATGCCATCTACTCTTATGATTTTAATTTATTCTCTAGATTTTAATAATTCCCAGTTTTAACTTCACATTACAATACACACCTGAGTTAACTCTTTAGATTGTTAAACTTGAATTATTTGTACTTGTTTATACTTGTTTGTATTTGTCTGTGTGCATATATACACACACATATTAAGATGTCTGTGAAGGCAAGAAGAGGGCACTGTATCTTCTGGAACTGAACCAACAGGGTGGATGTTGGGAACTTTACCCAGTTCCCCTACAGGAACAACATCAACAAGGTCTCTCAAGTTCCTATTTGGGTTTGAAATTTGCTTATTCAACATTCTCCTGAATTAGTTATACATCCCTTTAATTCTGCATGTCTCAGATTGATAATTGTCTTCCTCGCTCTATCTTCTACTCAAATGTCCAAGACTGGGGGCTTGGATATGATCAAGATACATGTTATACAGGTATAAAATTGTCAGAATAGGTAAAAGCATTTTTAAAAAAACCACCTTAACATTTCTTTAGCTTTCCCCTTCTCTGACCCCCAACCCCTAAACCTCAACAACATTTATTCACAGGAAACTACTATCTCCAGTTCCTAAATCTCCCTTTAGCTACCCTACTGATCCTGTTACCAGTGTCATGACCTAGGAGTCATGAAATTCTGTTGTAACTCAGAGGCAGGCTCTGTGTCCCATGCTTGCCATTCCTCTAACTCAGTCCCACAAGTGATCCTTCTGAATACACAGTCTGAACTTGTCTTAAAGTGTAAAGCATAGTGTGTCTCAATAGAGCCCTAGCTCTATACTGAAGTGTAACTATCCCTGCCTGTGTCTCCCAGTTTACCTCTTCCTCCTCAAACTTCAGAGAACACATGGTCTCTGACTGTACTCCTTTTCAACCTCACCTGCTTATCGTCACCATGTGCCATATCCATCCATCCACACATCTCCTGGATTATCAACTTTTAACTCTCACCTTAGAAACAATCTAACTGCATTTTTAAAAGAACTGTTATTTATTCATTGATATATATTTCATATGTGTATGCAGTGTATCATGGTCATATTTTGGTGTTGCTTTTCATTTGTTTATTTTTATGCATATGGATGTTTGGTCTGCATTTATGTATGCACAGCACATGCACAGGGGACGAGATCCCCTGGGTATGCAGTTACAGGCCACTGTGAGTGCTGGGCATTGAACCCTGGTCCTCTAGAAGAACAGCCAGTGCTCTTAATCACTGAACAATCTCTCCATCTCCACTCTATATATTTATTCAACAAATATGTACTGAGTATTGAGTGTATACTGTGTGCAGGGCACTAAATGGTCATTTTGAACACAGCAGCAAATGAGGCGCACATGGTCTCTGTCCTGATGACACTAGTTGGAGATGACTTCCTTGATCTTCAAGAGTGTGTGACTTCTCTGGTACTGTGCTCCACACGGCACTGCTTCCTGTGTGTTGTAGTCACTTTTAAGTGAGTCAAAATCAAGATCAACAATTTGTTTCTACAGATACTGTTGACTGATATTTCAGAACTGCAAGACAGACTCACGATCAGTACTACTTAACTCTGTACTTCTGAGGAAAACTACACATGCAAGAAGTGTTATGGCTGTGTTCCAATAAAACTTTATGTCCAGCCAGATTTGGCCATTGGCCATAGCATGCAGAGCTGAATAGCTAGAATTAGATACTATGGTTTACTCTTGTACCTGCGGTGTAAACACAGTATTTGATATGAAGACATGTCAATAAAGGTTTGTTGGATAAGTAAGCGAAGGATAAAGAGAGTGGGGTTGACCAACTTTCTGATTTTCCTTTGTTCTACACGTCTTCAGTCACAGTGTGCTCCGCATTCACCTTTTATACCCAGGAGGCGCACCTTCCATTCCTGCTGACTATTCCCCCTGCAGCACTCATACAAACAGCTCATTAAGTATCACACCATCCATTTAGGCTCCTTTGTTGGTAGTTGCCTTTGAAAACCTTTGGCCCTACTTCCAGTCATTTCCTACAGCAAACATGCTTGTTTTCTTTCTAGATATGGCCACTTGGTTTTGTGTTATCCATCACTTACTATAAACTTTTGTGATTTCATTTGTGTGCATGTAGATGTACATGCATGCCTCAGAGATAGTGGGTTAGGTTTAAGATAGCTACAACAAAGTAAATACTATATTAAAGTGAGTCTTTCTCTCACATACACACACATACACACTATGTGTGCATATATATATACACCCCCAGTAGCCACACCATTCACATACATTTTTAAACACACTTATTATACATACATACATACATACATACATACATACATACATACATACAGGGGGAGAGGTTCATGTAGCCTAGGCTGACATCAAACTCACCATGTAGCTGAAACAGGTTTCATACATCTGATCTTCTAGCTCGTTTCCCGAGGGAGCTGAGATTATAGGCATGCACCACCATACCCAATTTATATGACACTAGGATCAAAAGCAGAGCCTTGTACATGTTCACCAAATATTCTACAGTCATAGTTTGGGTCTTATTGCTGTGAAGAGATAATAGTTCTTAAACAAACCTCGAACATTTTATTGGGACTGGCTTATTGTTTCAGAGATTTAGTCCACTGTCTTCATGGCAGGAAGCATGGCAGCATGCAGGCAGACATGGTGCTGGAAAAGAACTTGAGAGTGCTCCATCTTTATCCACGGGCAGCATTAAAAAAACAGTGAGCCACCAGGCCTGGCTTGAACTTCTGAGTTCTCAACGTGCTCCCCAATTGACACACTTCCTCCAACAAGACCACACCTACTCCAACAAGGTCACACCTCCTAATAGAGACACACCCTATGAGCCTGTGAGGATTATTTTCTTTCAAACCACCACATTCCACTCCCTGGTCCCTATAGACTTGTAGCCATAGCATAATGCAAAAGTTCATCAGTTCAACTTCAAAAGTCCCCATAGTCTTTAACAGTCTCAATTCTGTAAAAGTCCAGTCTTTTCTGAGACTCATGGCAATCTCTTAACTACCCCCTATAAAATCAAATCAAAAAGTAGATCACATACTTCTGGCAATAATAGTATAGAATTTATATTACTATTCCAAAAGGTAAAGAAGGGAGCATAGTTAGGAAATACTAGTTAAGTAAGACTGAAAACCAGATGGGTAAACTCTAAACTCTGTATCTCCATGTCTGATATCAAAATAGTCTTCAGATTTCTCTTTTAATCTTTGTGGAATGCAACATATTGCTCTCTCTTAGGTCAGTTCTACTCTCTGTTAGCAACTTTCCTGGGCATGTATCCCACAGCTCTGGCATCTCCAGCATTTTGGGGTCTCTAAGGCAATCCATGCTTCACCTTCATAGCTTTACACAATGGCTTCCCTAGGCTTCCATGAAGGGACACTCCTAACACATGCTTTGCCTCAGCAGCTTTCTCTAGCTGTGGCAAGTGATTCTACAATACCTTTCTTCTATCCTTGTCTCTAAAGCCAGAACCTTGTGGTTGAAGCTGCCAATTTCTGCTACTTGTTGGGACTGGAACATGGCCCTCTTGTTCAGGTATGTTTCCATCATCTTTCTGGTTTTAATAGTTTATTTCACTGCCTAAGCTTGGCTGTCCTGGAACTCTGTAGAGGTGGCTACCCTTAAACTTAGAGATCTGTCTGTTTCTGCCTCCTGATTAAAAGTGGGCATCACTACACCCAGCCCAAGCTTGTCTTTAATTCTCTTTCACAAATTGGAAGCTTAGCTGGGTAGATCTTGTCCTGAGCTCACAACTCCTCTTATTCCATTTAATATCAGGCTTTTAAAAATCTGTTTATTTCCTTGAACACCGAATTTAGCTCCATTCTACTTTCTGATGCCTTGTTTCTTTTTCTCTGTGAATTGTACATTTTCGATTTTTCCTCACTCAACTTGCTTGTTTTCATTATAAATCTTTATAAGAGTGGATACTGGTAACTACACAGCAGAGCCTATACTAGGCTGCTTTGAAATTTCCTCTGCCAATGCCATTAATCCCAAACTCTTCAATTTAGCGTCAGGCAGAATTTTCAGAGAAGTTCAAAAAGCAACCACATTCTTATCCAAAATATCCCAAGAATGGTTTCTCAACCATAACCAAAAATTATTCTCTAAAGCCTCTTAAGCCAGTCTCCCACAGCTGAAATCAACCTCAGCTGCCAGTTAAGTAATGTCTTCTATGCTCCTGCTAGGATGGGCCATCATGACCCACTTAAAGTGTGTAACTACTTTGCTAATCCAAAGCCCCAAATCCACATTCCTCCACCTGAAAGCATGGTTAGGCCTATCCCTGGTACCAACTTCAGTTTTAGTTTGGGTTTTATTGTTTTGAAGAGACACCATGACCATGGCAATTCTTATAAGAGAAAACATTTCACTGGGGCTTTTTGACAGTCAGAGATTTAGTCTACTATAGTCACAGCAGGAAGCATAGTAATATGCAGGCAGACATGGTGCTGGAGAAGGAGCTGAAAGTTTGACATGTTGATCTAGAGACAGCAGAAAAAAGCAGTGAGCCACTATGCCTGGCTTGAGCTTCTGATACCTCAAAATGCCCTCCCCCCAACATAGTGACACACTTCCTCCAACAAGGCCACACCTACTGTAACAAGGCCACACCTCCTAATAATGCCACTTGGTTTGAGCTTGTGGCAGCCATTTTCTTTCATACCACCACATCTATCAACTACAAATTTGCTCCCACACTCACATTTTGTTTTCCTGGTGGATGTTCTTTGCTCATGCCTCAAATTTGATGGCTTTTGACTGGTCAGCCTGGTGGATGTTAATAGTTCAGACTGCTGTGGCAATTTCTTAAGCCAATTAAACACTGAGAATATTGAGTTGATAGCATTAATGGAGTCTTTCTCCCGAGAAAGATTCCTGATACCAGGAGAATGTGTTTGATTGTACATTGTTTCCTTTTCAAGACAGGGTCTTACTGTGTAGTGCTGGCTATCCCTGAATTCACCATGTAGACCAGGTTGGCCTCAAACTCTTCCTCCTGCTGAGCATCTCACTAAACCTGGATGATTGAGATCATTTTCATTACACTAGATCAGTTGTTCTTCTCAAAGCAGGACTGTTTTCCCTTCTAAATTTACATAATATTCTGGAGTCTTTGTTTTTATTTAACAATGTTCATAGCATCATTGCCTCAAGTAGAATTCATTTCAAGAAACCATGATATTCTGTTATGCTTGCAGACAGGAGCCTAGCATAATTGTCCTCTGAGAGGTTCCGCCCAGCAGCAGACTGAAACAGATGCAGAGACCCAGAGAACTTGGAGAGTCTTGAAGAAGAGAAGGACTGAGGGAACAAAAGTAGATGGTACTCCACAGGAAGACTACAGAGTCAACTAACCTGGACCCTTGGGGGCTCTGAGAAATAGAACCACCAACCAAAGAGCATACAAGGGCTGGACCTAGGCTCCACACACACATGTAGCAGGTATGCAGCTTGGTCTTCATGTGGGTCCCCCGAAAAGTGGAACAGGGACTATCCCTGACTCTGTTGCCTACCTGTGGATCCTGTTCCCCTAACTGGGCTGCCTTGTCTGGCCTCAGTGAGAGAGGAAGTTCATAATCCTGCACCAACTTGATGTGCTAAGGTGGGTTGTTTCTCAGGGGGGACCTCCCCCTTCTCAGAGGAGAAGGAGATAGAGGAGAGGCTATGTAGGGAGGGGCTGCCATCGGGATATAAAGTGAATAAATAAATTAATGGGGGGAAAAAAGCAGTCTTAACTTTGTTTTATCATGAGATTGTGCCACTCAGCTGCCTCCTCAGATCCTCCCCCATTCTACTCCTCTTGCTGTTTCTGCAACATCTGCAGCTTTCCTCCACTGAAGTCAGAAACCCTTCCTAGTCACTCACATACACTGGGGCTAGCTTCTTCTAAACTTCTCTTAATTCATTTAACCTCCCATGGGCCGTGAATGTCTAGAAAGATGAACTCTTTCCAAAAAAGTATCTAGTTTACTGTGCCTCACCCATCAGATGAGTTATTTATCTATGGTAGCTACAGTCTGATATGTTTCTTAAATAAAATGACCTGAGTTTTAGAACTACTGCTTGTATGACAGAGTGGATGTTATGCATGGAGTGGGGAAACATTTACCTCACTGTGGGTCCCCATCTGAGCTTTGGGGGTTACGGGGTGCTTTGTTAATGAGCAACAATATTTGAGATAGATAAATCTACTCCTTGGAGTAGTCGTCACAGTAGTGAGTTTAATCCTCAGAAAACCACATTATAAACAGATGTACTACCACCCAGGCTTAGTCCCATTTAGCAAACCGGGTAGAGTAGATTTAGAAAGTCTTTAAGGGCTTTATGCATTTTAAGTGAGCTTTGCCTTGAACTTTGAGTTACCAGCAGCATTGTCCCCTGGCGAAAGTCAGTCTGACCTTTGAACCTTTGAAGCCAGCCACTGAATTCTCTGTGGCTCTGAAAGCCCTAGATAGACCTTGTTCCAAGACCAGTCTGCTTAGTTTACTGAGTGTCGTGTCTTCACTGGCTTTCTTGGCTAGATCTAGACCTCTTCTGTGGCTCCTGCAGAAAGCTTTCTTGCTTCAAATTGCCCTTCTTTGTTATCGAGATGATTTTCTTTCTTCGAGCCTTGTGATCAAACCTCTCTTACATTTTCTTTGCAGCTTCCTTCCCTCTTTCAACATTTGCAGAACTGAAGAGAACTCTGATTTTAAGGGATGCTGGAGCTATTTTGATCTTCTACCTAAACCACTAGCCTGCCTCCATGTCCAGTAATAAGGCTGTTAAAGTATGTTATCACTCATTCGCCTGTTGGGACTGCATTCTAGTGGTTATTTTGTGTAAGGAGCCTAGTTTTAAACCTATGTCAGCCTTCAGCATGCTTCCCTTTTTAAACATGATCATTTCTAACTTCTGATTAAAATGAGAAATATTTGTTTCTTCCTTCCACTTGAACACAGCTGGGCCACTGTGGGGCTATTAGTTGGGACAAATTCAGTACTGCCTGACTCAGGTAAGAGGGAGACCCGAGAATGGGGAGAGAGCTGGAGAGGCAACTGGTGGAACAGGTAGAACACATGCAACACTCATCAGTTGACTTAGCTCCTTCTAAAATGAGAATTCATGACATCCCAGAAACTTACAGTAGGAACATCAAAGACCACCAAATAAACATCACTTTCACATATGTAACAATAACAGGAATGCGTGGAATATTGACAAAATTATAAGAACGTGACACAGATAGCTTGGCATGCAAGGTAGAGTCAGGCATGTGAGTTTGAAGCCAGCCTGATCTACATACGGAGTTCCAGGACAGAGAGATCGTATATACTTTTTCTTTTTAAGTGACACCAAGACAGAATGAGAGCATGCCACTGGGCAATTATCATTGATGGAGCAATCTGTGTTTGTTTTATGTTGTAGAGTGCAGGGTCTGGTGAGTGCTAGACAAGTACTTTCACATTCAGGGCATTTCCTGCTCTCTTAAAAACCTGTTTCATTTAGGACTGTAGAAACATTTAAGCTGTAAAAGTGTATTATCTGCAAAACACAATAAAATGACATGCAGTGAATTAGGTATGAGTTCCTTTCCTCCATAAAAAATGTAAAATATGTTAAAATACACAAACTTAAAGCCATTCTGTGGTGCAGGTGGGATGTTAGGGGAAAACCTCAAATCAATCACTATATAAATCATTTACTCTTCTCTGGGGAAAGGTTCAGTGTCATTGAGGCAAAGATAGTCCAGATAAGGCAAAGAGATCAGATGTCAGATGTCAGTAAATAATTAGAATACATTGTTCTAAGTCATCTGGGGGTGATCAGGAAAGCACTCCCAGAAAGTTCATAGGAAGTAAACTTTAGTCTTCATACAAAGTGATTAAAGAAGGCTCTAAGGGGGAAGAATTTGACCTGGAAGTTAGAAAGTAGGTATCTGAAGTGTAGCTATGACTCCAAAGGGCCCTGATACAGAGAACTGTACAGGCACACCCACAAGTTACTAGAAAGCAAGTTTTAAAGAGGTCATGTCTAGGGAGTGGCTAACAAATATGAAGGCAAATCTCTTCCAGAAGGTGCTAAGTCCATTCAGATGGGGGAATGCATTGATAATTAGACACTATGCTCATAGACTGCAAGTCCACATCCTGTATCTCCTTCTTAGAGTAGGAACCCTGATCCTTTGAAGTAGTTAACATCATGTGTGTAAAAAGTAAAGTACCAGGGTCCAAAAACAGGTACATTAAACCCAGTGGTTAAAAGACACGGCATATCCTGATTAGCTCTACCTACATAAATGGAACCGAGAGTAAAGAACATTTAAAACAAGAAGAGACTAGGAGAGGTCACAGTTATCTCTGGAAAATTCTGTCTTTTGCATAGATTTACAATGATGATGATGGTCCATTTGCCCTTCCTGGTCTTGGTCACTTTATTGCTAAAGGATCATCTTTCTTTCCTTCGGGAAAGGGAGAACTTCTGCGCATATTAAATCTTTGTGTGGAAACAGGAAGGTATTGTCTGCCAAAAATTAAGTATCTTTGCTCCATTCTCTTCTGTGATTTTATCATGCCCCATCACTTCTTCTTAACAGAGACAAAGACACATTAGTTGCTTTTCTACTGCTGTGATAAAACACTATGACCAAGGCAACGTACTTTTTAAGAAAGCATTTAATTGGGCTTGTGGTTTCAGAGGTATAGAGTCTGTGATGGTTGAGCAAAAATGTGGTGGCAGGAACACCTGGAGCAGCAGCTATAAGCAAGAGGCAGAGTGAGAGAGCACACTGAGAATTGTGTGTCTTTTGAAACCTCAAAGCCCACTCTTGGAGACATACCTCCTTCAAAAAGGCTACATGCCACCCCCAATCCTTCCCAAACACTTCCACAAATTGGGCATCAATTATTAAAACATATAGCCTATTTGATGACATGTTCATTCAAACCATTACACAAGACAATTTGCTGTATCTCAAGATTGATATCAGACTCTACCCCTAAATGCCTACTCTAGTGCAAATAGTATTGATTTGGACCAGTGAGACATCCACCTGGGTGAAGTCTCAGCTTCCTATCTTAAAGAATGTTGATAGTTACTATGATTCAGATATGATTTACCAACCAAGAGTTCAAGGGTTTTTGGGTTTGGTCCTTAATGACTCAAGGTGGAGGTTGGACCTGTGTCTAGGGATTTTGAGGTGTTGCTTTTTAGAAAGAGTTAAGGCCATTTGTCCTAGTCAGGGTTTCTATTCCTGCACAAAATATCATGTCCAAGAAGAAAGTTGGAAAGGAAATGGTTCATTCAGCTTACGTTTCCACGTTGCTGTTCATCATCAAAGTACATCAGGACAGGAACTCACAAAGGGTAGTAACTTGGAGGCAGGAGCTGATGCAGAGGCTTTGGAGGGGTGCTGCTTACTGGATTGTTTCTCCTAGTTTGCTCAGCTTGCTTTCTTATAGAACCCAGGACTATCAGCCCAGGAATGGCACCACCCACAATGGGCCCTTCCACCTTGATCACTAATTGAGAAAATGCCTTACAGCTGGATCTCATGGAGGCATTTCCTCAAGGGAGGCTCCTTTCTCTGTGATAACTCCAACTTGTGTCAAGTTGACACACAAACCAACCAGTACACCATTAATACAGGATCCTGAGTTAGTTCTCACGAAAGTAAGTTAGTATAAAATCTTGACCCTAAGGGCTGCCAAAATCACTCAGTGTTTCAGAATACTTGATGCTCTTTCTGATGATCCAAGTTTTGGTTGCCAGCATCCACACAAGGCAGCTCACAACCCTATGTGTTTCCAGTTCTAGGGAAGCTCCTTCTTCTGGCCCTTGTAGGCACACACACTCACAAGCACATACATGCACACATACATATACACATAAATAAAAATAAAATAAACCTTGATCCTGAGCTCCAAGTCACTTAGTTTCTCTCTAACCAGACTATCTCTCCCTTGCATATGAACTACTGCCATTCTGCTGCCATCTGTGGTGAGGCATTGGCCAGAGCAACTGGTCATCAATGCTATGCCACTGAGTTGCTAAAACATTGAGTCAAATAAACATATTGATTGTATAAAGTTCTCCAGCCTTGGGTATTTGATTACAACAACAGAAATCATATTAATGCAGCAGATTTCATGAGACACACCAGTGTATACTTTGAAGTGGCACTAGACGTATTCTCAAGATGTTACATGTCCATCAAAGGTTGAGCTTCACAGTTGGGCTTAGGTGTCAAAATGCCAGGGGGCACACCTGTTATGGAGTTACTGAGGAACGGAGGGGAAACATATTTTGGTATCAAGGACTCAGGCCAATGGTTCAAGAAGACAATGAGTCTTGGCTGTGTTACTTATTGCTATGTAGACCTGGCCAAGCCACTTGTCCTCTGGGTTTCAGTCTCCCTGTTCATAAAATTAAGGACAGAATTGGATTAACTTACCATTTTAGGATTCATATAGATTCTTATTTGTTGTTGTTTGGGTGTTTACCATTGTAATCATATAAATATTTTACTTGATCTTTTCCATCCAGTAGCTTGGAAAGATGTGGTTATTAAAAGATACAGTACTTAAACACTATCTTATTACTCATTTAAAGTGTGTGAAAATATTTTCCATATGTCCCTTCCCTAAAGATCATGACTTTAAGCAGTGGTGGTGCATGCATTTAATCCCAGTACTTGAGAAGCAGAGGCAGGTGGGTCTCTGTGAGTTCAAGGGCAGCCTGGTCTACAGGGTGAGTTCCAGGACAACCAAGACATAGAGAAACCTTGTTTTGAAAAATGAAAAAAAAAACAAGATTGTGACTAAAAACATATAATTGATCTGCAGTACACAGAAGGCCTAGTTCAGGGAATAGCAGAACACGTAATACACAGGTCATTGTCCAGAAAGACCAAGAGTCAAATATAATTGAAGTGATGTGATGCTGGAATATCGCTAAGAGCTGAGAGAGGAGTTTACTTAAAAAAACACATTAAAAGCCGAACAATTCAGACTTCTGTTTCTAAATCCTCATGTCTTTCTCCCTTTGCCTTTAAAATGTTTAACCTTGAATTAGGTCTTACAGATTAACTAACGCATGTCTATGTTCATCTAAAGATTTAGAGCTGGGATCCATATAGCATTAGTCTTTCTGGGTCTGCGTTACCTCACTCACTATATTTTGTAGTCTGATCCATTTACCTGAATGTTGTATGGTTTCGTTTTTATTTATAGCGGAATAGAATTCCACTGTGTGTGTGTGTTCCACATTTTCATTATGCGCTCATTGGTTGATAGATATCTAGGCTGCTTCTGTTTCCTCACTAATGTGAGGCCAGCTGCAATGAACATGATAAGCGGGATCTCCTTAGTAGCATCCAGAGTCTTTTGGGCAGACACCAAGGAGTTTGTATGTTGGGTCAGCTGGCAGACCTCTATCTTCTTGAACATTCTCCACACTGATTTTGACTGTGGCTACAACAGTTTGCAGTCCCCACCAATAGTGGATGAGAGTTCACAAGCATTTGTTGCCAATTCTTTTCTTGATCTTTGCCATTCTGGCTGGCATACAATAAAATCTCAAAGCAGTTTTAATTTACACTTCCTTGATTGCTAAAGACAGAAACTACTTAAAGATATTTCTTAGTTATAGTTATTTTTACTGTTTTGAGAATTCTCTGTTTGGTTACATAAAACTTTTTAAAATTGAATTATTTGTCTTCTTGACGTGTGTGTGTGTGTGTATGTGTGTGTGTTTCCAATTCTTTGTATAGTCTGGATATTAATCCCCTCTCAGATGGAGAGCTGGCAAAGACTATCACCCACACTCAGGCTTCCTCTATACTCAATTGATATTTTCTTCCTAATTTTTATGAAGTCCCATTTGCCAGTTGTTGGCCTTAATTTCTGAGAGAATGGAGTCTTATTCAGAAAGTCTTTCCTGGGCCTATGTCTCTTGAGGTACTCCGTATGCTTTTGTCTACAAGTTTGCACATTTAAGGTTTCACATTGAGTTATTTTATGCATTTGGAGTTGATTTTTGTGCATGGGGATAGGTATGGGAATAATTTTCTTCTTCTACAATGTAGACATCCAGTTTTCACAGCACCACTGGTTGAAGATGCTGACCTTTCCACCGAGTGTATTTTTAGGAGCTTTATCAGATGTCAGGTGGCTGCAATTATATGAGATTGAGTTTGGCTCTCTGCTCTGTTTTTGCTCATCTACAGGTCTGTTTTTTTTTTTTCCAAGACCATGCTGTTTTTATTACCAAAGAATCTGTAATATAACTTGAAATCTGATATGGTAATCCTTCTAGCATTATTCTCTTGTCTCGGGATTGCGGCTATCTGGTTTTGTATTTTTTGTGCTTTGATATGAATTTTATATATTTTTTATCCCTGTAACAAATTTTATGAGAATTTCAACAAGGATTGCATTGAATCTATAAATTGCTTTTGATAGGATGGTCATCATCACAATATTACTTTTCCCGATACTTTTTAAGGCCTTCTCAATAGGAGGAACCTATATGGCAAACCTTGACAGGAATCCAGGGTGGAAAAGGTCACAGACCCTAGAGGAGAACCTATTAATATCACTTTCCTAAATCAATATAGTCTTTAACTATAAATATATTATAAATATAAATACTTAGCCTTACATCCACAGATATGTATAGCTTTCACCCCTCCTCAAAAAAACTTCTATTTGCAGCAGACAGAAGCCTTACAGAGATTCACACCTGCTCAAAATGCAGAAAATCAGCAGCCATGAAATATTCAGCTCTAATTGGTACATCTACAACACAATACCTATTCCTAAGGCTCAGGAAACAACTTGGAAGAGGAGGCAGAAGAATTATAAGGGCCAGAGGACCAGAACTCCTGCCGTGACATAGTGTCTTCTAGACATGGCAGGATCACTTCACCCATGAAGCTTCAGCAATATGGCTGCCTGTGTGAGACCTGCAGAAATGATTATACCAGTTGATATTTCCATACAGATGGGGAAACTTCACATGGCTCTACTTGTAGATGAAAAATTACAAACCATCAGTAGCTGGGGAGGGAAGGAGAATCAGTTTTCTTCAGGGATGATAGGTTGTCTAATCCTAAGTGCTCATCCCTAAACACATGCACATATTGGGCAATACTAGTCGGAATCAGTTGGTTGTGTGTGTGTGTCTGTGTGTGTATATGTGTATATGCTTGTGATATTATATATTACAATATATACAATACATATTAACGGTAATTATAGGAGAAGATGTCTTAAATTCAAAGGAAGGAATGAGAGCAGACTTGGAGAGGACAAGAAGGTATAGAAATGATATGAAGACATTGTACTTGTGCTCTCAACGACCAAGTGATCTCTGGAGCCCAGGACGTTTCTACTTTGATTTAAAATGTCAGTGGAGTTCAGCAGTGATGCAAAGTGGTTGACTCTCTGACCAACACTTTTGGTCACACAGATGGTTTTGGAAGTAAAGCCAGTCCCCTCCCTTGCAACATGTAAATGCTTGGGTCATGTGTTTATTTGCTCGTTTGTATAAAAGCTTAAAACTTGGTTCAACTATATGCTACTCTGTGTGTCTTTTCAATGGGCACATCCGTACCCTGCATCACTCCGCTGATTCTTTCTTAATTAGCGCAGACGTTTCTCACTGTCCTATGTGTTCCAGCTCATCTCCTTTATTATAATGCTATGAATACTGGACACTTAGAACAATAGTTTCATGGCCATAAATGGTGGTCAGGTAAGTTTTGTTGGATGCATAAATGAAGAAAGGACTTCATCCATATCTTAATCATGGCCCCAGCGACAGAACACTTAGTGGAGGCGCTTGTTTCATTCTATATAAGAAAGCAGGAGGCTAGCAAACATGCCAGCCTCGAGGTAGAGGCCAGTGGGAGAAGGCTTACCTAGCATGTGCAAGATTCTGGGTTTGAAAAGAAGGAACAGATCTATTGGCTGCTCCTGCATCAAGTTTCTCATCTTACATTGTCAGGAAGGTAAAGTCATCTCATTTATCCATGGCCACTCATGGGTGGCTTGAGTACACAGAGTTACCCTGCCACGCTCAGGAGATGGGCAAAAGGGCAAGAAGACAACTTGTAAACTTTGGGTTGCCAGACTCAGCATGAGGGCATCCCTGAGCCAACCCCCTACTGACTTTGACCATGGTCCTGGATCTGTGCTCTGTGCATTAGCATAGGTCAGCTTAGCCATTGGGAAGGGAATGTGGCAAAGGTTGGACCAGACTGGACCTGAACCTGGGCTTTGATAAGACCTGGAAGCAGTATTCTCTTTGCTCCAACACTTAGAGGAAGGGAGAAATCTCAGAGGATACAAAAATCCATCAGACTTCTGTCCAATCCCATGGGCAGAAAAGCAAAAGGGGATACTTTCAAATGGTGTGGAAAGAATCTGTTGGCATCAGAGTAGGAGTGCCAGGAAGTCTGTAGATAGTAAGAAGAGGAGGGGATTGCATGAGATACAGAGAGTATCAGACAGAGACAGGAAGACTGAGCATTAGGTCAGGAGGAGGGAAAGAAGAAGAAGGGAGAGAAATAGGAGAGGAGGGAAGGAAGAAGGGAGGGTAGACAGGCAAGCAGGCTAGAATGAAGAAAGCTGAAGCTTCCAGAGAGAAAACTAGGATAGGGGAGAGAAAAGCTTGAAAAGATGAGAAGAAACGGGGACAAGATGGAGAACAAGTTCAAGCATGCTGGTGCTGCTTGGCTCAGGAGGCTTGCTTCTGTAAGCCCGGCATGAGGATGGCCTAGGTACAGACAGAAATGTGCTGACTCCTGCCCAGGAACATCAGAGGACAGAAACAGATCAATTAGCCTGGGAGAAGTGCTATTGCCAGTGATCAGTTCCTGGCTAAGCCAGCCCAGGCCAAGGACTCTTACATGATCAGTGTACTATCAAAGGGCCAGTGGCTCCAGGGCAGGCTCAGCCTTTTACCTTGAGAACACCCTGTGCTCACATCCCTTTGCTGATCTGGCCACTAGCTCTGTCCCAGGCTCACCTCAGGACCTAGTTAGACCCAGCCCCTTGGAGTTTGAACAGGCTTCAAGGACCCTCTAGGAGTCAGGGCAGCCCAAAACAACCAGCCCATGATACGGTCCTGGGGCATGTTTGTGTGTGGAATAGTAGTCATTTGGAGCAGATACTCTCATAGATATTCAAGCAGTAGAAACACCTGTTAGAGGAAGAAAGCTTCTTGTGAGAAGAGGCATTGGATATGCTGGATTCATAATCTATATATTCTATGCCCTATTTGTGAGCAGCAGTCTTGCATGGCCACTGTGACGCAGACTGAGGATACAGACAAGGGAGGACCCACATTCAGTGTCCTCTGGGGAGACCAGTGGCACTGCAGTTCCCCCTGCCCAACCTAACAGAGTGCTTTGGAGCCCAGAAGAGAACATGGTTGCTTCTGTTGCAAGGCAAGCAAAATACCTAGGAAGGGAGGTGTTTGAGGGTAGTTATAGACAGCTGAGTAGGACCCACCAAGGTGACGAGAGAGTAGGAATCCAAGGGAAGGGAGATAGAGTTGAAAGGTGTAAGGTGTGAGTTCAAATGGCAGTTGGATAGTAGCAGGCAGTGCAGATCAGTCAAGGCATATAGGTGAAGAAGTAAGGGTCAGGTAAGAATAGACATCTCTGAGGGCTGAGGGTAGACCTGTTAATTGGATGGAGTTTAAGGCTGCATAGAAGTGGTGTGCTCAGTTGACATTTTCGAAGAATATTTGTGTATGAGTGAATTTGTACAAGTTGGACAATTTGGAAGAGTGCCTACAATTGAGCGTGGGAATGAAATTGAAGCAAGGTAAATGTACCCTAGGAGAAGGCTAAGATAGTGTTCTCACTGATGAGCTTTCTCTTGTAGAGCCCTTCTGCTCCATGCCTGCTTAGGCATTTTCCTTTGATTCTTTGTCAGACAACTTCAGCCATGGCCACTTTCTCTCTGAGGGTCTCCTAAGCGCTGATCTTCAGGCTAGTGTTCCTGGAGTTAGATAAGAGCTTCAGGCCAGTACCATCCTCCTCAAATAGCAAGCATTTAAGGAAGGATTTAAACAGCTCGCCTCTGAGAAAGGGCAGTTATAGTTTAAAAACTACCTTACTCCCATCTTTAAAAACACGAGATTAAATATTACCCAATTTTCTGTCTACTCTGTTATCGTTTCGTCAATCACGATACTTTTCTTGGAGCTGATGAAGCAGGAGAAGCATAAGCTCAAGTCTAGCCTGGACTATACATTGAGAGCATGTCTCAAAACACCTCCAACAACAACAACAAAGGTACTTCTCTAAGTTAAACACACTGATTACGCTGACATGCCTATTTATAGCAAATACTGACATACACCTTTTATTTTAAAAATCAACTTATCAATTTATTTTATGTTGTGTATCTTGTTCCATAAGCATGCAGGTAACCCTGGGGCCATATGAGGGTATTGGAACCTCTTTAACTGAGCTTACAGGTGACTGTAAACTGTGGGTTCTGGACACCAAACCTGGGTTCTCTGCAAGAACAGTAAGTGCTTCTAGCTGCCTCTCCAGCCCCAGCATGCATTTTTTAATTTTAAAATATTTCGTGAAGACAACTGCAATTCCATATCTTATTTTGAAGTCTAACATTCTATAGATTAGATAGATATCTTGCCACCTGCTTTACTGTTGATTGGCATTCATCCTGACTTGATGTGTTTGGTTGCACAGTGTCCCAGACAGCTTTGTGCATGAGTCTTTACATAGTTTTTGCTCCTATTGCTAGAGCGAGGATTCCTAGAGGTTAGATTGTTAAATCTAAGACAGATTTACAATCTTATGAGGAATTGTGTCATCCTCTTTCCGAAGGTCATCTTGATCTTTACTCCAACTAGCAATTTGTTTGACTGTCTCTTCCTCATCCAGTCCCCAAGCAGCAGAACTCTCACTACTTGTGACAGGCACTGAACACCAGAACCAAGATCCCCTGTCAGCTGCCTGTACAGCAAGGTAATGCACATAAATTAGTCATAGCCATGCCTGGCACAGAGTGAAGACACACTACTTATTTGCTGTTGCTGTTAGTAAAGCACATTGCCCAAGCAGAGAGACAGTCAAGCTTTTAACAGCTGGCTTACTGCAGAAGATGAGTTGGAAAGGAGGAAGAAAGAAAGAAAGAGAGAGAGAGAGAGAGAGGGAGGGAGGGAGGGAGGGAGGGAGGAAGGAAGGAAGGAAGGAAGGAAGGAAGGAAGGAAGGAAGGAAGAGAGAGAGAGAGAGAGTTGGGAGAAGGCTCTGGATTCATCTGCCTGTGCAGGGAGGTAAGACTTTGCCTGCATTCCTTGTGTACTCTACCATCTTAAAATCTCAAATTTAATATGTTGATTCACTGTCCATCACATGCCTTTGCCTGTGGGACAAAAAAAAAAAAGTGGGAAGGAATGTCCTCTGTCCTCAGAGACTAATGACTATAGGCTCAGATAAGGGAGGCACACTCACTCATATGCCCGCTGGGAATGAGAATCACAGCTTTCAGATGCGGCATTCAGTCAGCTGTTTAATGCCCGAGGGTTTCCAGGGAAAAGAAACGGGCCTTGCTCATAAACTGGATTGTTACTTTTTAAAAATGCTTTTCTCCTCCACTAGGATGGAAACTCTACAGAAAAAGACTAAACCTTTTCTATTACCCATCACAACAGCAAGGGCAGGGAGGGGACAGATCTCAGGATTAGTTTTTGGTGTGATTTAAGGAAGTTTAAAGCCATACCTCCTAGAAATGAATTGATTAAATTACTAGGTGAATAGTTATTTAAGTCAAATTTACCTTTGCACATGATAGGCTGTGCTCAGAGCCGTCCCAGGCTTGAACAGTGATAGCTACTGCTGTACACTTCACCAGGCCAGGGCTCTTGGATCTGGATGGGCCAGAGAGAAATGTCTGGGGAAGCAGGATTACAGAAGGTAACAGTTATTGGAACAATTTGGCCCCAAAGCCCAGGATGCCTCGATCAATATGCATGACTTTCAAAATTCCTATTTTAATCGGCAAAACGGAAATGAAATTCCCAATGTAGCTTTTAGTTAAAAAAATAAATTACAAGTGGTATATGATATTCATGCATACCATTTCCTCTGAAGTTCTTTTTAAGAATTGAAGAAAATAACCATATCACATACTGGAAAGAAACTAGCCCAGGAGTCCAGAGATTTGGTTTTATGCCTTAAATCTATCACCTGAAAGTTATAGGATCAAAAGCTATGAGTTACCCTTTTACCTATGTTCGCTCACATCCGGAACGAAAGAGCTGGTGGTTTGTAAGCTCCTGCCATATCCTGATAAGACTGAGTTGCTAAGTCCCATTTAGTGTCAAGAACTCATCCATCCATCCTTTCCACAAATATTGAGTGGATTCCTACCTGCATGGTGCCCATGTGATTTGAGCACATTTTTCCCCCCCTGAGGAGACAGGTCTTAGGATCATCATGCTTCAGTGTATCCAGTCATGTCTTCGGCATGCTTTGACCCCTGGTCCTCATCTGTCACTGGCCTCATCTTGTATAAATCTCCAGTGTCTTGCTTCCCTGTTTTTGCCCTATCCTACCTCTTCCACATCCCTCCAGCTGTCCTTCAGACCTACCATTTCTCAAATGAGCTGTGGCAAAAAATTCATAATGGCCCCCCTGACCTCTATACTTTTCCTTCCAAATACAAGCTATGTCCAAAATTGTCTACAACTTATCATTTCCACCACCATTTTTGAAGGCTTGCTGAATGGCATCACTGCTCCTGGACCTTTCAAGAGCCACACCATTCAGAGAAAGGAACCAGCACATTGCAAGACATGATGACCCGATGTGGGGCTGAAGGGATGTTCCAGGTGACACCTCTTGCTCTTACAAGGGCTTCACTTAATCAACTCCCTTCTTATGCTTCTGACATCTCACACTTGACGTCCATTTGTCATTCCTTACTTAACCGTTTCTCTCCTTGACCACACTTAGCAACTCAGCAGCAGGGAACTGATGTGTATAAATCGTCTTTTCACAACCCATAACCGCTCCCTATTGTCTTCAGAGGGAAAATCAGTCCCTTTTACTGGGTATTTAAAGCCATTTAGAGATTTATGTTATTTTTCTAATTAACTCTGCTAGTAACTCCCCTTCCCCCACCTCCCTCATCCCAAGTTCACACCTGAAGTCCCATTCCTCTACCCACATCAGTATGGCGTCCTCCAGGGCTCTCATTTCCACTGCCCTTCTAGAAAGGTCCAATACAATTTGCTTGAAGAGGATGCCTAGAATATCTTAGCCTCTCTTCAAAGTCTAGTTTAAATGTCATCTTTTCTAAGAACACAGAGTTCTTATGCCATTCAGAAATAGCTATTACGAGCTCCCTGATATTTCTTATAGTAAATATCCACAGTGCTGTAAATATCCACAGACCTTTAGGAAGCTATGCTGTGTCCCTTGGATTTTTGAGGTCCGCAGCACAAAAAACTTAGTGTCTGATGCTAGGGCGACCACTGTATCAGACAGTTGTCATATGATGGTTGCTGCACATGTCTTATGACATGCAATCTTTTTTAAAATTTTAATTGGTGGATATGAAATCCAGGGCTTTGCACATACCAAGCAAGTATTGTACCACTGAGCCAACCCAACCTTTCATGATGCTTCAGGCTTACAACAGATAATGAAACTGGATTCAGAGAAAGGCTAAATGAACTACACAAGGCATCAGCAAGTAACACAACTAAGGTTGCATTTAAAGTACAGTGTAATCACCTGGCTAGCTACTCCCCTTCAGAAGCTACTGTCCTTACTTGATGTCTTACCTATGTAGTCATCTGAAGAAGAAATGAGAGATGTACTTACCAATCATCCTCATTACCTGCAGAGATTTTAGAGGCACTTGGAAGGAAGAGGCATCTGGTCTTGTTGTTGAATACTAAGTAGCCAATTGACAAAAAGACAAGGGTATTGTAGGCAAAGAATAAGATTAGTGCTAGGACTCCCCAGTGAGTTACAGGGATGCTACTGAGGACAGAAGAGCTATTTGTTCCTCCAGGTTCCCAGCCAGATTGCAAGCAGTCTAGGGAGGGAACCACCTTGGCCTTGTCCCAGGCTCTGTCTCTTCTGTTTCAGGTGTTCAAGATGCACCAGTTAAATAAGCATGTAACAGGAATTGTTCTGCTCAACAAATACTACTTGAGCAGTTCTGGGGTCTATGTGATTGTAAGCAGTTTTGGACTTGAATTCTGAGCACTCTCAATGCCTCTATAACTTAAAGAAGCTCTAACCAAAATGTAGATTCTGAAAATAGAATGACAGTCCCTAGAAAGTTTCCCTGACCATCCCTGTTCTGATGACTGGCTGAGAAACTGAACAGAACATCAACAAAACAAGCTATGAACATCAAAAAGGAAAAAAAAATACAGTTCTAAGAAATTTGTTTATTTTCAGTAATTCGCCTGCTATAAGGAGAGTTGGAGGCTTCCTTGGTTGTAGCAGTTCATTTCTAGAAAAGAGAGAGGGGGGAGAGAGAGGGAGAGAGAGAGAGAGAGAGGAGAGAGAGAGAGAGAGAGAGAGAGAGAGAGAGAGAGAGAGAGAGAGAGAGAGAGAGCGCAACAGGCATGGGTCTGGCTCTGCAGACCGAAGCTCTAAGCAGCTTTGCTGTCTGTGGTTGCTCTGCATGGGTTCAAGCAGATTACATTTCATTGAATCAGTGAGTCAGAATAGGCTTCATGCAGAGCTGGTGGGGGTGGGGGGGGGGAAGTGTGGGGAAGTGTCTCAGCTTGGGTTGGGGGAATAGGCTGTTCCTTGTCTATGGAGCTTATGTGGGAGACCTTGACCAGTAACCTCTTTCACTGGGCCTTCGTTTCTCTCTTTACCTCTTATTGTGTAGAAGGAAAACTGTTGGCAAAATGCTCATTGCTGGTTTAGAAAGGAGACAGTTTTCCATCAGCGTGTGACGCTTGGGGTGGTGGCCTCCTCTTCATTGTAGCCCAGGGTTTTCCACTCACTGCACATTGATGCCTGGTTGAGATACAGTGATTTCTTGTTATAGGTGCTGTTCTGTTTTGTGCAGTGTCAAATATTCTGCAGTATCTCCGATATCCCCAGTGATACCCTCTTTGTTCTTCCCACTGGGGCACTCAGTATGTATCCAGACACTGCCATATGCTCCCTGAACAAGAAATTGCGTTTACTTGAGAACCTCAAGTTTTGGATGTATTACCAACCCAAATGGATGGATTCCTTAAACTGAACAAGCTCAGGGTAGACATGGAGGGGAAGAGGATATGGAAAGCAGGCACAGAAACTCCTCCAGCTCCTGTGACCAAAAGATAGGGTGTTCTGTGGAGCTCAGGATAGGTAGAATGCCTGAGGTCTCCAGGCAGGAAACCAGCCTCTCTACGTTAGCAGACTGACTGACTGGCTGTGGTCCTCATCAGCTTTTCTAGCCTCTATGAGCTTCAGGGTCCACATGAATCCAGCAGATATAATTCTTCTCCTCCATAAATCCTTCTTCCCATCCTCCCTCATGTTCATATACTGCTACGTAGTTGCTAGGCAGACAAAGAGGTATGCAGTGTGGAAGACATAATAGAATTAAACAGTAACAACATAGAACAAATGTGTGGGCCTTTTTGTTGTTGTTGCTGTTGGGGTTGGTTGGTTGGTTATCTAGGTTGGTGGTTTTTCTCCTGATAAAGCAAAGAAACAGATATTTTACTCCTGGGCCTTTTATTTTGTTGTTGTTGTTTTGTCAAAAATGGTATTGGTGACATCATAGGTTCCCTCACAGAAGTAATAAAAACAAACAATAACAAGGTTGTTTTTTCTGCCTTAGTCGTTACTTTGCATTTCTCCAGTGTACACAGAAACTCCTCAAAGAAGGTACATGTGTTCAGACAAAGTCTAGAGGGTTCTAGTTGACTGTCCGTGTACCTGGGAGTAGCTTGGTTCTGTGTTGCCTCTCTTCTCAGTAAGCCTGTCAGTCTGCTGTGTGTCTAAGTGACTGTGTCTTCAGTAACTGAGATCCTCAGAACTGAGAGGGGACTTTGACGAACTGGCAGGTTTTTTGGAATAGATGGCCGGTGCTCTGCTCAGTCAGGCCTGTGGTAGAGGGCTTTCTCAATGCCCCAGGCTCAATTGGACTGGGCCTCTGGTTGTATAGGTCTTAGCAAACAGACCAACAGGTTCGAGTCTGTTCAGAATGCTGTGTGGTTAGCTGTGCCTTTCCTCCCTTCTTTCCTTCCTGTTGCTGCTGCTGCTTCTTCTTCTTCTTCTTCTTCTTCTTCTTCTTCTTCTTCTTCTTCTTCTTCTTCTTCTTCTTCTTCTTCTTC
>NW_021605585.1:2516406-2522390 GCF_004785775.1 Grammomys surdaster | reverse complement strand
CCTCCTCCTCCTCCTCCTCCTTCTTCTTCTTCTTCTTCTTCTTCATGGTACTGTTTGATATTTGACAAGATCTCACACTGCGACTTAAGCAGTAACTCAGACTCATAGCTCTCCTCCTTCTACCTCCCAAGTGCCAGGATCAGGTTATTCCATGACATCCAGCCAAACTAGAATGTCACATTCTTTAGAGTTGCAGGTCAGGTTCAGGAGGAAGAATATAAACAACAGTTGTGGATGCTTCTGTTTCTGGGATGTTTTCATCCTTTGCATGTAGGCTGGAATAGTGGTGGAAGATTCTTCTCTCCAAGGCCTGAATGTGTATCTTGGCCCTCCTTTCCCTAGCTCTGTGCCTTTGGGCAGCTGTACAGTAGAAATGTGGCTATACCACCTGGTGTGCCACTTGGCTACATGGTAGCTTTTTGGATTGGGTTAGTGAAGTAATCATTTTTACATTGCACATGTAGTCTGAAATTCAGGCAAGTGCATTTTCACAAAGCGTGCCCAACTTTTAGGTTACTCTTGGTTCTCTTTCTATTAGCCAAATGCTACCTGCCCCTCAAAACCTGTGTAAATGTAACCTCCCCAGTGAATTCTCCTTCCATAGTAGCACCAAACTCAGCTTCCTAAAAGCCCAATAGCATTTTGTTTGTCCACTATTTTACTGTGATACTCACTTGGGGTAGAAAAATTCTCAATGTAACGACTTGACACATAGCAGTGTGGTAAAGGTCATAGAGAAGCCAGAGGTGAATCAAAGAAGGAATTCTTGCTTCATATAGTCCTAGGGCATGGTTCTTTTGAAGGGCATTACCACTTCAAGACCCAACCAAAGTGGAACTTCATATTTGCTGCCTCTCTTAGGACTTTAATCAGGGAATAGCTCATACGGAATCACCTCTGATACCCTTGTACTCCAGCTCATAACTTAAGCAAAATGTGAGGGCTTAGAACTATCAAATGCTTAAGAAATACAGATAGTACTAAACTGAGAAGAGTTTGTCTATAGACTGATGGTGACATAGGATGGCCATCTATGGCAAAACCCAGCTATCACCCAGGACACTATGCTTACAATGTTTCACTACAGCTGATTAACGGACAAGAGACCAGATGTAGAAACATACTTTACAAACTAACACACTGGATAGAAATTGGAAGATGTAAACAGCATGTGGGCAGAGACTGCCTCACCCACATGAGCCTGACCAGCAGATGACAGCATCACAACCAACCTTGGTCTCCCGAGATTGGTCAATTCATAACATACAATCATCAAAAGAGTTCTACTTATTATTATTGCTCATTGAGGAAGATGTAGGAAGTATCTCCAGTTTATGGCTGAGACAGTTCCAATCAATACAGGGAGTTGAGTACCATCTAAATTTCATTGTAGTTTCCTTGGTTTTATCTGACTTTGTGGAGTTGGAATTATACTGATTCTATATATTAAAATTTTAATATTATTTTTATAGCTAACACATGCATCAGGTACAAAATCCAATAAGTAACAAAGGGTAGGCAGCAAAAAAGTCAACCTCCTTCCAACCCCAGCTTTCTTCCAAGCATCGTGTTGTCCTTTCCTGAGTCTCTGGCTTGCTATTGTCCAGTTTTGAGTGAGTTAATAGCCCTTCTTCCAACAGTCTCAGGACCCAAAATATGCCTGTAAAAAAAAAAGGGAACATATTTTAATGCAATATATCTATGCTGATAAGATGCAATTATGCCACCATCTGCATGTTGCTTAACCACAGTTTTATAGTGTAGATCTTTCTTTAAAATGTTCTCAACTGATAGCAGTGTTTGGAGGCATCCAGTCAAGACATGTTCCTTTGACAGGTGTCTGTCCCAAAGAGTCTTTTGAGAGGTTTCCCAGGACCCAGCGATGGTTTATAAAGCTTCAGAGGACAGACCTGAGGTCTCTTGGCTGTAGCTACTAAAACCACCCCCAGCCCAGGACCCTAAGGGCAGATGTTCCCTTCTTCATAGATCAGCCAACAAAGATTTCCTCATCTTTTTCTGCCTAGGTCACAGTGTGTGTGTGTGTGTGTGTGTGTGTGTGTGTATTTGTGAATTCCAGTTCAAATGAGGCAGATTAAGAAAGTAATTTCCATAAAGGCTGCTCAAAATAGAGAAAGCCAGTCTATCTATCCTTACTCAAACTCTGTCCTCTTTGAACTTATCCTCAACACACAGAAATGGGGGAGCAGGGCACAGTGTATTCCTTGAGAGTGTGCTGTGGGTCCTGCCCATGGCTTACTCTCTCACCAGAGTGTAATCACTCTCCCTCTCTAGAGATCCCTTCCTCAGTAGCCAGTGACAAGGGCCTCTTGGATATCACAGCAGTTAGAAAGTTAACTTCCCAGTAACAGAGGTTACTTCCCAGTAACGGAGTAACAGAAGTTAACTTCCCTCTGTTCTCTGTTTCCTCCCAGTACCCATCTGATAAAGTTACAGAAAGCATCTCAGATTCTCAACAACCCTCTCCAGATCCCCACTGAATAACACATCGTCTGGCAATAGGAGGCGTTTGATTACATTTGGAAGGAATGCCTGCGTCAACTCCAGTTGTCTCTGAATTGCAACTGATGGGCCTCACGTGTGGCAGCCAACAGTTTGCCTTCACCCACCCCCCTTTCCACAGTGAACCCTTTTTCTGGGAAAACAAGAAACCTACGTGCCATCCTGAGTGAGAGACAAACAGGAGCCTTGTCACACCATCACATCCCAGGCATGGCAAGCAAGAGCATGCGCTGAGGACTTAGCCACGGCAAGTCATGCTACAAGCATCTTGAGAAAAAAAAAATCTCTGACCCAAGAGAGCAAAGTGCTCTTGTCTCTACTCTCATTTCAGTTCCTAGGTGTAGGCTCTCATACGTTCCTCATACGATGCCATAATGCTGACTTCTCTAGCAAACCCTCTGACCCATCCCCTGTTCTAGCTTAGTCGTGAACCTGTAGGCAGTATTATGTTTTGCACAGATAGCCTTGTCTTAACTTTTGAGACCTATGAAAGTGTTATTTCACATGCCAAGGGTGAATTAAAGTTCCAGGTAGAATTAGGTCTGTGGCAACTGGTTTCAAACGGGAATATATATGGGTTGTCTGTCTAACACCAATGTCATTATATTCCTGAACAGCAACCAGCAGGGTCTGGTGACTGAACACAGATGACTGAACAGTTGGGAAGCCAGTACAGGCCTTAGTAAGAATAGTCGCTGCTCCATTGGCACTTGGTTAGGCCAATGGGACAAAGAAAGGCGATCACATTATTGGAGACCAGAGACCAGAATCTCCTCATGGAAGTTGGACCATGGTGGGACTATTCAGCAGGAGCAGGAACCACAAGGGGGACAGAGCCCAGCTGAAGAAGCCCTTCTGTTGAAGAAGGAAAGGAAAGGCTCCTGCTGGCTTCTCCCTTTGGCTTGTCCTCAAGCAGCCTAACAATGGTTCTCTGTTAGAAGCCTACTGATATGGAATCTGGATTTGTGGCAAAGCTGGATAGGTTAATGGATATATTGTATAGGTGGAAGTGGGTATACATACATAATTTGTGTTTGAAATTCCTTTTTTTAAAGCCTGGTTTCTATAACACTCTGCAGTACGGTTCTTCCCTATCTTCTTTGCTCTTTGCTCTTCTTCAGCACTACCTCTTCTTCCACAGCAGGGCAAGCTACCGTTTACTGAGTTCTCGCTGTGCAGGTGGTTCTTCTCAGGGCCTGCACCTTTGCAGTCTCTCTTAACTTGTTCTCATGGGGGTTTCAGTTGTTTATCATTGGGTAGGTGCCCTGTCAGTCAAATGTCTGTCAGTTGTCAGATTACCCTTTCCCCATCTAAAACAGGGACTCGACCACTCCAGGCACAGTAGCATCTCAGTTGTATTAACTCCACATTATAGGAGATGGTCTTGCTTGCTATGTGTTTCCTTGTTCATCATATCCCCTATTCTAGAGGAGAGCCCTTTGAGGGCAGGGATACTGGCTGACCTGCCAATCTTTGCAATCGGCGTCAGGTGGCTGTTTCCCAGCGCCTGTGTTTTTTTGGGAACAAGGCAGATCATTTCAGATCCTTTGTAATTAGATGTACCTGAGTGCTGGGTGATGGAACTCTAGTGGATGTGTATAATGCAGCCTCCAGCCTGACTCTGAGATCCTCCTATGCCCATTCCTAAGGGTTTCACCTTCTTCCAGGCAACAACAAGGCCCCAGGGAATGGCGGAGGCATAAGATGAAAGGAAGTTGTCCCCTGAATAACTAAGTGAAGTAGAGTTGCCGCAGTAGGCTAGGCGGCATGCCTAACCAGGACTGTCACAGGAATGAGGAGTAAGCTGTGTTGACTCAATAATTTCGTCTCACAAAGAATCCCGGGCACTGAGAACAGTCGCCTGTATAATGATTGGCCCTCAGTGAGTAGCCATGTATGTGATTGAATATTAGACACTCAGGAATGATGCATTTTCCGTGGGATTTCTGTTTCCCCTCTTGGTTCTCATCCACTTGCCAGCACAAAGACAGAAATGTTCTATGCATTGCTTCACACTGGGTGCAGTACTAAGTTTCTAGGCTGTATAAGGGAAGCACTGACTGGGAAGTCTGCTGGCCAGGCAGGAGACCACACATTCAGTCACATGCCCTGCCTTGTAACTAGCAGCGTTCAATTTGGTTAGCATTTGCAACGTGCTCTTCACACTTTGCTCCTACTGTGATTTTCATTTCATAGGTATCACATTTGAGCTCACAGAGGTTAAGTGCCTTGTAAGAGCATACTTTTTGAAGCAACAATACTGGAATTAGTTCATGGTTCAAAGATATTTATTGAGTGCTTACAATGGACTACACCCACCCTGGCTAAGCTCCTTCACCTAGTAAGGGCTCAGGAAATATGAGAACCCACGTTGTGAAGGAATTGCCTCCCAGAAGATCCACACTGGGAGGGGGTGGCAGACTGTAGTCAGGACAGAGGCCTTCCTATGCCTGCAGCTAAAGTGTCCAGTAGCCTGCTACTGCTGGGTGCCTTCTGTGTTTCTGGGTGGTCTGCCAGAAGGGCCTGAAGTCAGCACCATCTCTCTGACACCCCTGAAGCTCTCCCACTTGCCTAGGCTAACAGCCCTGGCATTCCAAGCCTGCCCTTTTCCATACATTCTTGCTCGGAGTGCCAAGATTTTGGTCAACTGACGATTTTGAGTGGGTTCCAGGCCATTTAGCTCCATCAGAGATTTGGGTGAAAGTTTCCTCCCACTCTGCCTGGGCCTCAGATAACTTAACAGGGTGTGATCAACCTCTGCAGGGCGGGAGCAGGGGGCAGGAGGCTCCTGGATGTTTTCAGGCAGGGCCTTAAGGCTGAGGTGTCTGTAGCTACTTCGCTTACCTTCCTGCACTGGTGGAACGGATTATAGCGTGCTGACAAAGAGCTGTTTTGGAAAAGACAGTGTGTAGCATTCAGGACAATGTGACTTGTCTAAACAGAGGCACCTGGGAAGTGCCTGACAGGTTGGGTTATTTGTCAGGGTAAAAGGGACAAATACAGGTATCTGATGGGCCATCAGTGGAAAGGGAGGAAGAGAGAGACTACTGAGGCAATCAGGAGCTGCCTGCCCAGGGACAGGCTTCTGGCTGAGTCTGGGTGCCTCTCTCTGTAGATAAATTCTTACTGCTCTTCCAGAGCACAGAGTCTCAAGAACGGTGCATCGGAGGTGGAGTGGAAGACAAATATGCCTTTTCATAATAGCTTTACACCTGGAGCAGTGGAGGACCGGTTTATTGCCTTGGTAAACACCAGGGAGAATTTAAGCAAAGTACAAACTTTGCCCAAGGCACTTCTGACAGCGCACCTTGTGTTTGTGAAGTGAGCAGATAGAGCCAGTGGGAGGCGGGGCCTGCTTTGTGTTTTATCTCCTCCCTCCCTTTTCTTCTCTTGTCTGATTTCCAAGGTTTAAAAGTTCGTGTGTGTGTGTGTGTGTGTGTGTGTGTGTGTGTGTGTGTGTGTGT
>NW_021605585.1:2507393-2516396 GCF_004785775.1 Grammomys surdaster | reverse complement strand
GTGTGTGTGTGTGTGTGTGTGTGTGTGTGTGTGTGTGTGTGTGTGTACGTTGGAGAGGGAGTTTGGGAGAATTTATTTTGGCTCTGGCTTTACCCAGCATTTTGAAATCCCTTTGCTTAGTGTGAAAAAATATGAGAGCCAATGTATACTGTCTCCAGAGATAATGTACTTCTTGCTGCTCTTGGTGACAAGTAGGGCTTCCGAGTGGGTGACAGGGTAAACCAGTTTGAGGAACACAGAAGGAACGAAGAAGGTTTCTATTAAATCTTACTCAAATTAAACATTTAAAATGCAGTAAATATTTATACAGCGCCTATTTTGTGTCAGGTACAGAACATGAACTTTCCATAAATATTATTTAGTTTAGTCTTCATAACTACAGTAAGCAGAGACTTTTGAACAAAATGTCCATTTTATAGGTCTGGGAAGATATCAAGGACTGTAAAATAAGTACTTGACATGCAAACATGATGAACTGAGTTTGATCCCCTTGTTAAAACAAAAACACGATTTAAAAGTCAGGTGTAGTGGCATGAGCTTGTGTTCTCACTGCTAGGGGGTTGAGACATGGCTCCTTGGAGCTTGCTAGCCAGCCAGGCTAACCTAATTGGTAAGTCCTAGGTTCCAGTGAGAGATCCTATCTCAAGAAACAAGATGGATGGCTCCCAAGGAACACTGCCCGAGGTTGACCACTGACATCCACATGTAGGTACACACAGATGTATCTATACCTGTCCGTGTGCCTACACACACACACACACACACACACACACACACACACACACACACGTGCACGCAAGCGCACATGAAGGGATGCTTTCGGCACCAATGATCGGTCTGTAAAAAGATAAAGAGATTAAGAGAATATGTTCTGTGGTGGTGTGTGTGAGGTATGGGGGAAGGGGATGTCTCAGCAGGCCAATGCTGAGGCATCTCTTCTCCCTGAGGGACCAGCCACACACTGGTATAGTATAGTATATATAATATAGTATATTATATATAGTATAAACTGGTATAGTTTATTCAGGGCATGGAGAGGTGAGTTAAGAGGCAGAGAGAGGTGAGTAGAGGCAGAGAGAGGGAGAGGAAGAGGGAGAGGGAGAGGAAAGTAGAGGGAGAGGGGGAGTGGGAGGGGGAAAGGGAGAGGAATAAAGAGTAAAGAAGTAGAGTAGTAGAGTGAGGCCGGCCATGAGCTCGTGGAGAGAGGAGAAATGGAAGGGGGGAGGATGGAGGGGATGGAGAGAAGCTAGAGGCAAGAGAGGAGCAAGAGATCAAGATAGAGAGGAGGGGACAAGCAGCCCCTTTTATAGTGGGCCAGGCCTACCTGGCTATTGCCGGGTAATTGTGGGGAGGAGCATACCTGACTGTTGCTAGGTAACTGTGGGTGTATTTAGACAGAATGCTAACAATGCCTACTTCATATGTGAGGAATAGCATGGTGTGGTACTGCAAGCCCACCATCCCAACACTTGGGGGTAAATGCTAAGGTCAGGAGTTCGAGATCATTGTTAACTACATAGTAAGTTGGTGGCCAGCCTGAAGGATTGATTAGGAAACAGAAGGCCATAGCTACGGAGGTAATTTGAGCTATAGGGGCCTACCTCCCAATTTATGCCTTTCTGAACTACCCTATAACCTTTATTTAAAGTCACAGATTTATGAGATATGTGAGGGTCTGTCTTTTTGCTGCTCAACCCTATTCACCTGCCTTGTTCTTCCTGGCTTGGATCTTGGTCTTCATAGTTTGTTGACACACTTATCTAAAGAGGATTAGCCTGCTTTTTCTTTTATGATTTATTTTATTTTGTAATTATGTGTATGTGTGTATGGGAAGGGGTGTAATAGCCCTAGGAGGCCAGAAGGATTTGATCTCCCTGAAACTGGGTACTGGCAGTTGTGTGCAGCCTGATGTGGGTGCTAGGAACCGACCTAAGGTCTTCTGCAAGAGCTGTATGTACACCTAACCACTGAGCCGTGTGTCCAGCTACCTCAGTGCTCTTTCCAAGAGCACCCACTTGCCAGCCACTTACTTATGAACTCTCAGCAAAGGATCTAAGGTTTATCTGGTGTGTTGTCGCTGGGCGTGGGAGGACCTGTTCACGGGTGTGTGTGTGGAGCCAACTGAATATAAAGCCTACTCCTGCTTCCTTATCTCTGCTTCTGCTTTCCGGCTGCCAGGGTGTCCTACACACTTCATGCCCTTCACCAGGAGTTCTGCCCCCGACTCTAGTACGTTTTTCAGAGCACAGTCTCCAAAGCAAGCACCCTTAACCAAGTTTGTCTTCCAGCCCAGGGATCCCCCCACTCCACATCCCTCCAGGGCTCTGGCAAGCAGGCCACCTGTTTAATCCATTTGCAACTGAAATATCTTCCACTGTAATGCCCGTTTTGTGTTCCAAAGCCTTTTTCAAAGCTAGCAATAAATAGATCCAGAGCTAATTCTCAAGGACTGCAATTAGCATTGCATTGATGGCAGCTCAAGAGGGATAAGAGCTGGAGGAGGGACACCCGATTTCCTCTTGGAATGCTCTGGCCCCCTCAGACTGCTGAGTTGACATTGTCCAAATGACCTGACCTCTGCCTGGCTCAGTTTAGTATGTTCTCTCAAGGGAACCTTTCATCTATGAAAACCAAGCACAAGCTGACACATTCACTCAGATTTCTTTTAAATATCAGCCTGATGAGTTCGCCCTCACTTGAGAATTAAATGGGAATTAAAACTGTGGATGAAACAGTTAAAATTTCACCCAGATGAGGGGCACAATGGGCAAGCCCCGGCTAAACATTTGAGGAGCAAACATGTAGAGGTGGCCAAAGGTCTTCAGGTTCAAAGGCTTGTTTGGAAAAGATTCCGAAAACTTCTGTGTTTTTGTTGAAGTTCATCTGTCTGTCCCACTTGCTCTGGAGACTCTAAAAACCCAGAGGAGTCAGGAATGGGATGTTAGCTCTCAAATGAACTGGGAAGAGCACTTCCTAGACTTGTTGCTTTCTCCTACATAGGAAACAGAAGCTCGAAATGGAACAAGAAAGCCAAGGCTCTCAAGCTCAGTCCCACCATTGCCGAGCCCAGACTCAGCTCTCTTCACCATGGTCAGACCCAGAGAAGGTGAAGTGAGGTAAAGACAAAAACCAGCATCCACAGTTCTTTTGGGCATCGATCAACTTCTCCTGGCTTTTCATCACTATTAGTCAATAAATATGCACAGATTGGGTCCCTGGGAAGATGTTTGCCCTGAGAAAAAAAAGGAGAAATGAGAAACCTGGAGTGCTCCCAAAACACTAAGTGGAAAGCTCGAAGTGAAGTAATCCTATTGTGTCTTTACTCGGGCACAACTGGAGACCAGATGAGCCATGCTTAGAAAGAAACATATATGCCTGACTTAGTTTCAATTCCATTCTTATTAGTGATTGAAGTTTCCTTGCTAGTGACTAAGATAATAAAGGTTCTTGCCACTGGAAAATGTAGTTAGCCCATGGGTGAGCCCTAATTTGAAGGAAACTAGAGGGTGGGAGAATACATATTTGTGCCTAGAAGGAAGCTTAATGATTCTCTGGACCAGAGTTCTCAGTTGACCAATGTCCACAGTGGGGTTGAGAGAAGTTAAATGACTTATCCTGGGTTGTTCTACATGTGAATGACCTGCTAATCTCTGACTCAGTCAACTATGAGTGCGCGTGCGCGCGCGCGTGTGTGTGTGTGTGTGTGTGTGTGTGTGTGTGTCTGTCCTATCATTTCACAATAAAGAAATCATCTCCCTTTGTAACACTGAGGTGATCTTTTACTAATAGCAAATGAATAGTGCCCAACTCTAGAGCTGACTGTTTGCTGTAGCTTGGGCTTAATTAATCTGTATGAGCTGTGGACAGTCACTTCTTACCAGCTCTGGTTTCCAGGAAAGTCAGGTACCAGAAGTCAGAGGAATTTTCTACGATTTCAGGGTCATCAGCAAAGGCTCTCTGGTGGCCTGAGTTACTCCATGAGGAAGCATGACGTGCATACCAGCCCTCATGCTGCTCACTGTGATATAGGAACTCTCAGACAATACACTTGGGTGCCAACCTGAGTCTTGGGTTCCGCATCTCAGAAGGGCTTCACTTGATGACTGAGAATTCATTAACTACAGTGGGCTTTGGCTTTTCAGTCCAGGCTCAGGCCTATTTAGTGTCTAAATCATGGCTGTGTGGCACCCACAACTGACTTCAGATTGATATTCTGAAGAGGTATCAATCCCATGATAGAGGATAAATTAATTCTGCCTTCAAACACCAGGGAACAAAGTATCTTTAGTAATTTGTATGAAGAAGAAAGAAAAAGAAGAAGAAGAAGAAGAAGAAGAAGAAGAAGAAGAAGAAGAAGAAAAGAAGGTCTGTTTTTATTTTTCCCATAATGCTTTTTATCAACTTCTTTGTGTTTACCAGTCACTCAACTGCTCAGAGGACAGTAGACAGCAACTAGTAAACATGAAACTTGGAAACAAGGTATTTATTATTTTCCACTTCTTGAGCTTCAAGAAGAATAAGAAATAATACTTATCAAACACTTAAAACATACCACATGGCTCACATGTAGTCTCATTTAAGAGCTGTAGTAAAAAATAAATAGACACTCTTTGAACAATGTTTCTATGTTCCTTTTACAGAAGAAATAATGTGCCAAGTTTATGGAAAAGTATTAAGTAATAAAGGTTAAGTTTGAAATTGGCTTTTCTGACTCCAAAGTTCATATTTCTAGATAATAACCATAAATACAGTCATATTTTTATTTTAAAAAACCCTAATTTTGTTTAAAAATATAAACGTATTGACATTTTATTGGGCCGTACAGAGGGCAATACCTCAGCTTCCAGGAACTGCAATATTTAAACATCTGTGAAATGGGCCAAGGGAAGTAAAGACTCAGTCTGACTTTCCCCGGTATTTTAGCAGAGATCCACTTCCTTATCTAGAATTACTCCTGTCAAAAATATTTTTCCTTACATCCAACTGAAATGCTGGGAGGAGGTGGCTGTCACCTTGGAATTCATGCCAGTTCCTATGTGCCCTAGGCTTGCATCTATCCCTTTCCCCAGTATTCAGTCCTGTAATCCTTGTAGGACTACAGTCCAATATGAGAATGCTCAGAAGAATCAGTTTCTGGATTCTGTATTGCTCTCCTCAAATTTCTCCATCCAAGGATCCATAAGCCTATGGATCGACACGGGGCCAGATTCTACAAGTTCGACTATCTACTTCCTGACAGTTCAGGGCGCTTCGAGCTTGCTTCAGGGATACACAGAAGACTTATTCTTGAATTGACTTTGAACAACCAACTCAAGTTAGGTCTGAGCCTCATACAAAAACATAGTAGACTGTATTGCCCTGTACTGCTTCCAAGGTCTAGGGTTAAAAGTCAAGTCACAAGGCAAAAGCACTGTGTTTTCTGTTTGTGCTTTTCCCAGGAAGCCACAGTGCCTAGTTTGTCACTCTGTAGCTGCCAGGAAATTGGAGACCATTGAAACTTAAAAGGACTCTGGAGATCTAGCTGCTGTTTTAGGTCAGTTGCCCTCTTCTAGGAAGAAGGGCATGAGGCTCACAAATTGGGAGGTTGTTAGAGGTCACCTACAGATCACTGGCACAGCTGGAACAGAATCCCAGGTCTCCAGGGTTCAGTGCTCCTAACCTGGCTACTCTCTCACTGCCTTGATAGTAGAAAAGAGACACTAATTAGCCCAGAAGGCATTAAGAAGTCTGTCTTTGGGTCTCTGTTTAGTTAAAAAAGAAGAAGAAGAAGAAGAAGAAGAAGAAGAAGAAGAAGAAGAAGAAGGGGAAGAAATTAGGGTTCACTGAGTAAATCAATCCACCTCCACAAACCTCAGTGATTATGGTTACATTGGACCAATTCTGTGGCTTATCAGCAGTGGAAAATTTCTATCCTGCAGCCACTTTGAACGTCTTAAATACACCAGACCTGTTCATTCTTTGCATTACATTTCCAGGTATTTCTGCAATACCCTTCCCATTTCTGCTCAGAACAGGTAATTAATTATGCTTTCAGGCCTAGTTTCAGATCTCTCTGGAGGTATGATTGATCTTAACGACACACAAACTACATTTCCCAGAACCCCCTTCCACTGCATTGTTACCTATTGTTATTGGCCATAGGAGATGGTTTGTGTGATATTTGGAGTACAGAAGTAAAGCTACCATGTTTTAACATAGAATGTGGCCAGTGCAAGGTGCAAGACAACATGAGTCAGAGTGTCATATACAAGTTGTCCCTGGTTGGGTGACATATGTGGTTAAGGAGTGGCATCAGCTGACACTTCATAGTTCCTCCAATTCTAACAAGCTCCCCTCTTGCAGAAGCTTTTAATCCCAGACCAGCAGAGGCAGGGTGTCCCGGTGGGGCTCAGGCTGCCCTTGATTTCTTCTATCCTAGTCCATTCCCGCTTCCTTTCCCAGCTGTCTGCCCTCATGTGAAGCATGAAATGAAGAGCGACAGCCTGATACTAACTAATCAGTGAGCACATACAACTGTGTGGATTAAGGCTCAATAATAATAAGTCTATATCGTAGCTTATGTTTTGCTTCCTTGATCGAAACTTAACTTCTGAAGTCATCTGTGATCTATCAGAATTAATCACTTCCCTATCACATAACTCTATTTCAGCATAGAACATGCCGTGCTGTTTTTCCATGATAGTCTCTTGGTGAGGTGAGCTGACTGACTGCTCTCTTTGTGTTTGTTTTGTGCCCAACACTGTTCTGAACATTGTTTAATCCTTACAACCACATAATAAAGCAATGAAGGCTATTATTTTCTCTAAACAAAACAACTGAAAATCAGAAAAAGTTTTAGTGGTTGGCCAATGCTCTCACAACCAGGAAGTGAGAATCACACTCAGGAGACTGACCCCACAGCCCAAACTTTTCTCCTTGAGGTGGTTCTTCAAGGAACAAGCCTCCTCCACAGACGAATGGGGGATCTGTCTACTTGTCTTGATGACATCAAAGTTGAGGGCAAGTTGTTGAAAATGAAAGCTTTCTGACCTAAGATGCTCTGGTTTGTACCTTGAGTCCCACTCTTTTCAGGATCAAAATTGATACTCTGAAGAATTCAGTCAAACCTTGTTAGTGCACAAGACATCTGCTAAGTAATTATCACCAGAAAGCCACCAGTACACTCTGTGGGAGCCATAAATATTAAAAAGACACACCCTTTGATGAGCTCGATTATCTCTCAGCCTAGCAATGCCCCACCTTGGGTGGAACTCTCTGCTCTCTCACAGAGGAAACTTGAGCCTAGATAGATGGACAGGTTCCTACACAAGTGCTAGGCATGCAATTAGTATTTGACACTTCATTTCACCTATGAATAATGAAATATATTTTAAAACTATGCATTTATGCAGAGTAAGAACAGACTGGGATTGTTTGGTTTTTAATGTAGTCGACGAAAATGAGCTTCAGACTAAAATGGAAATTCAAGTTTAGGGCTCAAATTGAGTAACTGACTGGGTCAATATAGAGTCCCCCCATTATACCCAGTATGCAGTTGGCTGGTCCTGTTCCCCTAGGTATAAGAGCTGTAGGAATTCAGGGCTCTAACCTATATGATAAAACAGCTCATATACCTCCCTACACACAGAATAAAGAAAGAAACAAAAGGAAGGTGAAAAAATAAGATATATGGAAGAAAAATAATGAAGAGGAAAAATTGGGGCTATAACAGCAAGGTCGAATGCTGTATGACTCTTCTTGGCACAGAGGGTACATGGATGAAGGACACGGAGGATGGACAGATAAAGGTCTAGAAGCTTTGCGCAACTTGAAGTGTTTCCATCACACAAGAGAGAAAAATGTACTCTACATTCACTGCATCATGACCATCCCCATCCCCATCCCCACCACTGTCAACATCAGCAGCATGGGTATGGTGTGTAGACGGTTCCTGTCTGTGTGCATGTGTGTCCGTGTCCGTGTGTGTGTGTGTGTGTGTGTGTCTGTCTGTCTGTCCGTGTGTGTAGGTGGACATGCCTGAGAAGGTCAAGGGTAAACATCAGATGTCTTCCACATCTCTTCTCTGCCCCCTCCCCTTTGTGAGACAGGGACTGTCTGGAACTTATTTATTCAGTTAGGCTGTCTGTCTGATGAGTTTCAGTATCTGTCAGTCAACCTCAAAATTCCAGGGTCGTCAGTCCTGGAATTACAGAGATGCACCACTACTCCCAGCTTTAACTCGGATGCTGTGGATCCAAATGCTTATACTTTTTGCTGCAGTGCCTTACCCATGGAGCCATCTCCTCAGCATTTACTGCATCATAATTGGCATTATGCAAACATCCCACAGAAGCCAAACCATGAGAACGGAAAGTAGGATAAAATTTGAATTCACGATCTGTTTTAGTGGCCAGTCTTGGAGTGGAATTGACTTTATCTAGTCTAAACTTTTATTCACAGATGAGGAAATGGGCTCCGGGAAAATAGATCCTCTGGTTCTAGAAGAAACGCTCAAGAAAGCCTTTCTCTGGGCAGCAGCAGCAGCAGCAGCAGCACCAGCAGCACCAGCAGCACCAGCAGCAGTAGTAGCAGCAGCAATAATAGCAGTAGTAGCAATAGCAGCAGTGGCAGCAGTCTGAGACACAAGGCTTTGAGATAGCCTCTGCATTTCTGAATTCAACGTCCTCATTATGGGGATTCATCTGCTGCTGGGTCCAGGACTTCCCCTCTATCAGATGCTAGAGTAAAACATCAGTGCTCCAGTTTGAGACTCTAGCAGCAATAAAAGACTTTTTCCAATCCTGCTACATGTCCTAACCTTCCTGGGACTTTATTCTAAGCTCATTTACTCTTTTCATTCTTCCCACACTTGAGAGCTAGCTTTCCTAAGAGCCTCTGCCATTTCCCAAGGAACCTCATAAGGCAGCTAAGTTACTCTAAAAGGGAAAAGGAGCAAGGGATTTAGAAAGATGCTAGGCTTCTTCTTCTTCTTCTTCTTCTTCTTCTTCTTCTTCTTCTTCTTCT
>NW_021605585.1:2458033-2507383 GCF_004785775.1 Grammomys surdaster | reverse complement strand
TTCTTCTTCTTCTTCTTCTTCTTCTTCTTCTTCTTCTTCTTCTTCTTGAGTCCTCCCATTTGTGAATGTTTCCTCAAAATAAAATATGACTAGTGCAAAAGATCAGCAGAGATGTTCTATTAGCTTGCATAAAATTGAGGCTACAGGATGAAAGTGCCCTGCCTGAAGGACACACAGGAAAGAGGCAATTGGAAGCTGGCGGCTTCTTCATTCAGGGTGTTGATAACCTGAATCCTGTTGACTCACGACTCCACTTTGAAGCATTTGAATTGTTTTTGAAATCGATTGGATTTGACTGGTTAGATAACATGTTGTTCTTAACTCTGACTACATATCAGTGTATGTTATACATATGTTTGCACATCCTTGAAAACAAAACACCATCTGTTGTTGATTGCAGGTGATAATTTTTGTTGGTATTTCAATTTTTATAGAAATTAAAAATTTATTTTTTTAAACCATAAAGTCTTTACTGTTGTAGTATATTGTGGTCTTCCAAAAGGAAATGAAAATCCAGAAGGAAAAAATAGGAATGACTCTTAATGACATTGTACAAAGGCAATAATCCTTGCACAGCATAATGATAGCTTGTCTCTGCAGAAAGCCACACATGTTGTCCATATTGCTTTTGTAAGCTACTATGACAGAACATGAACATACTATCATGCCAATGTATTAGAAAACACATCCCTTTTTCTTCTGTATAGGTGAGTTGAGTTTATGGACAAGATGGAAATTGAATAGTTCAGGTGGGAGTTTTTATTATTGAGGGTTATTTCAGGCAGGGAGGATAATTCTGGGGTGGTGTGCAGGAGCCAAAACATTGGCTACAAAACACCATAAAGGAAATGGCTGAGAGCGACTTGGGAAGAGAAGGGTTTAGGCCTATAACATGACAGATGCATTTTAAAAAGCCTCTCTGCCTGTGTCAGGACAAGGAGACTAGGTGCTGAGGAAAGACTGGTCCTCAGGACACTTAGAAGCCAAACTTGGCAGAGGAGGAGACGCAAAAGCTCCTTTGGCTCTCCTATGGCTTTCTTTCTCTTGATTTATCCTTGTCGATAGGTGAAGCTTGCTTGGCTGGTGCTATTCCGTACAGCCCTGCAAGATTAAATCACAGCTTATAAGATTTGTCTTCAGCCAGGGATGGTAGCTCACACCTTTAATCCTAGCACTTGGGAGGAAGAGGCAGCTAGATCTTGAGTTTGAGGTCAGCCTGGTCTACAGAATGAGTTCCAGGATACCCAGGACTACACAGAGAAACCCAATCTCAACTTGTCTTCAGGTGTCAGTAGCCTACTCGTTTGCAGTGTTCTGGAGTCTTGGCTGCTGGGCTCTGCGTTCTCAGTGAGTGGGGCTATAGAAGTAAACCTTTCAAACAGCAGGCACTGCAGGTGGTGCAGGTAGAGATGAATCCAGGATTGTGGTAACATAGTCACAATGATTCCTGAGCAAAAGGGGGACTCTCCTGACATAGTGAGCCTTTTCCTCCCAAACATTACCATGGTTCACAGACTCCTGGGAGGCAGGCAGGGATTTGTTGAAAGATCAGTAAGACCCTGAAACATAAAGCTGTGTGGCTGAGGCCTAGTCCAGCAAAGGTAGAACATAGGCTATCATTTATCTACTTTTCACCCTTGCACAAAAGCATGGATAACTTGGCTGTAGAACCTGCATGGAGCAAAGATAAGCCAGTAGCATCTGTTAAAGATACACACACACACACACACACACACACACACACACACACACACACACGAGTCCTAACTGAAACACACTTACAGATACCCTCCTATAGAATAGGCAACCCCTACCAGATGTTTCAAGGCACTGTGTGAGTGTTCCTTCCCTGGAAGGATCTGTCTCATCTTGTGGTCCTTGCACATTGTTGAGGCCTGATTCATACTTAAATATTTGATGTCCAGACCACCCACAACAAGAGACCATTTCCAGACAAACAGGATCCCTTCCTTTGGGATTTTCCAGGTCTGTATCACACATGCCCTAGGGGCATGCTCTCCTCAACAGGTGGGGTCAAAGGCTCCTTGTGCTAAATCTTAGACAATAGTACCTGGCAAATACTTCTGAAGAGTAACACAACAGGCTTAGCTATGATGCAAACCCTAAGCTGAGATGATTCACCAATTACCTTCTAGAAATCACTCCACAAACATTAGGATGCCATTATAACACTGTATATTGTGTTATGACTCATAGGTATTGTCTCTCTTGACCCTGACACCAGCCTTAGATAATCACATTTATCAAATAAAGATACTGAGGCTCAAAGAAGCTCACTGACTGGGGCCTAGATGACACAATTATCTATGAATTCTTGGGGGATAGTCAAGGCCTTGTGGTGTTTAGTGTTGGGTCCCTAAACATCTAATGGGGCTTTCAAAACCACATGGTGAGGAAGAAAAATGAGCCAGCCTTAGGGATTAGGTGTTGAAGAGACTGAGGGGAAGGAGAGAGGCTTACAGAGGTCTGTTCACAGAGGCACACAAGCACAACCTTGTGCTCACAACTCAAAAAGAGTTTGTGGGCAACAGGATGAGCTTAATTTTCACAAGTTAAGAAAGCATATGAGGAGCTGAGTGGGGTCCTGCATATCTTACAGGAGTTCTAGGCATGGCTGCAGTCATCAGTGGCCCTGATGGTGAACCTTGAGGGGTATCGTGTGGAATGGGAAATGGGATGGGTTAAAGGACCCATGATGAACATAGAGTGATTCTGAGTAAAACTGAGCCGGTTCTTCTGGTTCCCTCGCAGCCCATTGTTTTCACAGATTGTTGGGTGGACAGTTCCAGAGTTATGCTGGAAGGACTTCATGGAATGACCAGGATGTTTGGGGAAAGAAGTTTTCTCCTTCATGCTGTAGAAATGATTTTCTTGGCAAGACGCTGTGTAACTTGTAAGAAGTCTTGATGGATAAGGTATCAGATTATTGTGTCACACCAATAAACAGCACACTTCGTAACTGAAAGTCAATGCTTACCAACTCGAGAAAGCAAAAGCTCCAAGAAGGAAGTGCTAACAGGCTGGAAAAACCCAGGGACATTTTTTTCCCAGATTAAATGATAAGAAACACACCCTTACCATCCTGTAGAGTTGTCCTTAGGGAAAGAAAAAAAATCAAGAATGGAGTTGGAAACGGTTCTTCAACCATTTACACTCACTCCACTTGCGTCTCCGACGGTGGTGAGCTTAACTGTGACACAGGGCTCTACACCTTCAAGGATACAGGCTCTGCTTCTGGGGGAGGGCCCTGTGTGCTAGCTTCCTGGCAGCAATTGCCTAGTTACCAGCAAGCAGTCTTTGCAGCTTCACCTCTTGAGAGCACTGCAGTATATAAGTCATGAACTTCAGTTCAGTGGGAATCAGCTGTGTGGTAAGTTCCTGAGACTTGTCAAGCCTTGTATTAGACAATAGAGTACTATCCTGGACCAGCAGGCAGGGTGCTTGCCCTGAGGAGTTTCCATTCTACCAGCTCTTGGAGACAAAGTAGGTGAAGATAACGGGAAAGGAACATAGAATGGTAAACAGAAACCAAAAGCTGTATCAAAGACCCAGAGCCTGTCAATTATAACTTAAACTACAATGATCCTAGGTTAAGTTTATGTGTCTACAGGGCAAGGACGAAGGGCACTGTACTTCACAGTGAGCTCCGAACAAAGCAACGGCGGGAGTGTACACTATCATCAATAGATTATTGAACAGATGCAAGTTATCAAGTGAAATGTTTTATGATTTTTGTTTGCTGAGACAGGATCTTGTATGGACCAGGCTGTTCCCTGACCCCCAGGCTCACGAAGTCCACTGGCCCTAGCTTCTACAGTGCCTGGGACTACAGCTGTATAACCCATGCCTGGTGAGACATTTAATTAAGAGGAAGGGAAGGACATGTTCAGCATTGATGTACATAACTTGAAATAAATACCAGCTTCTATCATATCCTTTCTTGACTTTCTAGCTCCTTTTGTTTGCATACCTGTTGTTGGGTTGTATATCAGATGTATTTGCATATTTGTATTCCTACTCTATGTTAGCCAGAAAATAAATCAGTCAAGATAGTAAATTAGTATAATAAAGGGGAATAATTAGTGCAATACAGGCAACATGACTATGAATAAAAAGATGATATGTGTTATGTTGGTACAAATACTACAAAAATCCACAAACCAGCCACATATACCTTGGAGCAGTGGTTTTTAACCTTTAGGTTACAGTCCCTTTGGGAGGGGGGGCGGTTTCAATCAACTCTTTCACGGGAGCCACTTAAGACCATCAGAAAACAGATATTCACATTACAATTCATAACAGTAGCAAAATTACAGTTATGAAGAAGTAATGAAAATAATCTTATGGTTGAGTAGTCACCACAACATGAGAAACTGTATTAAAGGGTCACAGGCTTAGGGAGGTTGGGAACTACTTCCTTGGAGGTTATTGATCTGGCTCTTATTGGTGGAGGAGCTGGGTGGGTTGCTTACCATGTATGATCCATGAAGGAGCTGGAGTCAAGTGTCTAAATGAGCATGCGCTTCCCATGTGAGGGAAAGGTGTGTGTCGCGAAAGGTCACAGAACAAACAACCCCAAAGCTAGGTGGTGCTGAGATCTTTGTGCAGACAAAGAAGAACCACTGTTGCTGCGACTTAGCTTCGTGCCTTGACTACTATAAACAAGACCACAGACTTCAGCAATTTTATGCCTATGTTAGGTTTATTTTTCTTGGTTTTTGTACTTTACTTTGTCTGTATTCAACTAGTAAGTATACTAGCCCTCTGACCAGACAATAAGCCTATTTTTTGAGACATGGTTATGAGCCTGGTTATTTTTAAGACATGGTCTTTCTATGAAGAGCAAAAGGGCCAGGAACTCACTATATAGCTCAGGCTGGCCTCAGTCTCATAGGACTCCTGCCTCAGTTTCCCAAAATACTCTAATTATAGACATAATCCACTCAGCCTGGCTAAAGCCCTAGCTGTAGGGTATAGTTTTCAGTTTTCAGTTAACATGTCTGCTCTGAGAGAGGAGACAATAAAGCCCATTGCTGGCCCTTTCTATCTCCCTCCATGGGTCTGTAGTTAGAAATCATCACTGACAAATAAAGCTCAAAGCAGCCTAAACATAAAACACCTAGAACCTTGCCAAGTACAGACTCTGCCATAACACAATTCCTACCTGTGCCTTCTGCATCTCTTCTACCGTCCCACCCAGCTGTATGCTCAGGGCAGTTGGAGAACACACACAACACACATCCTGGACCCCTGGATGTAGGCAGACTCTTCCAGGGGGTTGAGAAAGCATACGCATGTGAGACATAGACTCTTAAACCACAGGCGGTGGGAAGTGGATCAAGGGCACTGGGCTGGGACTCAGTGGGCTTATCTCTATCTTCCTCTGTCCTTGAGTTATGGAGAGCTCCTTTGCTTCCCCCGTGTTTCAACTCATGCACAAGTTGCTGAATGACCCCAGAATCAGGGCAATGAGCCTGCCCCATCTAACTCTGATTTGTTTTTGCTTTGGCTGAGTGTCATGGATTAAATTGTGCTCCCTTAAAATTACTATGTTGATGCCTAACTACTTGTAACTTAGAATGTGATCTTTATTGGAGATAAGGTCTGTTCAGACTACCTAAGCTAAGGAGTTTAATTCAGAGTTGGCTCTAATCCAATGTGTCTGGTATCCTTATTAAAGAGAACATCTGTACACAGACATGGACATGTACACAGAGAGAAGGCCATGGGCATATGCAGATGTCACATGTAAGCCAAGGAAGACGCCTGGAACAGATCCTTCCTCCTGAGTCCACAGACGGAACCAGCTATGCGCACACTCAGCCTTTGGGCATCTGGAGTCAGGCCTGAAGACAATACACTCTGTTGTTTAGATGGACCAGCCTGTGCTGTGTTGTGGAATCCCCAGCAAAGAAACACAGTGACTTTTTTACCATGCCCCTCAACGGTCCTAATTCTCTCCCACTCAGCTGCTCCATACAATATGCCTGTTATGTGGCTTTTTAGGCACTGAGACTGTAATCTCTAGAAGAGACTCTCAAGCACCTTTTTTGGGCAACTCCTTGTAGCTGCTCTCTAAGAGCCTTTAACATCTAAGAAGCAAGGGTTGTATTCCAGGAGAATCTCAACTCCAAAGCCTAATGGGGCAACATACCCTGAGCCGCTGTGGTTTGTGATATGTGTTAACCTCTTGATGCACAGGGAAAGAAACCTTGGTTCAGAGTGCCTGTAGTCTGTCCCCACAGCAGATCACAATTTCCTAGAATGAGCTCACTGGAAGTGGAGATGGGCAGGGTGGTATGGCACTGACCTGGTGAAGGAGTAGAAGTAAGTTTGGCACACCACTGTGCCACCAGGAACCCATCATTCTATAGGGAAGGCATTTTCTCCTGGTGTCCTTATGCCTAAAATGATGCTCAACTAGCTGAGTTTAACATTAGGACCCAGTGTCCTTTTGATTTACCCAGTGAGTTGTAATAAGCTTCAAGGCCTCGGGGGATCATCCTGTGTAGACTAATATTTAAACAAATTAGAAGCCTGCAGCATTGGAAGCTTGGCCTTCTTGGAACAAGAAGAGGCACACAAAATACTGGGGGTGGGAAGAGCCTCGCTCTAAAAATGTGGTTACAGAGTTCTTCCCAGCTGAGGAGCTTTGGGTTCCTCTGTGATTCTCGAATTCTCGAATTCTCAGTCTCAAACCTAAATCAGAAGCCCAGAGGTCAGGGAAGGAGACCAGGCAGGTAGCCAAACCCAAAGAACAATCCAGTGGAGGAACACAGGCCTTTCAACTATGTCCTGAATCGTGTCATTCCTTTGCTCAGGCCTTCCCCGATGCCCCATTTCTCTTGTTGTGAAATCCCAAGTCTCTGAAAGCAGTCCACTTCCTGAAAGCAGGCTCGCTTCCATGTTGCCTCCTTGGGCTTGATGCCCACTCCTTTCTTGGGTCCCTCTATCTCAGCATGATCAGATGCTGCTATAGCCACACAGCTTCCTTCTCTCTAGAATGCATTTTGAGGCTCACTCACAGGCAGCCACCTCGATGGCTATGTGTTTGGTAAGCCTCTGCTTTCCACCAAAGTCACTGGAATCTCACCTTCACTACGGCTCTACATCAACCTGTGAGTCAGTCCCTGGTCACCTCAAACCAGGGCTTTCTGCTACCAGGATTTAAGTGGAATAACATTGGTTTTCCTGCTAGGAGGCAGGTTCTTCAGAGGCCTGCAGACCTAAGACATGGGAACTGTGCCTGCTCAGGCAAAGCTCTCCAAATAGAAGAGAAAGCAATGAAAAAGAATGTAAGAATTATCATTTTTGAAGTATTTTAAGCTTCATAGAGAAGTGGCAAAGACAATACAGGTTTCAAATAAATTATTTGCAAAGGTGCAATTATAGCACCATATTTCCCTGGAGACTAGCCATATTAACATTACTAGTTACAACTGGAATGGCATATGCAGAACCCTTTGGGTTGCAAATGGCCTCTCCTCATTGTCCCTCTCTTCCTCACCCTCACTGTCTCCTGTTTTCTTTCCTCAACTCTCCTCTCCTCACATTAACTCACAGGCATCCCTATATTTTGAGGCTAGGGAGGACAAAAAAGAGTATATACCCATGAACAGATTAAACAGGCTCTGCAAGGCTTCGTGGTCGGAAAGAGCAGACTCAACCATAAGTCAGCTGGGGCTTTGTAACCCATGGCTGGTCATTGTTTCTTTGGGCAACGCTGCCATTTTTCAATCAGACTCCATTGCCTCTGCTCTAGCTTCGTGGGCTAGCATGTTTTTCTTTAACAAGGTGAAGATGGCAGCTGCCTCTTCAGCTTGTATGCTGGAATGGCCCTGAGCAGCTGTAACCCACACTACTAAGTGCTGAGGCACTAACATTCCTGTCCCTACTCAGCATACCCTCCCTTCTCTCAATCCTGAACCCTCAGCTCCAGAGGGAGGAGGTGCTGCCAGCCACGGCTTACCACAGGGTCCTCAGGCGCCCTGCAACCTGGCAACTGGGATGTCATCTGGCACCCACCACAGCTGCAGGGCCTCCAGCCTGGCCTAGACATCCAGAGTGGGCTCTTGGCATTAGTGCAAGAAAGCCCTCTTGCCTCTGGTCAGTATACCCATCCTTTCCTAGATGGAACAAGCTACTGATTGTCTCCAGGCCTGAGACTCCTCAGCTGTCATGGCAGAAGAATAAGTGGATTTGAGAGTCCTTGATCTTGCATTGTTTGAGCCCTGGATCCCATTATATTCAGGAAGGAGTCTTAGGTCCTGTTCCCAAATAGGAAAAGTACTCAGCGTGGAGAAATGGAGGATCATGAGCAGCGAGAAAGAAGCGTCAGAGGGAGAGATCTGATATGAACACTATGGCAAGGATCAGATGACTTCAGCATAGGTCAAGCATGTAGTCAGTGGCCAAATATTTGCAACAGCAGTGGTGAGAATGACATCTATCCCGAGTTTCATCTGCTCCCGTCATCCATCTGAAGCCAGGCCCTTGCTTTCTGCTGCCATATGTTCTCTGTGCCAAGGGTGCACACACTCCTCTGACCCAGCTTCCTAAAACATAGCTGTGGCATTCCTTTCTGTTCAGAATCCTTCTCTGATGCCCCAGCACCCCTCTAGTTACGTGTCAATGCTTCACATTGTGGGTCAAGATTCACAATGCACGAAGCCCCCTCCCAACTTTCCCACCCTTCCAGTGCTTTGGTAAACCGGCTCCCAGTGCCCAACAACAGGTGCTAGTTGTCGATGTCTGGCAAAAACCAATAAGATCATATGTTAGATGTGGCTCTGGGGTCAGAAAAAAATTCATGTTGGATGGCTGTGTGGCCTTCAGCAAGCTGTGTGGCTGCTCTGAGCCTTGGTGCCCCCACCTCTAAAGAAGGATTTGTTAATGGCACCTCTGGCCTTTGAGGGACAGAAGCCGAATGGAGTGTATCTGATCTTCAGTGAGTGCCACTTGTTACTCAGTGCTCCCATACTCTGTCTAGGTCCTCCCTAATACTTATCCCTTCCCGACACACTGAGAAATGCTTTACCATTCTGCCTTCTGATCACACCTAAGGCACCCTCTGCTTTTCCCTTTGTAGAAGTTGGCTCTGGTTCTTCCTCCTATCCCCAGGCTCCCAGAATAAGACTCAGACTCAAATATATTTTCAAATACCTTGGCCATATACCTAGCCTCTTCGCTGACTAGATCATAACAAAATAACCCATTTATTCTAATCTACATTCTGCCACGTTGTCTGTGCTCAGGTACCATGCATCTGTCTCCTCATATCTTCCCTGATGAATCTCCTGTGCCCAGCACTATCCTAGAATCCTTTCTGTCTCTTGAATGTCCCACCTCCTATTTCCTGTCTAAGCCATAGACCATCAGTTTTATTATTGACAAGGGCCACATTCATACAGATGCAAGATATTCTCTTTATACCCCTTCATAGCTTAGTGGCTTGATTCTTCTTTTTCTTTTTCCTTTCTTCTTTCTATTCTTTTTTTCTTTTCCTTTCCTTTCTTTCCTTCTTCTGCCAGTGTGAAGCCCCTGAATGTAAGAAGGAGCCTTTCACCCACTAGTCTAGGTATCTTTCTCAGCATTTAGGATGACACTCAGCACTGCAAAGGTGTCAACCAGAGTGCATTGGACAACAGACTAAAACTATGAAATTGGAATGAAGATGTGTATCAGGGAGATCTACAGAAGCACGCTGAAATCCTAAGGGTGGCCTATCTCTTCCCCAGTTGGACACAGGCAGGATAGCAGAGTACCAGCTTTAAGTTAGACATGTCTCTTCATAGGAGTGGATAAAGCCATCAGTTAGCCTGGGAGGGGACGGATTTTTTGCTCAGGATCGTGTTGCAGTGCAGGAGGGTTGAATGCGAGGGGCAAGTGAGGGTGGGGAAGGGGCGATGAGAAAGTGTGATTTTTATTTTAGTTCACCTCTTAACCTGTCAAGGCAGCCTGGCCCGTGGATAAAATGAAAGAATTAGGCTCTTAAAAGAACAAACAAACCCAAAACCAAACCAATGACTCTTAAATGTGGTCCCCAGAGCAGCAGCAATGGGAGTTCCAGGAATATAGAAATATGCTGAAAGTCTGAATCAGCAACTGTGGAGAGGGGCCCAGGCAATCACCTATTCTATCTGGCCCTCATGCTCTGAGGCGAGGTCAACTTTGAGAATCATGGGGCTGCCTATACACGGGGGCTTTTAAAGTCCTTTCCTTTTGGTTTGTAATTGAATGACCTATATTTCTTCTAGAGAAGTCTTAGTCCTCTTGCTGATAAAGGAGCAGACCCTCACACATTCCATTTATGTCTTCTACACACTAAAATCCTTGTCCTCTAAGACCTCAAGAACGTCCACAGTTTAAGACCCTGGAGTGTCCCTGGACAGGTGCTCTAGTGGCCGATCCCTGGAGAAAGCATCCTATGTTGGCATCTTGGTCCAGGGCCTAGCAAGCCTGAAGCAGTGTTCATGTCAGAGGTCTCAGAGAAGGTGAGGCTGAGGTCCCGAGAACCCCATTGAGAAGGTAAGCTGAGGTTCAGGGGTGTGACAGTGTAATCCCCTTAACCAAAGTTTCATCCTGTGAATGTGAAGAAGAGCTGTTCTGTGTCCTAAGAGGTTGATTACAGCCTCAATTCATTTTCATGCTGTCTGCCTTTGGGGGCAATGTGACTCCACCCTGATTTTTATATCCTTTTCATGGGACTCAGCAAATCATATGAAGCAGTCAAGAGGTTGCGTAAGAAGCATTCATCTCGAACCACAGATTCTCTCTCTGGCCCCTCCCAATGTCATGAGGATTTGGTTCAAGTCTCTTCTGTCATTTTATGGAGTCATGATGATGGCAAGGAGGAGCTTCAGTGGACAGAGTGGGTGTGGGGAACTCCATGGTTAGGGAACCTCACAATGGGGACACCCTGTTGCAGAAGCAGAATTCAAATGGTTTGGGTAATGATCTGGATGACAGATGAACTCTGAAGAACAGAGAACTAGAGAAAAGCCAGGCATCCCTTCCCTGATGCCCCCTAGCTGCCAGGCATCCACTCTTTAACCCCAAAGCAGAGACTTTACCAAGAGCAGAAAGCAGCAGGTTGGAGAGGCAAAAGGGCAGTTCTGGGCCCTGGAGCTTGTGACAGTGGCCACCTTCCTAACCATCCCAGCAGATGTCCCTCCAGCAGCCAGGCAGAAGGAAGTCTCTGTGGTCTGAGGCCCCACCCTGGATAGTTCTGTAATAGTGCCATACTCAGAAGAAGAGGAAGTACCACGCCATGGGTAGGCACCACTGTCTTTCCACTGATGGACACCCCTCTTCTTGGTCCAGGTGTCTGTGTCTTGGTCTCTGGAAGTAGGGCATGATAACAGTGTTACCTCAAGCCTTTTCTAGGCACATGAGAAAGCACAGTGGGTAGGGCTGCTCCTATCGGCACTTCTCCTTCATCTAACATTGCCATTTATAGGAATCTCACATGCAGTATCTCATTGATGCCCTCGGTCAAGCCTGGCTACAAATTCTTAGCTTTGTAAGGAAAACAAGATGGAGAGAGTTTGGTTTCACACAGTAAGAGAGTTTTGGTGTCACACAGTAAGTCTGGAGTGGCTTAGGGGTTTTGAGTGGAGGCTTGTCATTTCAATACACCTTTCTGCTCTTTCATCTGTGAAAATTCAAGGCCTTTTCAAGAAAATGCTGTCTTCTAATTGCGCCATCATTGCTTCATGTCGTTGTCTCTCTCGATGCTTGCAACCCTCACAAACAATATTCCATTTCCCTCAGTTCTGGGATTCAGCTTCTCAACAAGCTAGATTTCACTGTGACTTCTACTCTATTTTCTTCAGAGTTCTAGACAGAATTCCTTAAAAGTCCACAAGGACTTATTGCATTTACTAGTTCTCAATGAGGTCAAAGGGAAACATTGGTTTCCTGTGGGTTCTCCAGAGCAGGACTCTGACCTCTGTAGCATCCCAAGCCCTGAGATTGTGAGACTTCATAAGAGAAGGAAGACTCCTAAGACATTCCTGGGTTGTGGGTTTTTCCCAGTGGATGCCATTGCTCTCCATGGTTGGGAATCACAGTGTGGGCTCAGGTCCCCTCTGCTCTGGGGCTCAGCACCTTCCCCACCTGCTCTCTTGGTGGCCAGTCCTACACCTGTCTATGAATTCTCCACTCACCACACTTCTGAAATAAGGATGAGTAGCAGCTGTCTATAAAATGCTTTATGACCAGGCATCAGGCATTGTACCAGAGCCAAGTACTGTGGAACAAATGAGCTCTGCCTAGACTCATCTCCCAAGGCATTCAAGTGTGGAATATTTGGAGAAACCCAGAATACCATGGCTGGAGGGGATATTTTAGCAGTTAACATACCAAACGATCTACTCAGCCTTATTCTCCCTGAGGCCTCGGACATGAGCCCCACCTCAGGCCTCCTGGGCCACTGGACCAAGACGCTAACACAGGATGTCTTCTCAAGTTGGGATGGCCCAACATGTGTACTTCTAATGACAGCTGACTCCCCTTCCAGAAGGCAACCCAGTTCTTCCCAGTACACCACTGTCAGGAAGCTCTGTTCTACAACAAATGGGAAACTGACTGTTTTCCATGTTCTCCACCCTTCACTACTTTGTCCTCTGAAAGAATCCCTGCCTTCCCTGTCCATTTCTGCAGATAGGCAGGAGGCAGCCTCCCTCTCCTTTCTTTCTATGGAGACAGAGATTGCTCTCTGCAGTGAGAATAAAAAAGAGGCAGGAGACATGAATTTCACCTTCATCTCTTCCATCTTTATTGATCTGACAACCAGGTCTTTCCCCATCCGCACATCCTGGAGGTACCTGCCAGCTTACCACTGTTCTGAGCTCCATAGAAGAACAATTTGTCAATGACAAATTGAAAAAGGAGGGAAAAAAGGAAGGGAGGAAGGAAGAAAGGGAGGAAGGAAGGAAGAAAGGAAGGAAGGAAGGACTGACTAGAGGGTGAGTGCTTCTGTGAGGAGGTGGAGAAGAAAAATGATCCCTCTCTATTGCTTGCTTCTGACCCCTGGAAGGGGTATTCATCACAGATGGACCAGGTGTCTTTGTAATCCTCTGGGAACTGCAAGACGAATCTCTCTTTTGTCATGAGGAATGCTCAAGGCTGTAGAGTTAAATGGAACAGCATTGCAGAAGCACTAGAAGCTGCCTGCTCTATGTGCTCAGTAAAGAGTTTCTGAGCTCAAATGTCTGACGTTCTGGGATTCATTTTGTATTTGAGGAGCAGAGATAGTGTTGGAGGTCAAAGGATTTGAGTCCAAAGACCCAGGTTGGAGTACAGACTTTCATATGTTGTCTATGTGTTATTGGTCAATTCATGGCAGTTTTGTGAGTCTCTGATTTTCAATCAGTAAAATAGAGGAAGAGCATTCTTGCACCGTGAAGTGTGTGGTGTTGTTGCTGCTGCTGCTACAGCTGCTACTGCTTTCCGTATTAAATGCGCCCCAATTTCTTTTATGAACTACTTCAATTAATAATTATTATTAGGATGGTCTGCCTCAGATTGTCCAGCCATCCAAGATACCAAATACTAATGTGTAATAAAACAGAGTGACAGACAGCTTTTTACTTCCCTCAGTGTTTCGGGCTGTGAAACACAAAAACACACCTGAGCCTTTATCAAACAGTCAGCATACATTAACCAGTGAGATAACATGTTATCAGCTCCAACCCGGTCTACTCAAGCACATTCTTGGGAAATGAAACTTTTATACTCTGTTTTGGTTTGAAACTTTTGTAACCTATCACGGAAGTGTTCCAATTCGTGTGGGGGAGCAAATGAAGTCCTGGATGAGTGAGTATTGTTGACACTGGCATGGCCATGCCAAGGACCCCAACATCTTAGTCACATGGAATGGCAAGGCTTCCCACAGGCCACAGTCTTAATGCTTAGAGAACGTACAGAATGTCAGTTATAGCTTCCTCTTCCCAGAGGACTACAGCCCGAGACTCTGAAACTGTTCTCTCCCTCTCACTTATCTTCTCCCTCCCTCCCTCCCTCCCTTCCTCCCTCCCTCTTTCCCTCCCTCTTTCCCTCCCTCCCTTCCTCCCTCCCTCCCTCCCTCCCTTTCCCTATCTCTCTCCCTATCTCTCTCCATCTCTTTCTCTCTCTCTCCTCCCTCTCTCCATTTTCTCTGTCTCTTTCATACTTCACACACATATTCTCTCTGTCTCTCACTGTCTCTTTCAGTCTCTGTCTCTGTCTCTATCTCTCTCCCTCCCTCACCCCTTTTTCAGCAGTGTATAATAAACTTGCATCTTTGATCCAGATGTATAAAATAAATATGCTGAGTTTCTGAGCTGCTGGTGTGTCTCCATCAGAACACACAGCCTACTTGATCCCAGCTTTTCTGTATGTGTGCCTGTGTGTCTGTTTTTAATTCATTCCCTGTAGCCCCAGTTAGGATAACCCCTAAGCTATACGGATCAAGGCACATTTATAGTCTATCAAGTTACATTAGAAAGAATTCATACCCAGCCCAAGATCCTCGCTTCCCATTGCTCCACCAATCCCTTCCTTCATTTATTTCTTCAGTGACCACATTTATTATATCTGCTGTATGCTCTGAAGGCTCCAATATGGCTCCCCATCTAAAGAACTCACTGTATGGTTAGGTTTATGAGACATGCACACAGATAACAGCCTTATATGACCGGGTGAAGTAAATAGTGTATGGTATTTATAAACAAATAGACGTGGGAGCTCACATAGAGTGACAAATTCCAGACCCCTTACTACTAGTGAGAAGGAAGGTATAGTGAAGGTTCTGAAGTTTTCATAGGTTTGGTCTCTCTCTCTCTCTCTCTCTCTCTCTCTCTCTCTCTCTCTCTCTCTTTCTCTCTTGTGGCTCTGGAGTTCTGTCTCTCAACTTTGTCATAATTCTCCTTAATTTCCTTGGATCACCCTGACAGTTAGATGAAGCGATATGGAGTTCCGCACACAGAGTTCCCTCCACCTTGTCCGTACTTCTGTGATTGCACATGGGAGGTGCTGGGCAGGTGAGATTCCTAGGATGAGCACAGTTTCGAAAGATCTGGAAGGGAAGCAGAGCCATTCCAAGAAGGAGCAGCCCGAGCAAAGTCCCAAGGGAAGAAAGTTTTCAGAGAAAGATGACTCTCCTGTGTTTGTACACCACAGTGTGTGGGCGGTCATGGCAAGGGGTGGGGCCAGAGACGTTAGAGACATGGGTAACGAAGTAGGTCACTGATCTTGGAAGGCCAATGAGTCTGATCCTAGTTGATTAGAGTTTCTAAAGGGAAGCACGCGCTGCTGGGAGGAAATGAAAATTGTGTTCTATTTTCACTTATATTTACTTTTACTTTATAAGAAGAACAACATTGATGTCACTGCTAGTTCACAAATGTCCTAACTCCTTTGTCCAGTGGCTTCATGTTCCATCTCCACCTAAGGTTTTTCTGAGGTACTGTAAGCATGGCAGGTGGTGGGGGTCTGGGATGTTCCTTCAGCTAGTTTCACAGGTTTATATAGACTGTACCAAATAAACTCTCACAAAACTGAGCCAGCATTGGACCATTCAGATACTAACCAGGCCTGGCTTGCCGAACTCCCGGATCTGGGGCACTGAGGTGGGATAGCCATCAGCGAGCACTGGCATTCTTTAAAGATATCTGCAAAATCCCTGGGGATTAAGAATAAACCCAGAACAAACAAGCAAATAGAAAAATCATGACTGGCCCTCCTCTTCTCCTGGTTTTCCTTTAGCTATACTTTGAGATCTATAGTCAGCGATACCCTGATCATATGGATCAATCTATAGGGAAATATATAAATATCCAGAGTTATAAAGCTTGAAAATAGGCTTCCTATACTATTGCTAATGATGAGGCCCCTTGAAGATAGTACAGTGTTGTTCAGATTGATGCATTTAGAAGCATTCTCTTATAGTAATCTCTTATTTTATAATTTCTAGCTTTGATTGGTTATTATGTGTATATCATACTGGGATGTATTTACTCAGGTAAGTTTGCACATAAGCCATGAGTCTTTGAGGCTGCACAGGCAAGGTTTTTTACCATTAAACTTAGGCATTCTGGAAAGTTTGCTCTCTGCTTTACACTCTATAGACCTGTCACCAAGACATCTAGGCAATAGGTGTTACACTCTGAGCTGGATTGAGGGTCTGGTCTCATTTTCTCAAGGAAAACCAGCAAGTGCCATACAAGGAATGTAGGATGTGGAATCCAGAGATTACTTGTTAAAAATCTTGGCCTCTTTCTCTTCCAGAAACCTTGTCCTCTCCTCCCTACTAAGGTAAGCCACTGACCTCAAGCCACCAGTAAGAACTCTGGAGGCTAGGTTCCATGAACTAGGCCTGCTCTGGCTGCTACACAGGAAGAGAGCAGCTCTTTCCTTTCCTCCTGATTTCGTGCTGCCCTAAGAAGCCACTCCTAAGCTCTGACCTGTGATCTGAGATGACCAGGCTTGTCCTTTGATGTGGGAATCTAGAGATCCAAGCTTGAAGAAGGCAGCACAGGAACCCATCACAGGCATGGGTTCCTGACTTAGGCAGCCTATATCCCGAGCCCAGCTTTCTCAGCTGTAACTAACTGTGTGCTACTTACTGTCTTCAAGCATATGGTGGAGACAATCTATACACCTGTATATTGAAGTTAGATCCGGTTCTTCCTCCCAGACCCATGTCCCAAGAAATAGGACTCAGACTCAAAATATATTTACAAATACTATAGCCATATAGCTAGGCTCTTCACTGGCTAGATATAACTTAAAATATTCCATTTATTTTAGCCTACATTTTGCCATGTGGCTAGTTACCTGTGCTCAGGTACCAGGTGTCCATCCAGTCACACCTTGCAGTGAATCTCTGGCCTGGCTCTATCCCAGAATTCTTTCTCCTCTTGGATGTTCTACCTTATATTTCCTGCCTAAGCCATAGGTCATAGCCTTTATAACTGACAGATGATGCATCCATAGAATACACAAGGTATTGTCTCTCCACCTGTGGGCTAGTGTGAGCACAGCATTATCCTTGACACAGAGTACACTGTCTAGGAATATGAGTTCAGCTCCTCACGAAGGGATGATCTGAGGAGCCTGACATAGGACTCAGGAGGCTCCCAGGAATGTAAATCCTTCACTCTTCATTAGTAATATGCAAACAGAAGAATTCATGCCCATGGCAGCCAGCAAGCTCAAGGACACCTCTTCAGGGAACAGCAGTTAACTTGGGCTATCCACCCTCTTCCCGGGTCATCTGGCACTTTTCTCCCTGGCTATTGCTGTAATCCCTCCCGAGAAATTATGAGACCAATGGCCTGTGCAGTAACACCAAGGTGCATAGATGACCCTGGGTGTTCTGCCAATCCTTGTGCATTTGATGTTTCCATACGTTTACTGGATTCTACATGTTTTAATTTCCTGAAAGAAGGAAAAACACAAAGTACATGCTAATAATCAAATTCAGAACTTTGGAATGTAAAGGAATACTTTGAGTTTTTATAGCGTGGAAATTGCCAACTTAAAAAAAAAAAAAGATAGAGTGGGTAGAAAGGACAAGCCCTGATCTTTTATTTCAAGAATAAGCAAGAAACTGGAGGATAAATCAGGAAGGATGGTAAAGTAATAATCAAGCCGTCGTATCAATAACTGCTCACTGATCTGAGTCAGAAGATTCTAAAACACTTCCCTCTCCAAGAGTAACAACAATAATAATACAGTTCTTGAGCTTGTCCTTAATCATCTCTCTCCTCTTTTAATCTCCTGGCACTTCCAGTGATAAAAACCAAGGCTCTGAGACTCTCAGATCCCAGATTAAAACACAACTGAGAAGTCAGCCTTGAGGCTGAGATCCTCCTCCCCCTCCTCCACTCATGTGACTTCCATAGGGCAACTCCAAATCCTGTAAGGTCTTTCCAGCTTTTCTGTCCCAGCCCTTTGTCTTTTGGGAAGAGCTCCTTCTGCTAATTTCTCTGGCCAGTGAGTTTTGAACTTTGTTATGCTGGCCTTTTAATCATCTCCACCAGACTGTAGTTTCTTAGAAAACCGGGGTTCTCTCTAACTCTCCAGCACCTAACCCAGAAACTTGGTTGTCCTAAATGCTTAGCCACTGAATGCTGAATTAACTACACCTGCTGACTAAGTGCCTCATAAGCTCCTGTGCAGCTCTTGAATTCCTATCTATCCTAATCCTAGCTTAGGGCCTTGGATACAGCCTTCACTTTTGAAACTCTGTAGAATCATAAACTCTTAGACAGTTCTTAGAGCAAACAAATCTTAACGTTTTTAGCCTACAGGATTCTAGAAGGAAAAGATCATATCTGAGTCCCCAGTGGATTGCTCATGAGACTTGGATCAGCTCTGGGCAGAGTGGGTTTGTGTATGTTGGTAAGAGCTGGTGGGACGGGTTGGTGTCAGATGATACCTTGCCAGGAACTAATTGGTGAGACACAGGAGCTGATAGCCAGAGCCTATCCCTTCTCTGGCCTAATCAACACCCTTTCACAATCTTGAAACTCTCTCATGGATGCAGATTCTTTGAAGCCAGGAAATAGATCTCTGAAGGGGCTGAGTTGTAGAAGAAAGGTCAGCATTGCAACTTGCTTGTGTAAAAGATGTGTGGACCAGTGGCTCACTGTCAAGTAGGAGCCAAAGCCCAGGGCTCTGTGTGCAGCTGGCTTTGAACAGGCACAAACCTAGAAATCTAGTTAATGAATGTGTTAGGGAGACATTACGTTAGCTTATTTCAATGAGAGAAGGGGGATGGTGGTTAAGACCTTTGTGCCTGGACAGATGGTTCAACTGTTAAAGACTGGGCCCACAATCAAGGGACAAGAGCTTGTTGGTACCACTAATCTAAATACTCAAGAGACAGAGGCAGGGGAATCAGAAGTTCAAGGTCATCCTCACCTGTATAACTAGTTCAGGCTATGAGAGACCCCCATCTTTGAAAATAAACAAAAACAGCTACAAAGAAAAACTGGTTAAAGATAAGTTAATCCATGGAGGCGTGGAGCAGCTCTTCACCATCGTCAGGATTTTGGCCCCTGTAATTCCGATGCTAAAGATTTATTCTAAGAAAATAGCTGACATTAGAGGAGAACGAAAGGGAATGCCAGCTAACCTACCAGCCCCACAATGATCTCTGGATGCTAATATAAATGAGAATGTGTAACAAATAATGTAACGCTTGGAAATTATTTAAATCTGTTATTAAGAGCACATTGATATTACTCATTGTGTGAGGCGCACAAAAAAGATCAGAACGCAAAGGCATATTTGTGCTGCGTGTCCAACACTGAGGGGCGGGAGGAGGTAATGCTTTTTTGGAAAAGACAGGAAAGAATGAAAATAGATGGTTTGTAAAGATAGTAAGCTTGTGGGTGGCTTTTTATTTCCATAATCATGGTATTATGTTTTTGTATAATTTTTTAAAAAAACTTATGTTAATCAGAAACTTTGAATAACACCTTAACAAAAATGTGCCGCACACCGCAGCCGTCCCGGAGAAGCTAACATTCAAGATGCCCTGTTCAGGCTTCGCACATTTGAGTCTGGGGAAATTTCTCTCAGTGTCAACAAGTTTAAGATTACACTCATGATAGATGAAGTCCTTTGCCCTGCAGATGGGCAGATGGACGATGTGGATTCAGGTACAGACTTAGATAAATCTTTCCTTCAAAGATGGACCACTCACATCAAATGTCTGATACAAAATTATGCCTATACAGGAAGATTGGGAAAGATCATGAATGTATGGATTTCAGCATCCTGGCAAATTCATGGGAACTTAAAATCAAGACGGACTAGATTTAACATGTGCATGTGGAAGACACTTCCAGTCCTGCTTCCAAATGATTCCCAGGTACCCACACCCCACCTACCACCCTAGTTCTCCATGTCACTTATCTGAGTACCCCTATTAACATGTTAGCAATCTGAAAACCTAGATATCTTTCATTCACACATGACTAGGTTCTCTGTTCTCTCTAAATACCAAGGTCAGTATGAAGAAAATCGTCATAGTCCAAACCCCAAACGCTCTGACTCCATCCTTGCAGACTCCAGAGGTCCTGTTTCTCTAGCCATCAGAAATTCTCAGTCTTTCCCAAAGGTCTGGATACCAGGCTATGTCTTCAAATCACTTGCCTGAGAATGTACCAACTGGAGTTGTCAGTAGAGTTACTATACCAACATGTACTTTAACATGAACTGTATTTTCACATACATCATCCCCAGTGATGGTTATGGCATACATATGAGAAAAAATATGTATGTTAATATTTCTTAACTTTCCCCCAGTTTTTCTTTTTAACATGCTTCAATAATTAAAACAAAGCCAGAAACCCGTAGTGAGTTGCTTAATTCATTCAGGCTTTTGTTCGGTGAAGAACATATTATGACCTACAGTAGCTGGAAAATACAATTGAAAGCTTAAAGGTTATCTGTATATAATAACTTATCTCTCTCATGATCACAAGAATGTTTTATTTTCTTCTGATTTTCTCACATATTTATTATGTTTTGGCATATTTGACTAAATGTTCTACTTCAGAAAAATATTTTAATTAAAAAGGTCTTAAAATTAAGAAACATTAAACTTCAATCTCTTTGTAATATTTGACAACTTAAATATTAATAGCAATCAACAATTTATGCCAAATATCAGAAGATAATATAAACTCACAATTAATTTTATTTCTTACTAAAGACCACCATTTTTTGAGGTGCTTCCAGTTTTGCTTGCTTCTTCTAATGTACCTATCTTTGATGAATTTTAATAAAATGGCTTCAACAGAATTATCTAGTGTGTATTTAAGATGTTTCTCAGGCAAATATAGGTTTTCATTTTTTCAAGATGCTTGGGCAGACCCCCAAAATGAAAATATGAACAAGTATAAACTTTCCTTTGACCTGATTGTATGTGATTTCACACTTTTAAGTTTCTGATTGAGACTCATCTTTCGATATCAATATAATTTATGAATCACAGACAGCACAAAAGAACGTTTGAATTGGGGGCTAGAATTCTAGTTTAGAGACTTTTTCTTTTGCTGTCATTCACATTACTGGTATAATGGATAGTTTTGCTTTAGTCAATCTTTGAAGTAAATGAATAAAACTGAAAATTGCTGTTTTAGTTTTTCATTTAAATGATAGTTGAACTCGCACCCCCTACCCTTACCCTGGTGTAAAACAATGAAGTTAGTTCTGATATCTTTCTTTCCTCTTTGATGTAGGTCAGTGATGTGCATGCTTCTTGGTAGCTGTTTGATGTGACTTTGCCCCTGAAACAATCTAGGTCAATTTGTTAATGAAAACTGATTTTGTTCCTTCTTATTTGTTTTATGTGTTTGGACATTTTAATTCCCCTTCTAAATAATTTCCACTAAATCCAGAATTTTAAAAACATTTCCTGAGAAGATGGACCTAATAGTTAAGGTATTTATGCTTTTAATGTGGGGCAAAACAAGCATGTATTTATAAATGAAAATTCCTTAAAAGAACTTGTGTTTGGCTGTGAACATAAAACTCCTGGAAGGAGTTTTTGTGTCTGCAGAGACTGATGGACTAATTGGAATTTTGGATTGATAGAGAGACCGATTCATTTTTAGGCTAGTTTTAGTCTTCTGGAATAGCTATTCCTTGGCTTATTCTGTATCTGTGACAATAAATAAAAATCTCTTAGAAGTTATTAACTTAGTAAGACCAATAACTTCTGCCAAAAGAGCTAAGAATGTCACCAAAACACATTGGACCTATAGAACAGCCCCCCCCCCATTTCTCTGCACCCACTTCTCTGATGTACCCAACAATGCAGTTTAAGCTTGTCTTGACCTGTGACCTGTTTTGTTCTGTAAAAATTTAAAAATACTGTGAAGTTGCTCCCATGTTGGAACATGGAATTTAGGGTAACCTAAATTTGTGTTCCCAGGCCATTGGCCCTCAAAATGGCTGCAGAATAAACTATCTTCTATTCAAAATTTCGAATTGTGAGTTTTGATATTTTCAAGGACTATCATGTAAGCTATAACTCCCATTCAGCCACGCATCCCAAGGGGAAATAAGGGACACCCTGCAGTGTTGTTTCTTAGAGCTTCAATATCCAGTAGGGTAGGGGTAGTGGTTCCATGTCCCACTCAGGACAAGGTCCTCACAGTGAAGGAGTATATGTGTTACTCACCTGTGCACACAATCCCACCTGGACTTGAGTGCACACAAAGCAGTTGACTCATTTCATCAACTCCATTAAGGAACTGGCCAGTTCACCTTGCCATGTTCTTTTCTCTTCAAACTTCCTTTTCCATAAAGTCCCTCGGTGCTCCCCTTAACCCCTGCTTCATCAGAGAAAAGTCTGATTTAGGCTTTCCAATATCCCTTAACATCTGTACCTGTTCTCCTCTCAATAACCTAACACCAGGCTCTGCAATAGGGTAGCCATAGACACAGTCCAACACTTAAGCCTCAGGTGACTGACATGAAAGATGTGTTCACCTTCAGTTTACCATCTTCTTTGTCTGAGCTTGTGGTTTTGACAACCCAAATGCAGAGCCTTCCCAGGGTGGCAGAGAGCTCCAGCAGACAATGCTGATCTAAGGAATGAGACTATGTTTTCATTAAAATGTAAATGAAAGTCAATGTAAAAGAGCAAATTAAAATTACTTTTCATACACATTTCTTCGAAGATATTTTAAATATTAAAAATTATGAATTAAGATTCCCAAGAAATCTACAAACAAACTGTAGTTGAATGATACCAAAGTCTTAAAATAAAGATTCCTTGAGTAAAGCCAAGTTTTTAAATTTAAGATTTTGAAAAACAAATCTGTTTTAGCTAGCTCTTTAAACAAGTTGAACCGCTTAACAAATCCAAGACCTAATGGCTACTTAGTTGAAAATGTCCTGGATCTATATCATACCTGGTGTATGGGGCTTGTTGCTTTAAAAGTAGTGTGACTTGCTTAATATGCAGAATTCTGCCTCTTGGAACAGTTGGACATCCATTTTAATTCATGACCACTGCAAGAGTCACAGATTAGAAAATAAAGAAAGCAGACTCTCAGGTCTACTGGTAGCAAGTATCTATGTACATAGTTATGCTATTTAACAGGAAGAAGATAGCCCACTGATTGATGATTTTCTCCTGTGTCTCACACACTATACTAAAACACTATTCTTCAAAACATTAACCATGTCCCCAGACCCACAAGTAGCTCAGCTCCCAACCATATCCAGCTGCTTGCTGTTTCTGAGACATAGAACAAATGAGCAGGAGGTCTGAAGGCCTGAGAATGGTCTGTCACAAATAATGTAGTTTGTTATGAACCAGATCTCAAAAGACCTACATGGCCACGGACCTTCTCTTTCAGGTTCATGTGGGTTATTGTTTGGTTTTTGTTTGTTTTGTGCTCAGAATACACAGTGATATTTGTTTTGAGAGGTGAAGCAAAGAACCCGAAGCAAGAAGCCCTCCTGTCTGCTTCTGAGAGCTGGCTTCAGATCTGAGTGGAGCTGGTTGGTCTGGCCTAGCACACACAATTGATAGACACGTCCATGTGCTTCACATAAGTGTTGGCATTTTCATTGCCTCGGCTAGAAACCTTAGCGAGGAAACATGATCCTCTGTTCTATCTGGGCCAACCAAGTTTAGAGGAGTTAAGTAGTTTGCTCAGGATAACCCAACTGCTTAGCAACAGATTCAGTTCAGAACTGGAACTCTCTGAGGGCAAACCTCTGTGTATAAACTACTACTATCCTACCCCTCTAACTGGCTACTTTAGGAACAGAAACATTTCCAGAACCCCAGAGCTACTCCTCTGAGGGGTGAAGGGGAACTGCAAGTTGCCTTATCTTATGGCTGAAGAAAATAGGCCTGTCAGTGGGGAAGGGGTGGGAGAGTTTGGTGAGAGCAGGAGTGTGGTTTGAGGAGGGTGTAGTTTCCACCCTCACATAGATGTAGCTACATCTTTCCTGTTTTTAACTTTCCATTTGATCCTTGGTGTTGTGGGGCAGGTCCACTCCCCAGGGTCTTCTTAGTGATTCCCTCATTTTGCTCCTGTCAGACGATTTAGCTGAATCTTCATTCGCACCAACCTCCAGAAGAAGCTCACTCTCAGCAAACACTGAGCTTTTCCATGTCTCCCCTGACATTGTGCATGCTCTTCCTCTAGCTACAATGTCCTCTTTCTTCTTGCCTGTCTGGAGAAGAAGACGTGTCATTCAAATGCTGCACTCAACATTTATCCTCAGTGCACACCCTCAGGGGTTGGTCACACCACCATCTTCCTCCTCCAGAATAACTTCAACTCTCAGTCAAAGCTCTCAGGCTCTCACTCTCTACCAGGTAGCAATCCTCTGACAGACAGAAAGTCTACATCCTTTCTGCTACCCCCACACAATCTCTAACAGGAGCAGGCTTTTGGCTGCTTACTGAAAAACATGAACAAAGAGACAAAGGTCGGTGACCTTAAGGGCCTTGTGTCCTGGGAGAAGACTTTGTCCTCAGCACCCACAGACCCTTTGAGCAATATCCCATCGGTGGCATTGAGCCACTGCTTAGAGCCATTGCACAGGAGGTTAGGGTGGGGCTGGTGTGAAAATAAACAAGGAGGGACAAAAACAAGCTGTATGTTGAAACCTTGAAGGGTTCAAGCTGGCCACGCCTTCTAAGTCAGATGGGCTCTCAGTACCAGGTGAGGGATCAAGCTGTCCCAGGTATGGGGCTTTGGAGCAAAAGTCAAGAACAAGTAGAGGAAACAAAGAGAGATGTGAACAGATTTCCTTCTTCAGCTTTCTTTTTCCTTGTGAGCCTGTGTTTGTCTTTCCAGACAGAGGAAACTCTGACCTTCCTCTGCTTTAATTACCTAATTATTTTGACACCTTGGGCTGTTGCATCACGGAGGTGCATTGTTTGTCAAGGGCACTGTGTTGGGTGTTTCGAGGCTTCAAGAGAACTGAGGAGGGACAAGTTCTGACAACCAGGGAAATGCTGAGCAGAGGAAGAGAGCCAGCAGAGGGGGGGAAAGGGTGGGGAATGAGAGAAAAAAGTAAATGTTTGATATGCTGGGAAGAGATTGTCTTGAAAGACATGTCAGTGACGCTAGCAAAACTGGATGTCTAGGTCTGGAAGGTTTCCCTGAGCAGGCTCTGAGGCAAGCTGTACTCAAGCAGGAAAACCAGTATATTGCAGGTCTACAAAAGACATACAATGCAATATGAATTGTTTGTCTGGGGCTGTCGTCTGGCTGAGAGGTAAAGTCTAAGGAACACACACACACGAAAGAGAGAAAAAGAGAGAGGATATTCTTTTTCATTAAAAAAGTTAATGTACTTGCCCAACAAATATTTATTGAATATACTTTCTGTGCCAGCCACTGATTTAATACGAAAGTAAACACAAGTATTTTATGGAACAATGTGAATATTTTATATGATCTAAAAGTGTGCCATAAATTAATTTTCATAAGCAGGGGAGTTTTTAGTTGTGGTCTCTGTTCTTCCTTCCAACAACATGACACACACTTGTCTTCCTTTGGTCCTTTACACATCAATGAACAGGTGTCTGAGAGATCTTTGGTCTCTTTCCTGCAGGTACAGCTAAGATACCTGAAATGACTCACCCATCCGTCACTACACTCAATAAGAAAAAAGTGAAGAGAGGATACCATGGCAAGGTCCACACTGCTCTATCCTCTAGGATCCCTAAATGCCTGGAATACCAAAGACTGACTTTCCTTCTCTAGAAAACAAGAAGACACGTTGAATGTTGAGGGCTATCTGAAGCCTACATGCAATCACGTTATGACAGATTGCAAAATTCTAAAGTACTACATACAGGTGTCTGTGACTCACCTAAAGCATCCCTACATGGAACCAGTACTCATAGATAGGACTTCAGTCTCTCACTGAAACAGTCCTCCTACTGCTCTGAGGTGCTGGAGACCCTTTCTCCACTGCAGGAACTGTGGCCACTTCACTGCCACACAGAAGCCTCAGTGATCCATAAAGGAGTTCCTTATGAACAGGGAAGATGAGACAGCATCCCACAGCCTTTCATTATTGTGAGATATGCTTTGGAACCAGAGCTAAGAATGGAGAGTCGAAGCCTGCATAGAAAAGAACAATGTCAAGGTCTCCACAGGAGCAAGTCCAGGCAAAGGGAATTTCCCAAAGGAAGTGAATCACTCAGGGAGGGTCTCTTTGATATGCCATGAGGCAGTGCTGGATGGGATTTGATTACAACAATATCAAGCCTATAAAGAGATGGACTACCAAGTATTCCCCATCAATCCCCACTCCCCACATTTCCTCCCTAGACCTTCTTCCCTGACTCAACACTGTGGGCACGTGGGTGGAACTTTTCAAGGCCATGCCAAATATGCTATGATGCTTCCTGCTTCTTTGAGGTTCCATCCAAGTTTCCCCTGTTGTATCATCGGAGAGACTGACATCTTGAAGAGACCACTGTGATTCAATGTTTCCTGTCACTCAACCTCAGAAAAGACTCTAATCGAGGAATCCCAGCCTGCTTGCCTCTTTATACTTAAGACCTATGTCCTTTCAACTCATTGTGTTAAAGGTTCATTGAGACCTGGTTTTCATAGGTTGCCATAGCAACTGGCACACCTCAACATCAGAAGCGCCACACAAAAGGCACTCTGCCCAGGGTTCATCAGTATATGGGATACCAACTCACATCTGCACTTCCTATATTTCATCTGTAGAATTCAGTGGTTAAATGAGATGATCTCTGAATTGCTTTCCATCTCTAACTGGAAACCTTAGACGAGCTGAATAAATACCTTAATTCACAAACAGAAATAGTGGGATGGATGTAAGGAAGTGAGTGGGAGTCCACAGGACCAACGGAGCTGTGGAGATTAAAAACAGGTGAGTGTGAGAGATGAGTTCAGCCATCCCTCATGGAGCCACAGTCCTGGGCAAAATAGGCTCCTCACCAGCATGGGGAAGATCAGGCTGTGAAGCTCAGTGGGAAGAACCTCAACAGGCCTGGGAGCCCAGACATGTGCTTCTGTGACAAGCCTGCCCTTGTTTGCCTGGGTACCCTGAGCCTCCTGTCACCATGGTTTGAAATCAAAACATACATTTTTCCACAAGGTAATGAGCAATCAAGAGTCTTACTGCCTCTGAAGGCATCCATTTCTGTCTGGGTGAGTTCTATTTATCAGAAAGGTTTCAAAAGCATGCTAATAGCATCCTTAATTACACACGCCTCAGTGCTCTTGCTGGCTAGCTGATCAGCTATTTGGGACCTGGTTAATGTACAGTAGGTAATTCTCTGGAGAATTACTGTCCCCACAAGTCTGTGCTGTCTGTGTACTTCAGAGAAAGCTGTTCCCACATCCAGTCCTCCGCCTCTAGGTTCACATACTAAGCTCACATTAATCACTCAGAAAGCACATAGTAACTTGCTGCTTAAAAATAATGTTGATTTTGGTGGATTTTTCCCTATTCTTTAATCAAGGGAGTGTTATTCACTATTTAATTTATGAGGCAGTTGCACACAAATGATTGGAATTAAGTATTGGCTTAATTGAAGTCTTGGTTTTGGCTCACTCAGAGGTGATGCAACCCAAATCCAGTTATTTTCCCTCTCCATGTCTGTTTCCTGGTACAAAAAAATTAATAATATTTACTTTATGGACTATTGAGAGAATTACGTTGAGAATTCAAATTAGGTGGTTTGTCCCAGGAGAAGTACCATTAAGTAATTAAGGAGATAAATTTTCTCCACAGTTCAACCTTATCCACAGTCCAAGTCCTCCTTGGTACCACTGACCATCTTATTGGTCTCAGTTCTGTCTTCAGAGACCATGCAAAGGAGGCCAAAATCCTTTTTCTACTTGGCTGTCTCTCAAGTATTTTCATTTGACCACAAGCTCCATACATGGCAAAGCACCTCACCAGAGAAATTGAGGTGGGGAAAATGTGTATTCAGGGCTTCACCACAATCTGGAAGGAGAACCAAGGGATAATGACTTCTGCCCTGGAGTGACTGACCACTTCACACCTACCTCCAAGAACAGAGGGGCCAGCCAGAGCTCTTGGAAAATGGCATTGTGGTAATGCATGGCACTGAAGAGCTGACACATGGCTCTTTGATGTGGCCTTAACTCATGATGTTGCTTTATTTCCTTAAGTTAGGAGATAAGCATGGCCACTAAAACCACTTCAGGAAGGAGCACAGCGCACTGCCCCAGAGGCTTTTAGGAATTTTCCCACAGAAGTATTGCAGCCGATTGTGCAAACTTGAAAATGTTTTCATGCAAATCTATTTTGCAAATACAGACAATCTTTTTTTTCTGAACTGTTTTTATAACCCCACATCTCTATAGTATATACCTAAATTCTTAGATAACTGGTTCCTTCTTTCAGGTAGAAGCAATTTCTGAAGCAAGAGAGAGTTTGACTCAATAACCAAAGTCTTGGACAAACTGTTCTATGTGATAAATAGGTACTGTAAGAAACCTATTTGCTACCTTTCTGCCTGCTTGGGATGTGAGCACTCTATGATTCCTTGTTTAGAAGTGCAACTGACAGACAATTGGAAAAGCCCTTTCTCTTTATGTGGTCCTGTAACATGTTCCCCAGGGAACCTTCTTAGATCCCAAGATGATCTTGAAGTTTGAGATCCTAGCACGAAGTCAGTAGCTATGGGGTGGGGGAACCATGGCAAGATTCTTTCCCTAGGATACTGTGTAGGCTCAAAATTTTTAAGGTTACTTTGAAACCAAGAAGTATTACTTCCTCATCTATATTTATTCTACTGGCAAGACAGCTCCTGGTGACGATTTCATTAAATGATGCACCGGAGGCTGCTGTTCACTCTGATGTCTTGGTCACAATTTCAGGGGCTTATTATGTTATTTCCTGTGTGAGACTGGAAAAACCTCCCCTCCATGACTGATAGCCTGGTGAAGGTAGGACCAGGCAAGGATTTCATTTTGACATCCTGTCAGTCTCAGGGCAGGGCCCAGTCCATTACTATGGTGACTAGATCAGAAAGTTGACCTTATTAGTCATCGTTCTCTGTCTATAGACCTTCCTAGGCAATGTTTACGATGTGACTTCTAAAAGGCAGGGAGTCTATCCATTCCATTTTCTGTACCTGGAGCAGCTAGAGTTCAGAGCCCTTTGTCTTCAGTGATAAATAGTCTTCTCTGCCTGCCCCAGGATAATAACACTGTGGCTTGATCTATGCACTGGAAAGCACCGAGCTTCACAGTGAATGGTCTTTCAAAGTAGACAATATTATTTTAAAATTATAGGGACAATTAAAAACTAGCCAGCTTTTGGTTGTGCCAACTTTGTCCCTAATGTCATACTTACTGTGGAACCCCTTCCTTGTGAACTGGTGCCATTACTCTGCCTGTCTCCATTTCTCCATCTGGAGAAGAGAATCTGTAACTTCAAAGACTTAGGCAAATCCCAAGTACTCTCCCACAGAAACTGGATGAAAGGCTTTGACTGCTCTGCCCCAAGCCCTCAACTGCCCTACAAGAGTCTACCTCAGATCCTGCTCATTCAGCTCAGGTATGATTTCCTACAAGAGCTTTCTCTGGCTTTTCAAATTCCACCAGCCAAGCTGGAACTGGAATCGCTCTGTTCTCCAAATTGCCTTTTCTTACAACAAAGAGTGATTTCTGAATCCTGGTAATTCTTGTGTGAATAGAGTTCTAGAGAGTGGCATTGGGATGGGGTGGGGTTCTTGATTATGTGTTGCTCTTGATATCCCTTTAAAGTACTCCTAGTGGGATGAGCTGGATGTGAAAGAAAACTGGGAGATAAAAGACAACTAACTGGATATTTACTTTTTGGCCATGGCACACTTATAATTGGAAATTTGAGTCCCTCAGGAGGGATTTTTGGGAACGCTCTCTTGAGAGCTTTCAGAAAATTTGAAAATCCATGGCAGGTTATTTTATGTCAGTAACTCAATCTACAAAAACAGCGAGAGCACGCGTCAAGCATTAGATACTCCCATTTGACCAGTGAAAATGAAAACCAATTGGAAGCATTTATAGGTTAAGTAGAAAAATCCTTTACTTAGAAAACTGAATACTTGGAAGAGTCAAGGTTAAATTGGTTAGCAGTGTTTTGAATGGACACTTTTTTTTAAAAAAAAAATTGTTTTAAAAACAGTATGAAAGAGTCATAAGATGTCTGGGCACAGTGCCCCAGTCAACTCATCAATGGGATTCTGGAATCCAAGCAAAGGTTATACAGTATGACAACACAGAGAGCAAACTGCACAAAAATCTTCATGGAATCATAATTTTTAAAAAAGCAAACACCTCCCCCAAAAGGAGAATGCAAGACAACTTGAAGGTCTCAGAGTGGGAGCATGGTTTTATTAGTTAGAGAACATCATGCAAATTATATTATCTAGGCATTATAAAGGAAACTTTAAAAGGAAATGCTCATTATGTAATGTTAAGTGAAAAAAATCAGGCCGTAAAATGAAATGTGCATTATGCATGCATATGATGAAAAGGCAAGAAATAGATAAGAATATGCAGAAATACAAATAGTTGGCTGTGGTGTGGGATTCTGGCTTGTTTTCTGTTTTAAAGTCATTACATCATCTTTCCAATGACAAACTACATTTTAAGTTATTGAAAACAAAGTCTCGTTAGCCTTGTCCTTGCATAAATTCCCAGAGAACACATTATTCTTGTTCCCTTCCACCTCTGCTACTTGTCTTTGATTTGGACTTGCTCCACCTCCTCTTACTTTTCGGTTACGAGTTAGATGGGGAAAAGAAATAGACCCTCAGGAAACAAGGAAGCAAAAGCACCCAACTGTACAGAAGCCTGAACTCAAGCTGGAAACTAGTGGAGTGGCTTCAACACCTTATCTTATAGCAGTTGTTGCAAAGGCAGACCCAGATTCTTGAATGACCACAAGTGGCCTCAGTTTAACAAGCCTTGCCAATGAGGCACAATGTTCCCAGCCTCAGAAATAGAGCCCGGCAGAGCTTCCAAGGACCCATAAAAGTCTGCACTTTTGGGAAGACGTGACAACCCTGGCAACAAACACAGATTCGTCATTCTCTATATTAAGAGAACGCTTGGTTGCATCAGGCTTTTGAGCTGGGCCAACACTTAGTAAAAATTTGAAGCTGGCAGTGTCAATTTTCATCTCTAGCCCTAGGTTCCTTTCCTTGCAGATAGTCAAGAACAAAAATGTCACTGTGAACAATTGACAAAGTCCTTCCACACTCCGTTCTCTTCTGAATCTTGTTATCAGAATAATTATGTTGGTGTTCTTGCTAATTTGACATTTCAGAAGTGAGCACTGAGGCTCTAGTGAGGAGAGTGACTTGTCTAAGGCCACCCAGCTAGTCAGTGAGAAAGTGAGAGCAGCAGGAGAGTAGGGGACTCTGATGTGCTTGTGCACTGCCACCCATCCTCTCTTCCAAGGGAAGAGCTGACCTTGTATATGTTTCACATGAGTACTTAGTGCCTGGCCCATCCCAAAACTATATTTTAAAAGATGACAATTGGGAGAACAGTGTTAGACAGTGTATAGGCAAAGTACAAGAAGAAAAAGGCAAGTGGAATTCTTAAGATGCTGAACTAGCCTGACCTCTTGGCTTGGAGAACAACAGAGGAAAAAAAACATTACAATTTTTATTTTATTTACTTACTTTTGACTGTGGGGCATATGTATCTAGAATGGTCCCAACTTAAATTTAAAGCAAAAGGGATTCAGGCTGCTGTGGCAAAACAGAACAAGAAAGGGGTCATGGCTTCTCCAAGTCTTCATCTCACTTCCGTCTCAACTCCTTTGCCTTGGAACCTTCAGATTCAAAGGCAGGGTGATGCTGAAGCCTTGTACGTGAAACAGTTAAGGGTTCCTATCAGTAATATAAATGGAGGCACAGAAAGAGTCAAATAAAATTCAAACCTTGATAATTGGGGGCTGGAGACATGGTTAAGTGGTCGAGAGTCAGTACCGCTCTTGCAAAATACACAGTTCAGTTCCCAGCACCCAGGTCATAACTGCTTGTTACTCAAGCTCCAGGGTACTCAATTTCTTCTTCTAGTCTCTGGTGGCAGCCACACCTATGTGCACATACTTACACCCATGTGCACATACTCACGCCCATGGGCACATACTCATACACATCATTATAAATAAACTTTAAAATATGAGAATGTAGGTAATGATGATTACTGGAAGCATAACCTCATTACTGCAATGGGAGAGCAAACTGAGAGTATAGCTTGAGGTAATCATTTTAAAAGTAGAAAATATGAAGATGTTGTGGAACAATTTACTCCAAGATTGAAGGACTACATCCTGAAAGGAAGTTCCTTCAGCCAGAAGGCAATCAATTCAAAATAGCTGCAGGAAGTTCCTGAAACTGATCAGTTTCACTAGGCTCTGACCTCTCAAGAGTAAGTAATAAAGACTGTCAAGAGTCACTCTGAGACAAGCCAATCCACAAATAAGATGCTAAGACCAGATCAGCTACCTGGAAGAAGCAGAAACTAGCCAAGCTTCCTGGAAGAGGTTTAGACCAACTGAGTCATTTGGAAAAGACACTCCCCAACTTGCTGAGCTGCCTGCAGGCTGTGCAGTGTGCTCCAGGTTCCCAGTTTTTGTGAGCTGTCACCCATGCTGGGGCTGGCTTTCGTAATCCAACTGTCTTTGACTCATTTCTGCTCCTGTAAACAACCCCTCACCCATATTCCTGTAAATAACTCCAATAAAACTCAATGGCTCACCAAGTTAAGTTTGATACTATATGTTATAGGCTCTCTATCTGGGGTAGATGTGTGTACTGCTTGTCATATAATAATAGTCAATAGAGAAGATCCAAAGATAGTCCTAGAAAGAAAAAGGTCGAAGTAGAGAAAAGAAAATATTTAAGAGAATAAAGGGAGATAATAATCAAAAGAAAAGATCAAAGATTGAAAAAAAAACCCATAGAAGAAAATAAAACAAAGACATTTGGATACAAATTATATTGAAATTTTAAACACTGAAGAAAACAAAAGGCTGGAGAAACAGTGAAGCCAAGACAGTGACAAGAAATTGGGGAAAGATATCAACTACAAAGATACCAACATGCCACTGGTGCCACAGTAACAAGACTAATTTGTGCTGCAACCAACCTCTCTCTTGATTGCTTTTGAGGTCTGATTCCAGGATGAAATTTATGTCTGAAACTGCAAACATAGTTAAAAACAAAAAAACAAAAAACAAACAAACAAAAAAAAACCCACATGGCTAGAGAGGTCATAGTCTGTACCAGAGAATTTACTGGTATTTATTTTGTAAGTGGTCATGTTGTCAAACTGCTTTACAAATATTTGTTTATATTTATAGATTTGTTCTGCTCTCAACTTTGGTCAGAGAAGCTTCTCAGTGCAATCTTAGTGTAGAGACTTGTCACCGTCCAGAAGTGGAAAGCATGTCAGAGAGAGAGGGTAGAAAGGAGAGCTGTGAAATGTATAGGACCTTTGCACATGTGAACTCTGAGCAACTGTGCTCACCTGTTCAAGACCAGCATAAGAGTAACCCAGTTGACAGAGTCCAGCATAAAGGAGGGATTTACTCCCGAGCCCCAATCCCCAGCTAAAGAGCCACTGGCAATTGACGGCTGTGGGCGGAGGGAGACTCAGTTTTCTTTGTGTTGTATCATTGGTGGATTTCTCGTGCCCAACTGAATGATCCTGCACCTACATGCACATGGCAGCATTATTTGACTCGGTGTGTAAAAGAAAGATTTTTGGATTTTAAAGGAAGGCATAAAGTTAGGAGGGGGATTTGATGGTGAGTTTCTGAAGGGACTTGGAGTGAGGGGTGGCAATTATCAAGCTATATTGTATGTGTACATCTGTAAACATTACTAAACACAAGGGGGACAACAATGATATTAAAGTTCTCAGCAACAAGCAAGGATGCAAGACCATGGAGACATGTTATCACATTTTTGAAGACACAGAATTTGGCATCCAGTCAAATGTTTGTTCAAGTGAAAACGCATGTTAAAATACTCTAGAGCATGCAATTTTGAAAGCTGGACACACAACTATATCCAGAACATTTCAGTAAAATAACTGAGAAGATGTCGTGTAAGGGGACCAAATATCTTTGTAAATTTGTTATTGTCTTAAAAAAAAAATGTTGAGAGACCAAGGAAAGGAGGAAGCAAAGGCATGTCCAAAAAGGCCAAGAATTTAAGGTCTTGATTAGATTCTATAATACATATGAGTAGCAGAAATACATTAAAAACTTTATCTTATATGACTGAAAACACGGACAATTTTATACAAGAGAATGAAAAGAAGGGGGAAAACATAGGGACACGTAGAAAATGACTGTGGTACTAGAGTAGATGTATTGGCATATGGATGGATATCTGCTTCAGATAGAAATTAACCCACTCACCAAATAAAAACAGTCCACATCGCTGCTCTTTATCACACACATTCTAAAGCACCATATATTTAAAAAGATTTAAAAACATTTAAATGCTTAATCAAGAAATAGAGAGTAGAGCTGCTCTTGGTATATAAGGTGGCTTATCTAATTGTAGCATCACTTGAAAGATGAGACTCCCAGCATGCCTGTGAAGATCATCTTGGTTATGTTGATTGAGATGAGAGAGTAAGACCAGCAGCATCCTGTACTCTGTAAGTACAGAAAGGAAGCTGAATGGCATGGGAGCACTCCTGGCTCTGTTCCTAATGATGGATACAACTGTACTGTATGAAGTTCCTGCTGCCTGAACTTGCCCAACATGATGAATTGTACCATGGAACTGTGAGCCAGCATAAACCCCTTCCTAAGGGTCTTTATTTCATCATAGCAATGGGAGAAGAAAGTAAGACAGTTATTATTATTAGATAACATGAAGATTACAAACTTTATACCAAAAATAAGGAGAGATGAGAGCGAAAGAGAGAGAGAGAGAGAGAGAGAGATCACAGAATTTTAGTAAATTTAATCCAATAGCTTATTTAATTTAGCACATTGAGTTTATCAAATGGTAAGGATAATTTGAATATTAGAAAAGCTATAAACATAATTTATCCAATAACTAAAAATAGCCAGTAAATAAAGAAAAATATGGGCTTTAAGTTTTTTTTGACAGGTGGTATATTTCCCTTTTTTTTTTTTTTTTAGAAAGCTCCGTGGGCTGGAGAGATGTCTCAGTGGTAAAGAGCACTTGGGGACATGGCAAAGACGTAAAGAGGACATGGGGTCGGTTCTCAACACCCACAAAGTAGATAAGAACTGTTCAGAACTCCAGTTTCATGGGATTCAACATCCTCTTCTGAACTCTTCAGACATCATGCAAGCACATGGTGGACACATACACACATACAAGCAAATTACTAATACATGTGAAATAAAAATGAGAAGCATTCTGAAAATAAAAAAAATCTATCCACAGTGTATTCAAAGTAATTGTATTTGAGTAGTGTGGTAGACTATAAAATTAAAGTGAAAAATACAATTTTATCTCTTAATCTAAGGACTAGAAAAAATTATTTTATAGGAAGATATCTTTTGTAGGACTGTCAGAAAATATCAAATGATGAGGGAAAATGTAGGTACTAGTCCATATGATGTCTATAGGAAATATAAAATATTATTGGAATTTCAAAGACAATTTTCATTCATTCCTCTGTGAAGTTTCATGCTTCATTTGGGAAGTTACATGCTTCCATTTTGCCTCAGCTTGAAGGATTTCCTGCAGCATTGCTTGAGATGTTGTTTGAAATAGTCTGAAAAATATTTTTTAATGGAAATAGCTTTAAGAAATATTTTTTAAAAGCCACCTTTTAAAATAAGCATGTTTTTCTGCTATGTTTGTGTGTATTAGTGTGTGTTTTCTCTTTCGTCTGTTTGAAACTTGGTGAGCTTCTTCACACTCTGGACTAATATTTTTGATTACTTTAAGAGACATTTTGAACAGTACCAAGTCAAATACCATGTTTGCCTTGTTCTTTCCTCTCTTGAACTGGAACCTTTGACTTTCTCTCTTATTTATTTCTCAATCAGTTCACAGACAACTTGTAAAGTGATTCTACCTTTATTCGTGCTTTTCTCTCTTGGAATTTGTTTCTATTGTTTCTTTATTCTCCGTGTTTATGTTTTTCTTTGGGTATTTCTGTTGTCTTGTCTTGTTTTCAAAGTGTTTAAAACAGATTTTCAGGTCACTTGGTTTTGTTGCTGTGGTTTTTGTTCTTGTGTTTTATTTTTTTGAGCATAATAATCACACACTTTCTACTCCTTATTCATTAACTCCAGAATGCAATTCACTTCTGAGGCTAACATTCCACGTGTTTGCTGTTTGTTTGTGTGTTTGTTTTTCCTCATCTTAGTTTGCAATTATTCATTATTGTCAACATGCTTTCCAAGTTTTGGCATAATAATGAACACTGTACATGTGACCTTTAGAAACTTTGGGAGATCGTAGTTTTAGATACAGAAAATGAAACTTGCTTCTGCTGGGCAGATAGGTGAGCAGTGGCACACTTGATCCTGACATGGCCTGGTTTTAGACGTCATTAGACTTTGTCCCTTTCAGTCCTCTTTGCCACTTCCAAGGTCCTCATCTCATAATTGTCAAGTTTCTCCCTGGGCTGTGGCTTTTCCATGTGGCTCACCAGTGCCCTTTCACTAAGATAGAACTTATATGTCACAGTCTTCTGGGCCCGAAAACCCTTCTGCTACTGACAGCTCTGCTGTTATTTTTGCAGATGAAAGGATTCCTTCACATGTATATCTCAGGAGTTGAGCAGAGCGAAAAGAGAAGCTTCAGGCAGATGTCCATGAATTGCTTCTCTTGTCCTCAGGATTCCCCCTTTTGGGCTACCTAGCTCTTCAGAATTCTTCCCTCTGCTCCTCAGCCCAGCAAGCCTGCTGCATAACCCCTTCCCTCCACTTTTGGGTACAATTTGCCTCAACTTGAGTTGGAAAAGCAAAGAAAGAAGAAAGTGGAGCGGCCACCCTGAGAGTTTCCCACCATATGTGCACAATGCCTCAACTCCTGCCTGATTTGGCTTCTTTCCACGCTTTCAACTGTTATCTCATAGACTTTGACCAAGTTTAACAGTTGGTTTTGATAAGGGGGATAGTCACAGTGAGAACTAGAAGTTTGTGAAATGACAAAGAAAAACAACTTGATATTACACTGCAAACGTGAACACTTATGGCCATTATGAATTTTCCTCACATAACTCTGCTTCCAAGAACTCTTTACATGTGTAGAACAGAAATAAGGATGTGAACATGTCAATAAACTTTTAAAAATCTACTCAATAGGGGAACTGATGAATAAGCTGTTGGATAGTCTCACAAAGCAACAGTTAAATGAACTGTAAGAGGCAATATAGGTGAAGCTTCACTATACAATCTTAGTTAAAAGGCAAAATCTTAAGAGCCAATTACACATGAGGTCCTTTACATAATGTCAAGAACAACATTAATAAAACATGCATCAAAATGAATACATAGAGGTAAGAAAAATCTGTATAGAAAAGGAAAGAAAGAGATGAGCAATCTATGATCCATAGCAGCAGCTTATTTAGACAGAAATGGAATGGATAAACACACAGATTTATGTGATCAATGCCCTAATATTCACACAGAAAGATGCTTTATGAATGTTTATTAAATCAAATGAGCTAAGAAAATTACAGGGTAGATACGCAAGAATTATAACTAACTCAGTTGTAATAAGTTCCTGAGAGCCATATGTGTGTGTGTATGTATTCCTACATATGTATTATATGTATTAATATACAAATATATTAAATGTATATTTCAAACTGAAGACCTCAAGCACTGAGGCCCTGAAAGGGGAGGTATTTAGTAGTAGAACTATCTGAGTCAGAATAATTTTATGACGTTTGTTTCATTGCCTCTGGAGGCCTGAATAGTTCCTTAAATGTGTTTTAAAGACCATGGGCAAAATCTCTAACTGGCCTTGTCAGACACCTTAACATTAACCAGAGTCAGGAATGGGGTTTCTCCTACAGTAGTACTTGACCAACCAACTCCTCAACCTCACTCTTCTTTATAGTCTTCCACCTAAGCTTTCCAGAGCACTATGAAGTGCAAGGTTGACCAGATAGCATTTGCTATCTCATTTCCTCTGGAATCAGCTCTTTGGATGACCTTTGTGTTTGATCTGCAGAAACTATGAGTAGCTTTATGTTACCACTAAACCCTGACCATGCACATTCATAACTTGCATATTAACATTTTCCTTGTCCTTTTCTATATAACATTCTGTCTACAGTGACCATATTCCCATTTTATTGACATTTTACTTATTTTCAAGTCTCAGTTTGCCTTTCGTTATTTCCTGCCCCTCCCATTGCATACATGCGTTTGTGTGTGTGGGTATGCGTGCATGTGTGTATGGTGTGGGTAAGATAATCTTCACATGTGTGCATTCGGGTACATGTGTACTATGGTATAAGCATGGAGATGAGAAGATGACCCAATGTAATGTTCCTTGCCTTCTACTTTTTTGATACAGGGTCTCTTTCGTTTTCCCACCATGTGTTCTAGGATAGCTGGCCAGGGATTCTTCCATCTCTTTTGCTCATCTTTCTTCAGGAACACATGGATCACAGGTACATGTGCATCCAGCTTCCCTGTGGCGTCTCAAGATCCAAACTCACTAGGCTTTCATCAAAAGCACTGGGCTATGCCCTGTTTCTCAGTGGTCATTTTTTTACTCCATGGGAAGGAGGAACAGTGGTTTGAATATGAAATATGTCCTATAGCCTTAAGCACTGGGGGCTTGGCTGCTAGCTGGTGAGAAGAGGTTTGTTTCCGAATGCTCTGATTAAATCACTGGGTGCATACCTTAGTGGATTCATAAAATCTTCCATTATGGGAATAATAAAAGGTGGAGCCTATATGGCAGAACTAGACCCTTGAAGGCAGGCTCTGGAAAAAGGTGTCTTGTTCCTAGGTCCTTTGATTCCTCCTCCTCCTCCTCCTCCTCCTCCTCCTCCTCCTCCTCCTCCTCCTCCTTACCACCCTGTGTGCTTCCTGACTTTAAAGAGTTAAGCATCATGCTCCTGACATCACGTGTTCTGTCACATACATACAGTATTGGGGTAAGTGAACCAGGAATGAAACCTCTGGAACAAGACAAAATAAATCTTAGTTCCTTGAAATACTTTTTCTTACGTGTTCCTCGAAGTGATGAAGTACTTGACTGACACAAACATGGAGAACTAAGCCAGGCATGGAGTTTGCAAATTTCCTCTCAGGAGTAGGCTTGCTTATGAAGGAACCCCTATGGCTCAGAGGAACCAACCTAAGGTACTCTAAAACACTAACCTCTGCCCCAGCTACCCAGACATGGTTTCTAGGAAGCAAGCTGTAGAGACAGACCTTGGGCTTTGGGATTAGACCAATCCGGGGTAAATTCTTGATCCATCCTTGCCAATGTGTCAAATTGCTGAAAGTTAAAATATTAGCTTCTTGAAAAAAAATGAGAGAACAATTTACAAACAGTGCAGATGGTTCTGTCTGCTATTTCATTAAGTTAGTAGATGTAATTCAGCAGCCAGAAGATGACACACCAGGCTTGTTGCTTACACAGAACCACACATTCTTCACTTCAGTGACAAACTGAAAGATGTCCAAGGCACTTTTGAATATGAACAACATTTTCTTTACTTATTTTAAAATTTAACCCTTCAATGAGAGGCTACTCAAATAGGCTAGCTGTGTGAATGAGAAGTATTTTTTCTAATCTCTTTGAACTTTGTGACTTCAATCTTAAATACACATGGAAAAAATGCATTATCCAAGCAAGGACCTGGTATTTCCTATTGCCACAGTTCACTGTCTGTTGCTATAACAGAACATCACAGGTCAGGTAGTTTACAAAGAAAAGAAGTTTAAGTATAGCCCACAAAAATTCTTTCCCATTCTGCAAACTGTCTGTTCACCCTGTTGATAGTTTCCTTTGCTGTGTCAAAGGTTTTAATTTCATATAATCCCATTTGTCACTTCTTGGAATATTTCCTAGCCTATTAAGCTTCTGTGTAAAGTTCCTGCATATACCTGTGTCTTGAAGTGTATTCCCTATGCTTTCCTCTAGTGGTTTTACTGTTTCTGGTTTTAAATTAAGGTCTTTAATTCTCTTTAACTGATATGCATGCAGGGTAAGAGATATAGATGTACTTTTATTCTTTCAAGTGAATATATTCTGATTCGCCAGCACCATTTTTTTGAATAGTCTTTTTATACCAGGGCCTATCTCTTAAACATTTATTTATGGCATACATGTAGAGATCAAAGGACAACTTGCAAGTGTTGATCTTGTCCTAACACAATGTGGGATCTGGGATTTGAACTCAGGGTATAAGACTTGATCGCAAGCACCTTTACCTGATGAGAGACCTTGCTAGGCCCAGGGTGTATTTTGATGCTTTTGTATAAAAGTAGAGGGTAATAGCTATATGAGTTTGTTTCTAGACCCTCCCCAGTTGTTCTTTGTGTCTGTTTTTGTGCCAGGACTTTTTGGCTTTTGCCACTATGGCTCTGTAGTGTAGTTTAAGACCAGATATTATAATCCTTTTATTGTGTCCTGAGTAATAAATTATAAAAACAATCTCATAAAGTGTGCTGTTTTTTTTTTCTACTTAGGGTTTCTTTGGCTATCCATGTTCCTTGTCTTTTCATATGGATTTTGTAATTAATTTTTCTAGTTCTGTGAAGAATGTCATTGGAATATTGATAGGAATTGCATTGAATTAAATTACTTTAGGTAGTTTGCCCATTTACATAATATTAATTCTGCCAATACAGGAGTGTAGAAAGTCTTAAATCACTAGTGACTTCTTCAATTTCTCTTTGCAATATCTTATAATTTTCTTTGTAGAGGTCTTTCACTTTCTTATTTAGATTTGTTCACAGGTATTTTAAGTTTTTAGCTAGTACATTATTGATACATAAAAAAGCTATTGATTGTCAATGCCAGTTTTTTATCCTGCAATTTTACTGAAGCTGTTTATTAGATCTAAAAGCTTTTCTGGTATCCTAAGGAATAGAGCTATGTCATCTGCAAATTAAAAGAGATTAGCTTCTTTTCCAATTGTTAAAATCTTTTATGTCTCTCTTGCCTTATTGATATAACTAGAACTTTTTCTTTCTTTTTTTATTTTTCTTTTTTTTTTAATTTTTTATTGGATGTTTTTATTTACATTTCATATGTTGTCCGCTTATCCCATCCCCCACCCACCCAGGAACCCCCTATCCCCTCATCCCTCCTCCTGCTTCTCTGTGGATGTAACCCCTACCTACCCCCCCACTCCCACCTCCCCAGCCTCAAAAATTCCCACCCCCTGGGGCGTCCAGCCTTCATGAGGTCAAGGATCTCTTCTTCCACCTACGCCCAGCAGGGCCCTCCACTCTTACATATTCAGCTGAAGCCCTGGATCCCTCCCTAAGTGCTCCCAGGCTGGTGGTTTAGACCCTAGGAGCTGGTATTGTTGTTCTCCTCATGGGGCCACAAACCCTTTCAGCTCCAATGGCCTTCACTCTGACTCCTCCATTGGGAACCCCATTATCAGTTCAATGGCTAGTTGTGAGCATCTGCCTCTGAATATGTCAGACCCTTGAAGACCTCTGAGGAGACATCCATATCAGGTTCTTATCAGCATGCACTTCCTGACTTCCACATCAGCATCTACCTTTGGTGACTGCACATGGGATGGATGCTCAGGTGGAATGGTCTTCAGATGGCCCCTCCTTCAGTTTCTGTCCCTTACTTTGTCTCCATATTTGCTCCCTTGAGTATTTTGTTGCTCCTTCTAAGAAGGACCGAATCACCCCCACTTGGTCTTCCTTCTTTATGAGCTTCATGTGGCCTGTGAGTTGCATCTTGGGCATTTCAAGGTTCTGGGCTAATATCCAATAATCAGTGAGTAAGTGCCATGTATGTTCTTTTGTGATTGGCTTACTTCACTTAGGATGATAATTTCTAGTTCCACCCATTTACCTAGGAAACTCTCAAATTCATTGTTTTTAATAGCTGAGTAATACTCTATTGTGTAAATATATCACATTTTTTTAATCCATTCCTCAGTTGAAGGACATCTGGGTTCTTTCCAGCTCCTGGCTATTATAAATAAGGCTGCTATGAACATAGTTGAGCATATGTCCTTGTTATATGTTCGAGCATCTTCTGGTATATGCCTAGGAGTGGTATAGCTGGATCCTCAGGTAATGCTATGTCCAATTTTCTGAGGAACCGCCACACTGATTTCCAAGTGGTTGCACCATCTTGCAGTCCCACCAACAATGGAGGAGTGTTCCTCTTTCTCTACACCCTCGCCAGCATCTACTACCACCTGAGTTTTTAATCTTAGCCATTCTGACTGGTGTGAGATGGAATCTCAGAGTTGTTTTGATTTGCATTTCCCTGATGACTAAGGATACTGAACATTTCTTTAGGTGCTTCTCGGCCATTCGAGTTTCCTCCGTTGAAAATTCTTTGTTAAGCTCTATACCCCATTTTTTAAATAGGGTTATTTGGTTGTCTGGAGTCTAATTTCTTGAGTTCTTTGTATATATTGGATATTAGCCCTCTATCAGATGAAGGATTGGTAAAGATCTTCTCCCAATTTGTTGGTTGTCATTTTGTCCTATTGACAGTGTCCTTTGCCTTACAGAAGTTTTGCAATTTTATGAAGTCCCATTTGTCAATTCTTGATCTTAGAGCATATGCCACTGGTGTTCTGTTCAGGAGCTTTTCCCCTGTGCCCATGTATTCGAGACTCTTCCCCAACTTCTCTTCTATTAGTTTCAGTGTATCTGGTTTTATGAGGAGGTCCTTTATCCACTTAGACTTGAGCTTTGTACAAGGAGATAAGAATGGATCAATTTTCATTCTTCTACATGTTGAGAATTATTTTGAATTATCAAGGAGACTCTGAGTGTTCATCTTTGTCTATTCAAGGTTTTCTTTCATTCAAGAGGAAATGGCCCAGCCTCTCCCTTTTAGTATAAATAATGCTAACTATATGTTGTCATATACAACCCTCATTATGTTGAGTTGCTATCAGTCTATTCAAAGCTTTTTGGGACATTTATCATGAAGCCATGTTGGACTTTTCCAAATGTCTTTTCTGACACTGTTAAGATGATCATGCCTTTTCTGGTCTTTAACTACAATTGATACTGTGCACCACCTATAATGGTTTTTATGTTGAATCAACCTTGCATCCCTAGAATGAAACCAACTTGGTTATGCTACATGCTTTTCTTAATGTGTTTTAAAATCTTAATTGCAAGAATTTTTTTCATTAGTTTTTATATCTATGTTCATCAGAGAAACTAGTCTGTCATTTACGTTTTGGTGCTGCTTGTTTTGGTGTAAGGGCAATTCTGAATTTGTAGGATCAATTTCATAGTGTCCCTTTCTTTTCTATTTTGTGGAGGAGTTTGAAAGCATTGGTGTTGAATATTTCTTAAAATTTTTGTAACATCTAGAATATAGAAATATCTCCAAAAATAAAAACACACACATAGATAGAATAGATAGATGATAGATAGATAGATGATAGATAGATAGATGATAGATAGATAGATAGATAGATAGATAGATAGATAGATAAGGCAGATAGATACCACCAATCAATAAATAGGCCAGTGAACTCAACAGACAGTTCTTAGATGTGTGTGTGTGTGTGTGTGTGTGTGTGTGTGTGTGTATTTTGAAGATCTTTAGTCATCAGAGAGATGCAAGCTAAAATTACTTTCAGATTCAATTTCAACCTAGTGATGATGACTGTCACCAGGAGAACAAGTGACAGACAGCAAAGGCTAGTAAAGATGTAAAGGAAAAGGCTCTGTTACTGTGGAAGTGAATGCAGCCACCATAGAAATCAGTATGGAATTTCCTCAAAAATAAAAACCAGAACAGAATCCAACCAAAATAAGTGTACCTTGTGAGCAATGATATCACTTGATGGCGTGTTTGAATAAGGCTGTGTGTCCAAACAGAGTGTCTATTTGCCACTACTCCAGTTACAATAGCAAAGATGCTGAGGCAGCCTAGATGTCCATAACTTGATGAGTGGGTAACCAAAGTGTGCATCTTTTAGGCCTCCATAAAAGAATATGAAATTTGCAAGAAGATAGATAGAACTAGAAAATATTATATTAATTTTATGTAACTTGGACTCATAAAAACAAATCCTACATGTTCTCTCTGTATGCAGATCCTAGCTTCCAAGTTTTATATTATATGTGAGTGTTTATGTGGAAGTGTGGGAATGATGTGGACAGAGGTCATGAAACCAGAAAGGGGCCAACAAGGGAAGGAAAAGATCTCATAAAGGAGGGGATGAGGAAGGTAATAGAAAGCAGAAAGGTGGTGCAGCAGGGGGTAGACATGAAGGGTGGAGGAGACAGGGTGAAGGAGTTGGGGAGTGGAAGGGTATAAGTGGGAGATAGGTCAAAGTGACAGAGGACAGGAGTAATTGGGAGAGGACATTGACCAAAACTAAGCGCTATAAAATGCCATAAGGACATGTGTTACTATACAAACTGGGACTTTCAGGGACAGAATGCCTGCATCTGTAGAGGGTTATCATACTGCATCACAACATGGCAGTATGCAAACCTCAAATATAGCCTGTGAAAGCCAGCTGAACTCACTCTTAGAACAGTTCACTGGAAGAGCAGGCTTGCTTCTGCAATAATAACATTGGTCCATTCCAGAGGGCTCTACCTCTGAAACCACATCACCTTTTAAAGGCCCATCTTTCACAACTGTTTTATTGGCAATTAAAGTGGGAACTTCTGGAGACCATGTTCCAATCTCTGGACTTGCTGTCTCTTTGCTTCCTTCCTGTGCAGGAGTGGGATTTACATCCCTCCCCCTGCCTGTCACTTAGGTGAAGGCAGGACTTGTTTGTCATCAATAAAGAACATGGCAAGAATACAAAGGACAGGGCTTCAGTGCTAGATCAAAAGGTCACCTTGCTCCTGTCCTTTGGGGGTAGGGCATTAGAAATCTGAGCTTGCATTATATGCAAGGAGGATAATCACCCTGATGCCACCATGCTGTACCGATCAAGCCATAGGGAGAGGTGACTAACCAATGCTCTAGTCTAAGCAGAGAAGTAACATGAACTTCTGTGACTAAATGCTTCCAGATGATTCTGATCTACAGCTGCAAATCTCCAACCTGTGCATGCTGAAGTAGAGTCCCAGACATCCTGAAGTAGAAGCAAACTAACCCTTTTATGGGCTTTTGAATCCCTGGCCCAGAGAATCCACTTTCCTGGTATAATTATTTTTGTGTCTCTGAGTTTTTCAAGTGTCACTAGAAGTTGGGACTGGGAAGTCTGATCAATGAACAGAATATATTTGTTGTGCCAGGTACAGAGCCGCTGCTCAGAGAGTGAAGGCTGCTCCAGCAATGCGGCCAAGGCCTAGCCTTGTGGCCTTAGATCTGCCTATGTTTTAACATTGAAAATTTCTCTTTAGAAATACCTGCCCAAGTCTCTCAAAGGGTTAATTGTGAGGTTCAAAGAGGATAATGGATGTAAAAGCACTTTGGAAACTCAAATGTTTTGTACAAATCAAAGGTTACCACATGTGTAGGATACCTGCTCGTGCAGAGCTCTGGTTGAGGAACATTCTACTAAAGATACTGTAGCAGTTAGTATCTGAACCCCTAAAACCAAAGGCTCTTGGCTTGAGACCCCCAACTTAATTCCTTGTTAGAAATCATTAAATCTAATCATTCATCAAACAAGACTTTGTTATACCTACTATAGATAAAACAGTTAAATGCAGTGTGTTTTCAGAATATAAAGAAAGGAACCAAAATAAAAGACAAACTTAGGGCAATCAGTCTAATCTCAAAACAAGCCCTGTTATATTTTGATGCCAAAAAATGACAGAATGATAGAGTACCGGCAGCATTCTGTAAGCTGTTTCCAGAAACCCTGGAAAGAGGTTGAAAAGAGAAAGAGAATTTACATGCGTTCAGAACCTACAGTGTACTGGGCACTATGCCAGACTCTTTGTATGCCAACTCACTCGACCCTCACAGTAACTCTTCAGGATGACTTTATATCGTCTACTTTCCCCAGGGAGCAAACAGACGTTTGTGTAGATTGTCTTGGCCAAGTTCACATCTGTACCAAGTAAGTGCCAAAGGCCAGGGTTAGTGATACTGCACCATGTTTTGAGCCCTGGGTATATTTTCTCTCTTGGATCCTTTCCCTATTCATTTTACTATAATCAAACCAACAAACAGAAAAATAAACAAACAAACAAAACCAGCATTCTCTGCTCAAGTATTTACCCATTGGTTCATAGTATCCTCATTCTATCAATCTCTTCTAAAAATCTCATAGTAGAATGACTAACAGTAATATCTCATTTGCACAGGACTTCATTGTTTACAAAGCGTGCTCACAATGTTTCACTTCTTGATTTGTAACAGTCCTGTCAGGAAGGCACGTGTGACAGCGAGCATCATACAGATGTTCTGTGAAGGAAGGATTTGTGCCTTGTTTACTGCCACATGAAGGCTTTCCATCAGGCTCAGGGTGTCCACAACATGACCTTTTCACATCATTGGCTACATCATGACAAAACACGAGCTTTGGTGAGAAAGAGTGGCTATATATCTATTTTTAGAGTTGCTACAGGATAGCTTCAGTTTCTTTGTGGTTCCCTTCCCATTGCTACTGGTTGGAGAGTTAATATTTTTTCCCTTGTAATGTGTCTAGCAGAAGAAAGATTTTTCACTCACTAACTGACCAAGGATGACTTTGTACTTCTGATTCTCCTGCCCCTACCTTCCTCCCCTACCTACCTTCTGGAATCATAAGCACCAGATATGGTCACGGGACACTACAGCTCGTTTATGTGGTGCAGGTTGCTGGACCTAGGGCTGCAAGAATATTAGAAAAGCACCATAGCAACTGAGCTACATCCTCAGCCAGAGAAGTTCTAGACGATGCCCTTTCCTTGTTGCCTGATTCTCCTTGGGCATAGATATTATCTTCAATCTGCTGGCTGTACAAATCCTTTAAGGCAGAAATCGTTTTACCACATTGAATTCCATTTTGAAAAGATAATACAGGATAACACAAATGGCAGATCCACTTGTTCAGGCTCCTCTTCACAATACACCGAGAGCCAAGGAAAGAATAAATGTGGGGGGTGGGGAGAGCTAGATGTGGTGTTGCACATTTACAATCTCAGCACTCAGGAGGCAGAGGCAGGATGGTTGTCTCAAGCTCAAGGCCATCCAGATCCACGATGTAAGTTCCAGGACAGCCAGGATGGCCAGGAGACCTTGTCTCCAACAAACAAGCCAAAACAGCAACAAAAGAGTACATGTGGATTGTCACAGCCTTCGATTCCCATTCTCCCAGTTGGCTAAGATATTATGAAATATGCATGCCATGACAGAGTTTTCTTTATTTGTAAGATGTAAAGCGTAAATCAAACTTCTTGGTAGACATGAATGTATATCTGGGGCAGGGAGGGGGAGGCAAGCACGCACACAGAGTACATGTAAATACATGGGAACTCAATTCAAGTCCTGTGACTTGCACAAGTGTTGGATTTTCTGGTTTGATTTTGGATTGGGGTTGTTGAAAATTAAGTGAAGAGGGTCATGTTCTCCCCTTCGTTTGGCTTTGCAACTTCCTGTGCATCTTCAGTCATTTAAAAAACCACGTGACCAGGCAATGTAACACTCTTGCCCTCTGAGAGTCACTTGCTGCTCCTCTAAGAGATCATGGCCATAGTCACTGTGAGACCTGGGAGACATAGTTTCCTCCATCAGGATCAGTTTCTCACATGTAAAATGGACAACTATTCAGTTCTAAAGTCCTGGAGTTGTTTACCCACACTGTTGAGTAGGAAAGAATAACTGTCTCTTGGTCTGTGGTTGGCTGTGTTCATTTCTTCAATACGTGGTTCTCGTTCTCTTTCCTGGAGAGTAGACTTGGCGTCCTTCCCCTTCCCCCATAGGATCCTTCAAAGGGTTTCCTACTAAGAAAAACAGAATATATGAAAACAAGACATTTTAAGATATATTTTGTTTCGCAGCATGTGTTAATGTACCTGTGTGTGTGCAGGCGTTCCCCCCACCACCACCACCAAGAGATCAGGACAGGGGTGTTGGATCCCTTGGAGCTTGAGTCACAGGCATTTGTGAGCCACCTATGTGGGCGGTGGGATCTGAACCCCAGTCAGCAATGCATGCTCTGAACCAGCCTGGAGATGAGCAAGTCACGTCCAGCCCTGACAGCGCTTTTGTCAAGCACTTTGCATACAGCATCACAGACAGTGAGTGGAAGGAAAGAGGTGACATTACCTGCCAACTGATAACCTCAGCTGGGCCATGGAAACCCAGAATACGTGCTGACTATTCTATGCTCCCATGACCTCCGAAGGCTGTCCAGACGCTAGCTATACAGGCAATGGACCTTCAGCTGCCGACATCACAAGAATTTGTAAATGTATTTGTATGAGGCTCAGAGACTGTTTAAAGTTGTATCTCTGACATGGAAGAGAGAAGTTGTCCTCAGATGCATAGCAATTAAAAGCATAGAGAGCTGGGGGAGGGAATGGTTATACCTTTCCATATTTGTGTACACAGCTCCTGAACCCTGGAAACTGTTCAGTTGGGAATAAATATTTATCCAGGATACGAGAACAAGAATGATTCTTACAATGGCTGCTAAGGTATCAAGGGCAGTTCAGTATGTCAACTATGTACTTTCCTGTCACTTGTTTCTCTGTATTTATCCACAGAAATAAGCACATGGTGATAAAGAGATGAATATAAGTGTTCCCTTAAGGCAGCATGCTTGCATGGGAGATTTTGGAAATAGTTAAGATGTCTATCCATAGGATATTAGTTAAAGCAGTGGTTTTCAATTTTAGAGGAAGTGATATAAAGATGATATCTTTTCTTCCATGCAGTAAACATTACAAAGCTCTATTAAGCAGCAATGCTACTGCCCTAGGAGTAACAGAAGAGTGAAGGTAGATCTGCTACACCAGAACCTCTGGAAACTTCTGTGAGCATGCTGGCAGGAAAAAAGGTCTTCAGTAGGCCAAACTTTGACATCTATAAGAAGGTTTATAGATTAACATTAATATTTTATCAACCTTAATTTCCTGGTTCCTAGTTTTACTAAATACTGAGAGAGTACTCACAATCTATATTCACAACTCTTTTCTAAGCCTGAAAATATTTTGCAACACAGAGTTTAAATTGTATCTGTCCCCTACTCAAGAAGAGGAGAAGCATGCCTGTCACTAGAAACC
>NW_021605585.1:2425533-2453033 GCF_004785775.1 Grammomys surdaster | reverse complement strand
ACATCCCAGCACTTAAGAGATGAAATCTGTAGGTTCCAGTGTTTATATTTATACTTATCTACATTGTGAGTTCAAGATCAGCCTGGAAGGGGGAGTGGAGAGATGGGGGGGGAGGAAGAGGAGGAAAAGGAGGAGGAGGAGGAGGAGGAGGAGGAGGAGGAGGAGGAGGAAGAGGAGGAGGAGAGGAAGGAGAAGCAAGAAAAGAGGAAGAGAAGGAGGAGAAGAAGAGTAGAGGAAGAAGGGGGAAGGGGAAAGGGAGAGGAGGAGGAGGAGGAAAAGAAGAAGACTCTGTTAGAACAGTTTATAAATGACAAATGGAACAGGCTGCTTCAGGAGCTAGTGAGTCACTGTCGGCTAAAAAATGTTTATTGGGTACTTGGTACAAACTAGGCACTGTTTAAAGAAATGAAGTTACAAGGAATGAAGACAGCAGAATTATTGATCTTAAGCAAGCGTGGAGCAGCAATGGAAACAAGAGTAAGTAACAGTGTGCTTGGACAAAGGCTCCAGCAGAGGTGGAGATGACATACAGGGACAGAGGAAGGGCTTTTTAAAAGTCTCTGATTAAGGGCTTCAGAGAGAAAATGAAATTTGAATGGAATCTCAGAAAGTAATTTGGACATTGTAGAATATTGGAAATACTTAAGCTTTGAGGGGTTAGGAAAAGAGCAACTTTGGGAGGGATTTGTTGGAGAACTGGATGAACCATATTTCTAGTTTCCTTTATTTCAAAGAGTCTATTACTCTATTGGCTCAAATACACTTCAAAAATTTTCAGTTTTGATGATATAAAGTGATAGAGTGGTCTATATGTACTTTAATTAGAAATAATAAATTAAAAATATAACTCTTAGTTGCTACCCCCAGCCCAAGAACGTAGAAGAGTTAGAAACAGAGTGTTTGCTAGACTCTACCCAGAGAATGATCACTCAGGACAAGGCTCCTGGCATTCATAGTCAATAGGATAGCAAGATGGTGCTCAGAACATGCTCTGAGAATAACAGGTCTCGATACTTATGTGACGCTATCACATTTGTCGTCTCCCATGTTCCCAGGAAACCCATTTATGTTAGATGACATCAGGGTAAGTTTTATTCTCTTTCAGTAATACATGTGTTATTACATGGGATTCAACTCTTGGAAGTTCCTTCCAGAATGTCATTCTCTCACCTATAGACAGAACTTCCATCAGAGAAAGATGTTTCCTTTGTATGATGACTTGTTACTTGGAAAACAGTTCATTTAAAATGCATTTAACAGCCTCTAGAGAGTGGTTTATGCTTGAGCTCTTAGTTTGGTGATGAAACTTTGGCTCTGGGTGTTTTGCTGCATCAGCTATAATCTTTCTGACTGACCACCATGGTGATTCATGGAGAAAAAGACCAAGGATTTCTCTTGAACTGCTCTTGTTTGATTGTGTATTTTTTCCCGCTGGGTTTCTGCATCCCGAAGAAAGTCTTTGATGCTTAAGCTGTCAAGTTGATCTCAGTTGCTAACTTAATGTCCCTTGTAAGCAAAATTGACTAGAAAAGTATTGATTTTTCGGAATCCTGCAGCGACAGTCATTAAATCAAATCACCTACATACAGATTATAACAAGAGCAGGCACACAGCTTAAGCTGAGACTATTCCTGTCTTCCTCAACCAATTCTACCATCTTTCCTCTAGTAAAACCACTTCCTAATCCATGCTCACATAAATCCCCATAGAGCAATGTGTATAAAATTGTATTCATAAATTTGATGGTGTTGGTGCATGCCTTTAATACCAGCATCCAGCAGGCAGAGGTAGGAGAATCTCTGATTTCAAAACCAACCTGATCTACGGAATGAGTTCCAGGACGGCCAGGGCTATGCAGAGAAACCCCGTCTCAACAAAAAAGCAAAGCAAAGCAAAGCGAACCGAACCGAACCGAACCAAACCAAACAAAACATTATGAGCACCTAACACTGGAAACAACTCACACACATCCATAGATTAGTAGAAATGGCTACAAAATCCAATGAACTTCTCTCCAGCAATTAAAAAATAAAACTATTGATATGAATTTTCAATGGATTATAAGTCAAGGAAACAATTCTAAAAAGCGAATTCTTTTACTTATATGGCATTCTTAAAAAGAAAAAGATACGGCATTGGCTACCAGGCTCTTGGGATAGACTTGGTATTGACTATGAAGGACCAAAAATAATTTTTCTTTTCATGAAACTAATCTATGGTTTGACTGTGATACTGTCTAAACAACTACATGCATTTGTCAAAACTCATAAAACTAGATGATAAAATGGGAGGAGTTATCGCAGATAATTTACAGCTACATAAACCTGACTCAGAAGAACAGTGTAGCAACAGAACAACCTCTTCTATTTAACTGAACTTGAGTCTCCTAATCCCACATCCACCTTACACACTACACACACACCTTACACGCACACATCCACACAGAGACACACAGAGGCACACACACACACTTATACACATACTTTTGACCCATCCTACCTGACAGCTCCTGCTTTCACTTTCTGTGCCTCTGGCTTCGTTTTACTGCCCAGTGGACTTGCTTGCGTAGTGTCTGTGTACTCTGCTCAGTGTCTTCTCCGTTCCCAGCAAACTTTCCAGGTCTAGACCTTCTGTCAAGTATCCCTCCCGCTAAGGAGAAACCTCTGCTTTCTTTTGTGAGCAGGGTTCATGTCCTTTGAGATTCCTCAACACTCATTCAGAAGTGATAATCCACACTGGCACCTTTGTAACTTGTGTGTTAATCTTCACAGAGGAGCAAGCCCATCACATTCCTTTTTTTTTTTAATTAAGAAAATGCTTATTATCTCTTATTCAAAATAATAAACTACATGCTAAACCAGCATATTTAAAAACAAACAAACAAACAAAACCAGTTACTGTCCTCACCAAAATGGACACAGGGAGAAGACAATTACTGTTTAACTTCTTTTTTTTTTCTTTTTTTCAAAGTCTCTCTAGCGTCTTGCCTAACTGGGGACAGCTGAACTGCCCTAGCTGCTGCCACATGCCCTCTGTTGCAATATCACATGTCATGTTGCCTCTGGAAAACTCCATCCACATTCATGATTGAACGAGTGTGAGGGAAACAACTAGTGTACTGTGCTAGGGTCATTATGAAATCACTGTTGAGAAACGAGCTCTCCCCAGTAGGGTTCCAGAGAGCCACAGGGGTTCCAGGAGAACACAGAGCCACTGCTCACAAGTCTCCCTGCTTTTTATGCTACTTGATTTTGTTGTTGCTGTGAGCTTTATTTTTTACATCAGTGTTAAAAAGAAGAACACTCTCCCTACCCACGCACAAGTACCCCCTCTATTGATGTCCCACACCCCAGAAGAACATTATAGTCAGTGACTCTACAATGAATGGCACAGCATTATCACTCAAAGCATACAGTTTGTGTTCGCTGTAGGAGCTGTGTGTTCTATGGGTTTTCACATAGAGATGATGCCAAGTATCCACTATGGCCATATATGATCATGAATGGATATTGGATTTTGTCAAATACCTTTTCTGTATTATTAACATGCTTGTGTGCTGTTTGCTCTCTAACCTGTCACTTTATTGTTACATAAATTGATGTTTGAATATCTAACCAACTTTTTTTTTGCACAATTAGGATAAGTCCCACTTGGTCATGGTTCATAAATTTGATTGTTTACCTGATTGATTGATTGATTGACTGATTCTGTGTGTGTGTGTGTGTGTGTGTACGCGCATGCATGTGCAGACACGTGCACATACACAGGTATGTATGGCTATGTGCACACGGGTGGAGGCTGGAAGTGGGTGTAAATGTTTTTCTCTATTGCTCCTCACCTGACATAGAATCTCTTACTGAATCCTAATCTCACCTTTCCTATCCAGGTAGACCTAGCCAGTGAGCTCCCAGTCTCCACCTCCCAGTGTTAATGGCAGTCTGAGGCAACCATATCTGGTGGGGCTATGTCTCAGGTGCCAGGGCTTTAGACTCAGGTCCACATGCTTCAAAAGCAGATGCTCACACTCTCAGAGCCGTCTCCCCTGCCCTGTATGTGTGAGTCTTTGGATTCAACTGTATTACTTTCAGAATTTCTCTTTATTTGTATTGACTAACTGATTTTTTTATAATATGGTAATGGTGGCCTAGTTGAATGCATTTGGAAAGTATTTCTTGTTATACTGTCTTCTGAAAGAGAATTGGTGTAATTATTTCCTGCAAAAGTTCACTAGTGAACTTAGCTGATTTCCCTCTCTTAGAGAAAACTGCATCACGAGAACTAGCCTTAATGCAGGTAGAAGTGGAAATAGAAGGAATCAATGTGTTCTCTACATAGTCTCCCCCAATGCTAATATCTGTGGTTGTGTAGTGTTATATCACAACCAAAGTCTTGGTATGTGGGCCAGACAAACATCAAATTCACTGTGTAGCCTAACATAACTTCAAATTGGCAGCAATCTTCCTTTTGTCTTCTTGGGTGCTAGAATCACCATACCTGGATGATACAACCTATATTATTTAGATTTCCTCATTTTACTCTATTCATTTGTGTATCTCTATTTGGTGCTATGACTATTTATAAGTATTGGAATGTTATCTACAACCAGAATCCAGATAGACATAAAAATGTAGATTCCTTTGCATCTTAACTGTCACAGTCTGGATCCATCTTTGTTGTGACGGTTGACGTCGATTGTCAACCTGACAGTATGTAAGATCACTTAGGAGTCAAGCCTCCAGCCAAGCCTATGAGAAAGAATCCACATGAGACTAACTGAGCCAGTTTTGTGACTCTTCACTTTGGGCAGCACCATTTCATGGTCTGAGATCCTGGACTGAACAAAAGGAGAAAGCAAACTGATTCTGACATTCCTCGTCTTGCTTCCTGATTGCGAATGAAATGGGACCAGCTTTCTCACACTCCTCCATCCACAACTTCCTCACCAGGATAGACTGCTCCCTCAAACTGTGAGCCAAAATTAACCCTTCCTTCCTTATGTTATTTTTGTTGGGTATTTTTATTGCAACAACAGGAAGAGTAGCTAACAGTTGTTAGAATGTTTTTTTTTTTTTTTCAGGGGATACTCAGGAGCAATTCCTGGGATTTCTTTGTTCTCCTATCTGTAGGAATGGTCTCATGGGCTGTTACAAAGAACTGAGGTTGATATACTTATTTTTCTGTATCAGTTACTGAATTCAACATCATGTTCATGTCACATACACGTTATATTTTAACTGTTAGAAGCTGATGATCACAACACATCTTTCTCCAGGTGAGAGATAGCCTATCTACAATTTCAGAGCCAAGGGACAGCATTTCATGTCTGTGACAGTCAACAAAAGAAGTGTCATGTTCAACCTGCCTCCAAGGAGTGTGTGATAAGGTTGTGTCAACCCAACATACTGATAGTTTGGGAGGAAATGCCTCTACTATAACCCATTTATTCATCAAGCAGTTTTGAGAGATGCTTTTTGCATCAGTCCTAATAAGGAACCAAAGATGATTTGAATAAATATTTCTATAAGAAAAACTTATACACTAGCTAAGAAAATATGACATTTACATATAATGAGTCTTCTGCAATATAACCTCTTCACAGCACTGTGCCCAGCTGGGAAAACACCCGTTCAGTAGACCTCACACTGGCGTCCTTTTCTACACTCTTGTTCATGCTATTTCCTCCCTCTATGGACACTTTCATAATATTCCAAACAGGCTCTCTTTTTCCCTTCAAAAAAAAAAAAAAAAAAGCTGGTCGTGGCTGTGGAATGCCATATATTTTAATTTACTTATGTACATGTCTGAGCCCCCAGCAGATAAATACTCAGCTAGTAGGATCTAATTCTAGGAAGCTGAGGCTCTAATTATGCCTCCCGCCAAGACTGGCAAATGTAGCAACCTTCTGATAAAGCATAGCCAGTTTATAAAGCAGGGATCAGCCCTGCTTCCCCTATCTGTATATCTACCAATAAGAATTAAGATACAGTTTGGCTGTGAACATTTGATGTGGGGCTTAGAAAACAAGAGGAAAAAGCACAGGGTCATAAAATATTCTCAAATTTGTTTTGTAATCTCAACGCTTACAAGCATTCCTGGGTTTCCTGTGGTAAAGAACTCCCCCTAGGTTCTAACTAAAATTCCCCCAGGAATAGAAAGATTAGGAAACACACTGCAACAGAACACCACAGCTGAACAGTGCCTTAGGGATCAGCTAGTTCAACAAACTTGTTTTAAATATAAGAAAACAGAAGCTCAGCAGAGAATGGGGTTTCTTCAAGGTTATAGTGTCAACTTGCCAACCTGATCTTGTCCTTACCCAATAGCTTCTCTAAAGATATTGCCTGATTTGACCCTGGATGGCCATGCACACAATACAGCATGCCCTCCGTGAGCCTGGCAGTACACATTTGTCCAGGCTTATGTGAGGTTGACAAGCTGCATAGAATCAAGAAGCTATGTACAGTATGTCATCAAGAGTATCAAAAGGGAGCCTCTAGTGACCAATAAAAGAATGAGTCCATAGCTGCAGCTGGGAGGGAGGCCATCTTAAGAGCAAAAAGCTCTTGAACTTGGAAGAACCTTGGAAACCATCTAGAAGATAAATCAGAACTTGAATACTGGGGGGGGGGGGCATATCAGGTTGTAGACATGACAGTGGACAAATGCCCATCTCTGGCACTCAGTTTCCAACTGCATCAAATAAATAAGTGCTAAATGATACCAAAGGTGCTTTTCAAATGGAGACTTGGTTTTTCTTCTACAGAGCTTCCAATTTCCTGTTTTGACATGTGAGGAAAGAAACATAACCCTTTGAAATGAGTTGGGAACCTAGCTTTGATTAGACCCAAGGTAAGGTTTTCAACCACTGTCTGTGGGACTGGATTCATTTCTTCCATGCTTTCCTGGAGCCTTGAGAAGATTTCTGCAATTGCTGTCCTCAGGCTGTTACTCTTGACCTCTTTTTTACCTCTGGGACTATTGGCAGCGTTGAAGTCTGAACACATTCTGAAAGTGGTACATGGGTCAGAAGGAAAGGTCTTCCCTTTCACTGTTAAAATGAAACCAAAACAGATGGGATCAGCGCCTTGCTCAGCCATCAGTAGTGAACCTTCCTACCTCAGCACATGGGAACAAACACAGGGAGCCACAGCCAGACATTCTGCAGAGAGTGAGAGACTTTGGAGTACTCAGTGCTGAACTGGATATCCCCCTCAGAGTCGGAGAAACCCATGGAAGATGAGGCAGAGTGAGTGGAAGAGCCAAGGGGGATGAAGGACCAGAACAAACAAGGCCCTCTAAATCAACAAGATGGATGCACAGTGAACTCAGAGACTAAGGTACAATGAAACGGGCCTTCAAAGTGGGCACACAATGGGGTTCAAGTGCGGAAAGGAGAAATGGACACGCCCCCATCCATAATCTAGAAGCTATCTCCCACTGATAACCACTTTCAAATAAAAATTTATTTTTTCCAAAGAAGTCTCACTGGAGAAACAAACTACTCTTAAGTCTAGGCTGCGTGCCCAGCAGCAGATGCCAACAGTCAATGAGCTGAACAGCATCAGGGGAGAGTCCTGTCTCAGAATGTCACATCAGGGCCTTTTTTACATTTTATTTTATTTCTTTTAAATTTTATCTTTTTAAATTTTTTATATTTATAATAAAGGATCTATAGGTCCTTTACATATACATTATCGATTCTGGCTTTGTGTTTTTATGGAATGTCTGAGCATACAACAATGTCTTATAACTTTTCTAGGACTCTTTTCCTTCTGTCATTTGTATTGCCCTATTCTGACTTAATTCTGGGCTATCATATCATATTCCCTTATACAAAGGGAGACAGAAAGAAAGAAGATGGATCAGGATGGGATGGAATGTAGGCAGCAACTGGGAAGAGTAGGAGGAGAGAGAGTGTAATCACAATATGTTGTATGAAAAACTCCATTTTCAATAAAAGAAAAAACACAAACTATGTGTACATTCATTTTTAAGGTTGACTAAGTATTAGAATTAATCTCACTCACAGACCAAGCAAACAACAGTCTACATGATAAAACCCCCTACTTCACAAACACATGCTGTCACCTCAAAGCACTGAGTCCCGTCTTCAGGAATATCATAAGATGCTACTCACCCCACTAGTTTTAAAGAGACTCACTGAATCAATACACAATATTTTTTAACATTTTAATTCCTCCAGAGAAAGTGCACTGAGCAGGAGATTAAAACTACAAGATTTTTTTTTTTAAATCACAATATCAAGACTTGGGGGATTTTTGATTTAGATATTTATTTTATGTCTCCTAATAATATTCTTATGTTAAAGGACTTTACTTCATTTAATGGTCCCCCTAAAATATTGTAATTTAGATAATTTTAAAAATGAAGAGGAAAAATTTCAGTGTTAAGTAACTAGTGGAGATAAACATTTAAAACAAAAGAAGGGACGTGCATAGCCGTGGCCACTGGGAACAGCGAAAGTCAGGAAGCCAGCGCAGCTGCTGGACAGAGTTTCAGCAAAGTTGAGCAGAATGCTGCAATCGCTGATGTTCTGTCTCTCACTTTTGGATTTTGCTCTCTGTGTGTTGCATTCTTGGGGGACTTTCTACATTATGATTCATTTTATGTCTTTTCCTGACAAAATTATACCTGAGTCATTTTAGGAAAGTCCTAACCTTATGATCCCTTCTGCTTTTAGGGAAATAACTTTATTTGGTCCTATTTTAAGTTCTTCTTTATGCACTGGAGATTGTGATAAGCACAAAGACGCTAGAAATTTCTTCATGGGTCATGACTCCAGGAATTTTCTGTGGGTAGCCATTCCTAAGCAAACTCAAACAGTATAATTGAAACAGGGTAATCTTAAAAATAGTTGACAAATTCCAATTGACCAGGAAAATTGGTAACAGACCAAAGGCTTCTTTTTACAATAATATACTTAGAGATCTCTGAAAATGTTGTTTAAAGATAGGGGATCATACAGGGTATGTCCCTGGAAAAATAGAATTCACTAAATAAGATAGATTGACTAAAATAACGTTTCCTACTTTAATAGCATAGACAAGGACCGGATAAGTAAAGGGAGTTGGTTAATAGTATTTGCTATTCATAAAAAGACTGGTTAGGATATTTTCTATTTATCTGGAGCACTTTAAAACTTAAATACTACCAGCCTAAAAGCAGACTGTCATGGAATAAATGTGTTTGCTTTAGTGGAGACACTCTTTAGATTCTTGGAGTTATGGGGCTGACAATAATAACAAAATCTGTTCTGTTTGCACTTTCTAATTGTGGCTGAGCCTGTAACCCTGGGCATGGAATGAAAAATCGAACACATAATCTGTAATGCTTGGAAAATTATGGGCCCATCTTTGGTCTGTGAAATCTGTTTAAAGAAAGAAGCAACTTGATTTCTGGTCAGTCAGAGCTGCAAGACTCCCCTGAACACTGATCGCTGTGCCTGACTCACTTCTCCCTCCTTGACTTCTTATCTTCTCTTGGGAAGCTGTCAGCTTTTGGGGGCTGGCCCCCAGCAGAGTAGAATGAGAAAAGGAGACAAAGGCAGGGTGTTTAAGATTTCATATTCTTAAAAACAGAATCTCAGATTCTCTCCAATCCCATGCTCAAGCATGTAGATCTGAGTGCATATGATCTCACTTCTTAAACTGGTAAACAAAATGGGCATGAATCAAAGCAGTATTTAACCTTCTTATGCCTAATAATAATAATAATAATAACCAACATATATTTTTTTCTTTAGGAAACAAAGTTTCTCAAAGTGGGTGCAAAGACGGAGAGGCAGGACCATAGCTTCCCCTCTGGCCCACATGTATAGATCTTTTCTTTCCCAGCAGAATCAGTGGATCTGTCTGAATTCTGAAGGGCAAAGCCAGACAACAAGTTAAAGCCTGGACGAGAGAATATGACTGAGGAGAACCAGTGCTAAGACTATGGAGCAAAGGCTGCATCTAGCAGCATTGCTGGGTCACCGACTTCCTGTAGGACTTCACAGAAGACAGCAGTTGAAACAGCAGTTGAAAAGGACCATCCCTGGGCCCTGAAAAGGATTTCCCAAGCATGACAAGAAATCTGATGATGCTTTTATCTTAGTCATATGTGACCTCAAAAGTCCCCCTCAGAAGGACACATTGCCCCATACACCCTTTGGCCAAGATATCCCTTCTTCATAGTGACCAGTTTTGAGGTGGCTTGCCCTCACATGGAAGCATCACACAGAAGGCCAGCACAAAGACAAGATCATACAGATTTCCTGCTGCCCAGGCCCTATTCTCTGTTGTTAGAGGCATAGAACGAGAGTAAGGAAAGGAATCAGACTCCAGAGAGATATAGTAACAATTTCTAAGCCAGTTAATAAGGTTCAGGTAACCACAAGTCTGAGGTCAGAGGAGAAATTCAGGCCAGCAGGAGTTACACCCAGATTGCACCTAGGTCCCCAGAAGAGTTCTGTCCTGCTAGCAGTCAGAGGCATCAATGGCAACCAAAACCAGGCCTGTGCTTTTCGAATGGGGTCAGAACCCAGGCCCCTCTGAATCCAAACTGCGCAAAGAGCAGGACAGCAAGCAGAAGCCAGGCTGGAAAACATGCTTTTCATCAGAGACCTTGAGACCCAGAGGGGACCTTACACATAATTTAATTCAGTCTTCTGAGCTTGTAAGCAGAGAAATTAAAGCCCAGAGTAAAGGACTGGGAACAGAAGGCTCATACAAGGTCACTTGGCAATTTAAAAAGAGCACCGCAGGGTCAAAGGGGTGGCTTTGGTGTGTGATTGTGCTCAAAACGCCCACGTTGTGACTTCCTGCTACAAGCCACTGGGAGAACCATTTGAATACCGTGAATATTAAAGTTGGAAGTGTAAAGTGGGGACCTAAGTACACTGCCCCCATCACAGAACTGTTACAACAATTAAAGAGGTTTTTACACCAGAGCCTGTTCTTCATGCAATAGTTAATGTTGATAGCCAATAAGCTAGACACAGTGGCCCACTCAGATAGTTCCCATAGAGAGAAACTTGGAGGGGATATCTCCTACTTGAGCCCACTAGTAAATAAAATAAAGCAAAATAAGCTTAAAATATTAATTCACCTGTAGTAATAAGAACAACATGCTTTTCTGAGCACCCACCATGTGACAAGCACGTGTGTGTGTGTGTGTGTGTGTGTGTGTGTGTGTGTCTGTGTGTATATGTGTGTGTCTGTGTGTCTGTGTATGTCTGTGTATTCATTTGGTCATGCAGCGATTCCAGAACAGCCAAATAATTTGAAGCCAGTTCAGCTAAACAGCAGACTCAAATATGACCTCTGTTTACTTAGCATTTCTTCCATCCAGACACCTGGGTCTTGGATTGTGTTTTCAGGCCATAGTTCACTCCCAACCTGATCTCACTCAATACCCTCCTCTGGCAGCAGAGGTAGCCCCTGGTCCCCTGTCATTTATTTGCATCAGAAGACACTATGGTACTTGGCACAAGGTAAGAAATATCAAAGTAAAAAGTAACCTGAGAGATAAGTTGCTATGTCTTGTTTCTGTTGTTTAAAAATAGCCCTACTAAAGGATGGTTAGGTGGAAAGAGGTTTTGGATTTATTTGAAGGATTGATCAGCTCTCAGTGAGGTGGGGCATGCGGCAGGGGTGGAACATGGAGCACAAGGATACACCAAGATAACGAAGCTGTGTAGGGAACCCACGCTTCAAATTGTTTTACAGAAGCCAGATTTGTAAAATGCCATTTCACAACTCAGGACCAGATCTTTCTGCTACTTCCAGACACACAAAGCTGACAGACCTGCTCAGGTAGGAGTTTAGGTGCTTCTTTAATATGCCTCTCCCATCCACTTTACTACGTTCCTTCGATAGATGGTAGGATGCTGCTGAGTGTGTTTCAGCTTCGCCTCACAAGAGATCTCCTCTGACAATATGAGACTCTTCAATAATAAGTTTCTGGGTCATTATTTGATGGCTTGTGGGTCCAAGAAAGTCCAGCAATAGAAAATTAACATCTTTGATAAGGAAAAACTAGGGTTATTTCACAAGGTTTCAACCCAGATCCTCATCTTATGCCTCCAGACTGTCCTCCGTATAGCAAATTGTTTCTCTGAAGACGGCTGCAGACAATTTCTCCCACACCACCTGTTTGTCTAGAAAGTTGTGCTTCTCCAGTTGAAAAGCAGGAGCTTTGATCTCTTTTGAGTGAGTTTGGGCATAGTGGTAATTCCCTGAGAGTTCAGTAAATGTAAGTGACCTTGTGTGGTTTCTGAAGGTATGACATGAAAGTGGTTACCATTTCTTTCTTGTCCTCTAGAACACTTTCAATGTAGCTCAGAGACACCAAATAAGCAGTGCACGCATGCTGAGACTCCATGCTATGAGGACACTCATGCCTGCACAGTACCCCAACTCCCAGCTTCCAGTACCCCATCGCCAAATCTACTACTTTCCAACACTGTGATCACTTGAGCTATGTGAGCCAGAAATGCCCAGGATAGCCCCTCAGTGTTCAAGCCTCAGCTTAAGCTACTTCATTCTAGGATGTTTTGTTTCATAGCAGAAGCACAGGACACCCCCCCCCCATTACTACTTCTGGTTACAACATCACAGACACATGGCAGGGTGTGTCCATATCTAGCCATAACCCTTCCTTCTTCTCTTTGTTAGTGACATTGCACCTACTAGATAGAGCCCTTACAAAAGTGTCTGATACGTTATTTTCCTCATCTACAAAACAAAAGCAAGATTATTTGTTGCCAGGATGTAGACACAGTGATTGTAACTGAGTTGAGGCAGCCTTGGCTACATAGTGAGTTTTATCTCACCCCAAGACCTTGTATAATAATAATAATAATAATAATAATAATAATAATAAATTAAAGCTACTAGTACAGTCTGTGAGGCCTCTACAGAAAATGGTGATGACTTCATTGTACGATGATCCACGTTGTCCTGGGAATGTCCCTGTCATGGTTCAGGTGTAAAATGTCATCTACAGGATTATGTATTGAACCCTTGGTCACCAGCTGGTGGCTCTGTTTTGAGAGGTATTACGACCTTTTGCACACAGGGTCTCTAGCTGACAAACATAGGACTGCAGGAGCTGGGCTTGAAGGTGAAAGGCCAGCTGTGGTGGCCCTGGCTTAAGCTCCCTGTGTTCCTGACCCATAAAGATCGAACAAGCCACAGGCTCTGGATGCTATGCCATTCATGTTAAGATGAACTATACCATGCACTGTGAATCTGTGCCCCTTAAGGTGTTTCTGTCTAGTATTTGGCAAGAAGGATAAGAAAAGAAACCTGCACAGTTCAAATTACCCTGACAGCGTGGAGTTTTTCTGACAATGTTGTAGGGCACCTGCACAAGCAGGAAAATGACAGAGGTAGGTTGAACTGCTCGCGTAAGTACAAGGAACATCAATCACCTGGAAAACAAAGTCCAAATCTCTTGCTTTCTCGACCCCGGTTCTCAACTACATAATCATGAAGCATCAGAGAAAACTTAGCTTCTCTTCGTTATCCTTTCTCTTTCCCCGTGATCCACTCTAACTTTGCCTTTTGTGTCCAACTGCCTTCTTTCCTATCTCTAGCGCTACCTTCTTGGTAAATACGAATATTATTACAACATCATTGTATCTCTCAGGGTCACCAAAGAAGCGCAAGGCTTATTCTCACTGTTACTAAATGGAAGCATAGATTTTAGATGAGCAAAGGCAAAACATTTCGATGACCAAAGACATTTCCCTCTTTACCAATCACATGTATCCAAAGCTTTCAACTAAGTCCATCAACCTAATGCCTTGCAATGAGAAATCCATACCTGGGACGTCACCTCCTGGGGGCACAGCGTGGAACAGGTAAGCAAGGTCCTGACCTCCACTACCTTGATTCATTGATTCAAAGGCAAACTTTGTTTCCCTTCTTGCATTAAGCTGGGGATGGTATTAGCAAAGTTTCTCCTCAGGAGTCTCAGCTAATGTTGGTCACCACAAAAGAAATCTAGGCAAAGAGTCATGGCGGGGATTTCACCTCCAAGGAAAGCCAGTAGTCTCACTGGGAAAGGCACCAGAGATGTGCCAAACCTGAGTAAGTAAAGATGGCCTCATTCTTCTATTGGGCTTACCTAGGTTTATAAGAACATCAAGAGCTTTAGGGATCGTTTTAAAGAGCAGAGTCAAGACTGATTGTTGAATATCTTAATTTTAGAACCCAGAGAACTCTAAGACAAATGACATCCTTTTATTTTCCTTCTTTAGGCAAAAGAGAGAGAGAGAGAGAGAGAGAGAGAGAGAGAGAGAGAATCAACTAAAAGTTTTCTATAAAGTCAGGTAGGGCACATGGTGGTCTTCTGGATACTTAATGTCTCTGATATCAGCTTCCTTTTCTCTATAATAATGATTAATAGCCAAAGGAGGGGCTAGTGTAAGAAGTCAGTAGCTAAGTGTAAGGTTATGGCCCACGTGACATGGTTACTGAGAACCAAACTCAGGTCCTTGGCAAGAGCAATAAACTTCTAAAGCTGGGCCAGCCCTCTAGCCACTGTTTCTGCTGTTTTAAAAAATTTTTAACTAAGTGAGTGATAAATGTTATGTTGCCAGCCCCCTCCCCAGCAGCCCTTTCTTGACTCCTTTGATCAAACCTACAAAGTAGTTGTTTTTCCAATCAGTGAAATCAAAATATATGGGCTATTCTAAGGGTAGGAGTTGAGTTTTAGGTAAATTTTAAATACATGGGGAAGAATCTCAAACTGGTGAAGTATCCATTTTCAGGAGTGAGATATAGCAAGTTCAGGCTTGCATGAACTAGGCTCTTGGCAGTCTTGTGGCTAAAACATAATTTTAAGGTTCAGTTTCCAATAAACTTGTTCATCAGCCTGTGTCATTTCTGTTTTTTTGTTCTACGAGTGAAAACTGCCCTGCTTTACAGCTTTCAAGTGGGCAGCATTAAAAATTCAACTTTTTTTTTTTTTACTGACAGCATAAGTTTTATAAATTTGGGTGGTGGTCCATATTTTATTAATGTTGGAGCTCAAGGACAATCTAGGTGTCTAAAATCCAATGTTCACCTGGAAAGTATCCTTAGAAAGTATTTTCACTTGTTTAGAATCAGAGTGTTTGCTAATTGTCACAACACGTGTGTTGGAAGAGATGAAGCTGGAAGGTTCTTTGTGCATAAGAGGGCTGGAGTGTCTAAGCGCATGCGTGAGGCTGGGGGACCAGCTCCAGTGATTCAGAGCTTGTGACGCTCTTGCAGTAGACCTAAGTTTGGTTCCCATTACTTACAGTGAGTAACTCACAACCACCTGTAACTCCAGATGCAGGAGATCTGAAGCCCTTTGGCTTCTAAGGGCACCTACACTCACAAACACACAAACACACACACACATGTACACCACGTACACACACACATACACACATGCATATGCACGTGCACATACATACGCACACACACACACTTAAAAAATAAATACTTCAATATGAAGGTAATATTGATGATGATTGCAGTGGTCCCGTAGCTTTCCTTGCTGCCATTTTTACCAAGGCTCTCCCCTGTGAGGTAGGCATAGAAACAACGGTTTATCTCCAAATGACAGATGAGAAAATAAAGAGCCCAGGGGTTTCAATAACTCATCCAGAGGCATAAAGTCTCATTTCCTCAGCCTGAATACATCACAAAGAGCTTGAGCAACTGGAGGCGCGAACAGAAGAATCCGTTCAGTTAAAAATCCTAGTAATGTGGGCACCCTGCAGAGCCAGCAAGATCAGCCTGCCAAGGAGGGAGCATGTGGGGAGAGAGTGCACACCCCCTTCAGCATGTTCAGGAGCTGGATATGGGTCAGAAGAAAACCAGAGCCAGGGTGCTTGGAACAGAGGGCCATGAGAAGGGGCTACTGTGTGGGTTTCTGATTACTGCTACGAGGAAGCACGCAGTCTGTGTGGTTTAAAAGAACACAAATTATATTCTTAAGGTTCTGGAAGCTGCTGAGGTCTTAGTTAAATTGTCTGTGCTTAAGTCAAATCATTACCAGGAAGGGCTTCTTCCAGAGGGTAGAGATGGAATCTTCTCCGTCTCTCTTGAGCTTCTTGTCTTTGATTTGAGCCTTTCACGATCTTTAAAGTCCATCACCCAAAACTCTCTGCACTGTCATCAAAACCAACTCTCCCTTCACCCCACCATACAAACATCCCAGTGCTTATGTGGTCCCCTCCAGATGATCTAGGATGAGTTTCTACCTCTCAACTCTCAGTTTAATCCTATCTGGACAGGAAGATAGCAGGCGTTCACAGCCTTGGGGATTAGGTTGTGAGCATCTCTGAGGCCATCACTCAGCCTATCACAGGTGACAAGATGACAGGTGGATGGTGGCAGTTGTTTTGTGCTGGCAAGTGCACCTCTGGTTGTGTTTGCCTGTTGAAAGTCACTCTCCTCTGCCACCTGACATGGAAGACCAAAATAGAACCTCTGTGTTCTGACTCAAAATTGAATGCTCTTTCAGGCACAGAACACATTGCCTCTCAACATTGGCATTCATTCTTGCAGACAGCCCATTCTTGTATAGATAGTAATTAATATTTGCATAATGCTTTAGACTTTACAGTGTCCCCTTGTATTTACATGAAATCATTAAACCCCTACAATAACCTTCTGTGATGGTTATTATTAACACAGTTTTACATATGAAGACACTAAAGCTCAGAGAAGTGAAATGGTTTGTCCGAGGTCACCCAGCTGGTAAGGGCGAGACCACAATGCAAAACTCTGAACTTGCGCTGTGCTCAGTTCTAACTAATGAATCCGTACTTGGCTAACTTCACTAGATGTATTAGTTACCTTTTGGCAACTACTCAAATGATAACTTGGATCTCAGACATGCTTTTGAGAGAAAATGAGTTTATAAGAGTACTTAGCACTTTGTAGTATGCAGAATGATTAGTGACACATACGTATCATCTCTTATCACCACCACCACCACTACCACTATCACCATAAATACCATACCACCACCACCATCACCATCTATTCTGGAGGCCATGAAAATTCAATAGGTGAAAACTCTATTTCTTTTTGGAATATTGTGTCTGCTGTATTATAGTTCTTGGGAACAATAATATTATAACACATCTCAGGGCTCTGTGGTTTGTTGGCGACCATGCAGGTCTGACTGGTGAGATAGACAAGCTTTTGTGCCCTTGCAGATAAACAAGGTGGCTCCCTGTTTGCTGAAGCAGGAGTCATTAAGCACGTGACTTTATAATGGCCCTTCAAGTTGCATGGTGATGCTTGCTATCTTTTTATTCCCTTGTACATACTTACCACTTGCTAGGTATCTCAAGTCCAACTACTTGGATGAAGAGGGGGGAATTAAGATGGGTAGAATGCAAGGCAGTGGGGACAGTGGGCTGGGGTCAAGTCACGACTGCCCTTCTCTGGTGGAACTTCACTTCATCAACCCTTCTGCTCTTCGGTCTTTTTTTTTTTTTTTTTTAGAATAGCCACCAGAATCTGAAATTTGCAACCTCAAAACCAAACTAGGGGTTCACTGGGAGGACTAGCCAAGCTGCCCTGCACATGTGGCGGAGCAGTCAGCCGGCCCCCACTTCATTTGAGTGAGACCGCCAAAAGCCTTCACGTGGCGCCTTGGCCACAGAAGTATAATTAGGAAGTGTTCCCTGCCCCTCGCAATGGCCACCTTCACCGGGCCAGGCAAAGGTGACAGATGGCAGGCAGGTGCATTCAAATGGTCTTGGTTTGACCAAGGGAAATGAAGTACTAAAACCTAGCTCAGTTCCACAATGAGTCAGAATGGGGGTGGGGAAGGCTCTCAAAGTCCTCTGGCCCCTGTTCTTAGGAGCGCATGCTGCGCCTGCTTGTTGCCCTAGCACTCATGGTTCTAGTGCTCTATTGCTATGAGAAATTCACTTAATTGTTTTTGGCTGTTACTAATAGTGCTTCTTACTTTCAAACTCAATTGTTTAATAGCAGAAGTTCTGGCCATCTGAAATGGTCCTCAAACCCCAATAACCCATGCCTCTACTTATTCAGACCCCATCAGTACTTCATGTTCACATTTAACCCCTTCTTAGAAGCCTTTCCCCAGTGAAGTGGCACTTGCTGGCAGTTTCAGTCTTTAGAGGACCAAGATGGGAAGACGGCTGTTAGCTAAGGACCAGACTTGGTCTATGGAGTGAGCCCTTACCTGAAGCACAAGGCAAAGAAGCCGCCAGCTAGACCGAGCAATTCCTTGCTACCTGGGCCCTCCTTACCTCCTTTCACTCTCAGTTCTAGTGTATATCAATTTGAAAATGAAAATAGTTTCTCCCCTAAATGTTGAGTGTCCTGCTAAGCACTTTCACACTTGTTTGTTTAATTTGCTGTGTCACTCCCTGACATTAGACAAAAAACACCATGAAGGCAGAGACAGTGATTCATTACTCTATCCCCTGCCAAGCAGTATGTTCTCCATAAATTGTTCCTGGGTTAACAATTTCAGAAAACTGTTTGAGAAAAACCTTAGACTGGTCAAGAATTTAAAGTTAGCCAGGAGTGGTCTCCCTTTGCTACTAATCTAATTCCCCCAGCTCAGAACACCCTGCACATACCCCATCCACCACTGCAGGCCTTCCTGTGACCCCTCTGTGGTCCTTGGGGACGTCCACAACTACCTTTTTGCAATCTTCTTCGTTCTCATATCTACAGTAGTGTTTTGATTTAAAAATTAACTGCTTCATCATTTTTTTTCAGCATTCTGGGAACCAAATCCAGGGACTTGTTCTTGCTATGCAAGCACTAGACAACAGCAAACTCATAGCCCTTAAAAATCTCTCCTGGTCCTTCACTGTCCATCCTCTGATGGCATGAGATTCTTCAAGAATCAACTGAGTTTCTGCCTGGTTCTCCTTCCTAGATACACTTTGAGTCCTGATGTGCTCCAAATCTTTGCCTCCAGCCTCTATTTCTCTCCCAAATGCTAGTTATCATTGCCTTCTCAAGCATCAACTTCCTTTCCAGGACAGTGCTTCCGGCTGGCATTTTAAAGCCCGTTCAAAGGGCAGTTTCCTTTTCCATTCCTTCATTCCAGTTGCTGAATCTGGTCTTGGCAATTCCCGCCTGGCCCTGATTAGGAGCGTTCGCATCAACTACAGTGAAGAAGTTCAAAAGCAGTCTTTTAAGACACGCCTTTCCTTTGATTGCCACATGCCAATCGCCTGCTGGGAGTTTAACTCTGAAAGTTAATATTTTAACCATCCTGTCCCTCCCTCCACCCGTAATGCCCTGACTCAAGCTCTCGTCCCCTCTAGCTGGACCCTTCGCGGCATCTACGTCCTAGTCTGTATGTTTCTTTATGTTAACCCTTTAGAAAGCAAACATAAGGAAGGCTCTGTTTGCCTTGCAATCCCCTTTCTGATGCGTACAAGACTGGGGTAAGATGCTCTGGCAGGGCACACACTTCTCCTGACACTCTGAGCTAACTTCATCTCCGTCCCTGCCACCTCATGCACTCACTTGGCTCTCATAAATCAATATGCCATTTTCTTCCACAATTTGGGAGCAGGAAGGATTTGTACATGTCTCTACCTTTTCCTGGAGTGTGCTTCTGCCTTGTGATTGCTAGCCCAGTTGTATTCAAGACCTCGGTGCTACCTCACAACTCTCACGAGGTTGCCCCCTTTTCCGGCCAGCCAGAACTGTGTACCCTGTCTTGCAGCAATTGTTTGTATTTCCGTAGCACCACATTTTACTGTATTTTTTTTCATATGTTTATCGCTCCATGTGCTTTAAGATTCTGGGGGTGGGGTAATAATCTATGCTTTTTTTTTTCTTGATGCCCTCAGATTTTCTCACAGTCAACCAGCAGGAAAATGAATATTAAATAAATTAGTGGCCATGCTCAGAGGTGCTTTGTGCTTAAAAAGAATTTTCAGTGAAGTGAAGTTGTCTGTGGAGGTGAGGTCCAGAGCTAATAAAGGGAAGCTGGACTTTTCCATCACCGAGCCTGGAATTCTCAATTCTAGGCCTGAGCTTCTTTGTCTTTAGATACCTAACCCCAAGTATTGTCATGTTTTAGATAAGGATTTATATACATAAAGTATAGAATATGAAATCTAACAAATAGACATGATTATTAACAGTAATGGATGGTCCCTTCATCTCTCTGGGACCCCTTTCTATAAAATGATTTTTTTTTTGCTAGTGTCCCTGAGGTTATAGTAAGCTCTATCACTGTAAAATTTTACCTCAGTATACAGCTGTAATATCAACCATTCAGGCCTGAAATTTACTCTGCCTGGAATAATGTTATTTTGCGGGGGAGTAGGAGGGACAGGGTCTCACTACATAGCCTTAGCTGGCCTGGAACTTGCTAAGTAGGCTAGATCTACCTGCCTTTGCCTCCCAAGTGCTGAGCTTAAAGGAAAACACTGCCATGCCAAGCCCTGCCTGGAATTATCAACTCTAGAAGTTTCTTGAGCATAAGCTTTGCCCACTCTACCCAAAGCCTGAGCGTAACAGTTGTTTATTCCCTCCATCTCCCCACTGGATCTGGCTCATGGTTAGGCACTGAAAAGGGCTCTTGAGTCTACATGAACAAAAGAAACAACTGGAAAAAGCCCACGATGTCCCCAGGGGTCCCCAGCCTGAGTGTCCAGGACACGGTGGTGCAGACTTCCCACCAGTGTGTTCCTGGTTTCAACTTTGTGAACTTATTTTGCAATCCCATATTTTTCCCCAGCTCATTCTCATTATAGTCCTGTTAACAGCCTCATTTGAATTGCGGCCACCAGGCTTCCCTGGAAGAGCCCACATGAGTTCTATTTAAATGGCTTTGGAGTCTTCCAGAGAAGAGGTGCCTTTATCCCTCATTTGAACATTTAAAATTTATTTTTGACATCTTAATATGATTATTTTTTGTTCTAGTAAAGCATTGGAGCAGAAAAGAAAAATAACTGGTTAGGTTTCTTCCCCCAACATGAAAAATAAGGGAAATAGCGAATTCTTTGGAAGTGAACTGTTTGGAGTAATATGTGAGGTCTTTCTGAGTGAAATAATTAGTCATTTTTAAAAAATAAAAAGCAGGGAATTACGAGGAAGCAATGTGCTGAGGCCTATGTTTGAACCAGGAGCTTTCCCACTCCAGGGAAGGAATATTCCAAAGATCCAGTCTGTAGAGGGAGGGGCGTGAACCCCAGACTCAACCTGACCCAGCTTTCACCTCATCTTCTCCAGTTGCACAATTCGGGCAATTTCTACAATGCTGATTCTCTATTTGTAAAAGGAGGATGGCAGCAGTGACATTGGGAGAATTAAAAAAATATTGCCTAAAACCCATAGTGTTCATATACAATAGGCCTGCACACGGGGAAGGTATGGACCAAGAAGACTAAAATTACCTATGTCTTTTAGCTCTGCCTTGTTCCACTTTCACTTAAGACTTAGGCTTTACATATGTGGGGGCAGTGGAGGGATGGTTCAGGAGATGGTCCTTTATCAGAGGACCAAGGTTCAATGCCCAGCATCCACGCGGCAGTTACTGTCTGTGACTCCAGTTCCAGAGGATTCAACACCCTCACACAGACATATATGTCAGCAAAACATGAACGCAAAATAAAAATAAATAAATTATTTTTAAAACATTCAAATATATGTTTATATATAAATTATTTTAATACATGCATACATATATGCATACACATCACTATCTATATCCATATATGTATATCTATCTATATCTATCTATCTATTGAGAAAGAGAGAGAGAGAGAGAGAGAGAGAGAGAGAGAGAGAGAGAGAAAGTAAAGGTATGGTAAATTAGGCTGAAAAGGTTTACAAAATTTGGGATCCTTCAACTGTGTCACAGATGTCTGCCAAAAGTCAGAAGTTTGGAAGATTACCTGTTACCCAAGGAAAGACTGCACTTTTTCTGAATGAAAAACCAAAACATTTTTTTTCCATTGTATGGAAAATGTTCCCTAAGAGACAAAAGGCCCAGTTGCCCTTTCCTCTTTGCCACTTGTCTTACCGAGTAACCTTGTTAAGATCATACCTGGGGCACAGGGGAGATTGGACAGGATGACCTCAACGCTTTTCTAATACCTAGATTTTACAACCATCTTATTTTTTGGAGCATATCTTTCACCAACAGTTTCTTTCACCAACTATGACCAACTCATGAGACAGTTTTCCCTGGAATGTTTTAGTACAGCTAAACTGTCTCTTTAATACAGAAAATTAGCTCTTCATCTGCATATGTGGGCTATTTCTCTCTCCACTACCACAGGACTCCTGACAGAACTCAAGAAACCAAAATTCTCCCTGTGAACCAGCCAATGTTCAGCAAACATAACAATGGGGCCATTAAAGGCAATTAAGAGTAACTCGGGCAGATCTAGATGACCAGATAAAGAGTTGTTATTTCCAGAATTGTCTTTTTCAAACTCAATTCTTAATTCTGTTGACCTTCCATTACACACAATTCTTCCTCGTTCCCTTTGTTCCCAGTGGGACCTGGGGAAGCCTTGAGCTGTGCTGAGCATGGGAAGTCTCCCACGCTCTTCTTAGGAGCATGGGGCAGTGGAACGCTGCTTAAATTGGCTTTCCAGCAATGGCACTTTGATTTGTATTCTAGCTCATACCAAGAACTCAATGGAAGTGTCTTTTTATGGGTGAGAAGGCTAGATGGAGGGGGGGGGGCTCTTTTTCTATCTGATGTGAAGAACATCTCTATCAGATTCACTTCATTCACTTTTCTGTCTCCTCAGAGCCCAGCTGTCTGGAAAATCACTCAACCTCAACTTTCTTCAGTCAAAAAACCTCCACTCTCCCTAACTTCTTGCTCCTTCCTTCACATGTCCTCATTCCTCCAGACTGTCTGTGCCTTTCTTTGCTCATGGCTGTCTTCAAACAGAGTAAGTCACCCCAAGAGCCTCCCCTCCCACCAACTAAGACAGAACCAAAATTACAGTCTAAACTGCGAAGCCCCCGAACCAGCACTGGTAAATGAAATCATTAGTAGAATTTTATTCTGAACTCTGCAGTGAAACATTTATTAAATTCCTATGAAAGTAACAGTTCCTGTCTTTGTCATGTCTCTCTGTGATTCTATGATGCCAGGAGTTCCCAAAATGCCCTCAAGTGATCTGCTAAAGCTCTCAAGGTCTAAGGTGTACCCGAGTCACTATGAGATCTCAAAGGTTGGCATGAACCCTTAATATTTTGCAAAGATCCCCCCCCCAAAGATTTAATACAGAGAAAAGTTCTGGAAACAGCGGCTTATGGTAACCTCATAGTTTGAGCACAAGTAACCGCTGTATTGTAATTATTTATATACCGTTGGTTATAAATTGTAGACTTAATTGTTTTATTAAATTTCTGTTTCCTACAGAGCCAGCAAAGAAAGAAGCACGGAGAATATTATTAAATGATTACATTGATTTCCTTAGGTTCTAGCCACTAAACAACGACAAACAAGTTGATGTGTTCAGATGGCGGGATTTGATTGATGAATATTTGGAGACAGACGCCCCTAAGGTGGCAGCTCTCAACCTTCCCAATGCTGTAACCCTTTAATTAGAGTTCTTAATGTTGTAGTGAACCACCCACACACCCATAATTATTTTGTTGCTACTTCATAACTGTAATTTTGCTACTGTTATGAATTGTAATGTAAATTTCTGATATACAGGCTATCTGATATGAGACCCCAAAGGGGTCATGACCCACAGGTTGAGAACCCAGTGCCTGAAGAAGACAGGACCTAGAATTGTGGCTTCACTTGATAAAAACAAGAAAATTAAATCAAGAATGATGGATCTTTAATTTAATTCCTCTAAGAAAAATGAAACCAGACTTAAATGGGTTAAATTTTTAAAACTAAATTCTAATGACCCAGAATGGAAGATTCTGGAATTGTACTCAAAGAAAGCCAGAGAATATTTTCAATGGAAATTTCAAAAGGAACATGACTGTTACTTTCATTGCTTGTTTTTATTCATATGTTTTGATTTTTGAGACAGTTTTTCATTATGCAGCCTAGGTTCCCCCTGGAAGTCACTGTGTAGCACAGGATAACCTTCAGTTGGAAATTCTACTGCCATAGCCTCCAAAGTACAGAGATTACACCCTTTAATACATGGAGTACCATGCCTAGATTGCTTATAGTTCTTAACTGAAGACGTTGGGTAAACTGTCCAGTAGGAACTACAAAGAGAATTTTATTTCTTCATCTGTCAGTATAGTGAGTTTATGATGCTTGCTTAGGATTACAAAACAATCCATTGTATTCAGTCCAGGCTATAAATTCAGGCTTTCAGATTGCTCAGAAGACTGTTTGAGAAGGCAGGAGGCAGATTGTCCAATCTGGCTGTTCCACATGCCAGGAGTTATTAATTATGTCTGTCCTAATAACAAGTGCTGGGGAGCAGCAAACTCAAAACATGAGGGGAAAACAAAACAAAATAAGATGGTGGTTTGCCTTAATGACAGGAAGCAAGTGGCCACAGCTACAGTACAAACCATGCCAGCAACAGATTGCAGCTGTGACTGGGCATGATGGCCATTACTATGGCAATCTGAGGGCATGGAGTCCCAGGGGCCTCTCTAACATCTGCCATGAACAATGAAGTCACCTTCTTTCCTGTGCTTTTCAAGGATAGGTGAAGGAGGATTAGAGAAGCTAAGAGGAGCCAATCAGCATTTACTGTTCTATGGAGCATGGGATACAAGAGCTGCCCGGTATAGATCAAATAAACCACCCCACCCTAAATACTTCTATACATAAACTGAATTCTAGAGATTTCTGAATGGAATGGCCTAGGTTATCAAACAATAGAAGAGTAACATCTAGGTTTTCCCATTTATATCTTCTCTAGCTAATACAAGACTCCTTTTCTTTCTCCCTAAGAGAATGGCCTTCTTTAGCTTTCTACAGACTCCCATAATAGACATAAGTCTTGCTCAGGTAGATATCTAGGAGTGTGAGTCTTCATTTTCATGCAGAGCATTGTTTAGCTCTGTTGGAAGACTGGCCACCACTCACCCTATTTATTGTGGTCTGAAGTTCAAAACGTCAGGTTTTAAGCAGAAGTGACAGTTCTACCAAATGGCACATGGAAGCTCAGACTTGGTAGGACTGCCATCACTTTTACCAGTGAACTGGGGAGGCTGGCTAAACAAACAATACACCAGATTTGCCTGAGGCTGTCATCCCTTTACCTACTAAACAGCCAGCTGCCTGAGAATTTCTCAGGATAAAGGCTTGTGCTCCTCTCTCACCCACTAGGCTCCAAGGCAGAAAATAGATCCTGGCCATCTTTGTATCCTGATTGCCACCTGGATGATTTTCGGTACATTTTAATAAGGGACTGGGCCTAGCACTTAAAGGGGTAAATACACTAATAAGAACTCACACTCAGAGAGGAGGCATCCTGGGTTGTAAGATGACAAGAATTTTCCTTCTTGAGGAATGAGGGATAAAATTCAACCTGAAGAAGGAAATGGGCAAAATGTTCCCTGGGGAAATGTCTTCAAGTAGCCAGGGGACTAGCTCTGGGATGAAGTAGCCAGGGGCCTAGCTCTGGGAAGATAGACAAAGGAAAACACTTGAAGGCTTTCAGATAAGTGTGAGAAGCTCTGGAAAAGGAAGGGACATGGCATGTCTAGTGAGGACACTCTCAATAAAAATGCAAAAAAGAAGAAATACTCTACCAGGAAGACAGCTAGCCATTTGGAACTGCAAGAGACTGCTGTCACCATTTCAGGAGGCCACACTGAAGGGAATGGATAAACACACTAAGTTGAACTCCAGACAATGGGGAAGAAAAATTGAGTTCAAGAGTTCAAGGGTAGGACAAGTGTGTCTTCCCCTCCTAAGTTCGCTCTTCATTTAACACCAGACTGATTATTGTGTGTTTCTATTTGCCATGCCCTGTATTAGAACTTCAGCCCTACTGATGACAATCCCCACAGAAGAACAATCAGGAAGCCCCATTGCATACAAGTTCAACTTGAAAAAATATAAAGGGAATTGATTTAAAAAAAAAAAAGCCAAGCTGACTAGGTTTCTGTGAAGCTGGCATTCTGCATTGAACAGAAATTGAACACAAATTGAAACAATCCTTTTGGAGAGCCATTTGGCAATATGTTTCAGAACCATAAAACTCAGCTAGTGAACCCACTCCTAAGGATTTGCCCTAAGGCAAAAGTCTCTACAAAAAGAAAGAAAAACTATATACTCCAAGCTCTTTCAAATAGCAAAGCCTGGAAAGAAACCAAATTCCCTTGGAGATGGTTAAATAACTTATGATGTATTAACCCCATAGAAAATTACACAGCCATTAATATGATAAATGAGGAGACTTTGTGGCAACATAAAAGTCATGACAAATAATGTTCATGAGTGGCAGCGAAACTCATGCCTATACATATGTTCTGATGGTAAAAATACAGCTGAAAGTTGAGACATAATGAAGAGACATAAAAATTATTGAAATTTTGTATATAATTATTGCATATTTTTAGGAAAATGAAAACAGATGAACTCTTACCTTAGCTAGGAAAAAAATTAGACTCAAAGTATGTGAATTGTATAGCATCTTTCAGATCCTTGGTTAATGCTCTTGTTTTACAGTTGTGCAAATAAAGCCCTGAGAAAAACAGCTGCTTTGTCCCCTAGCCAGCCAATGACAGACATCGGACTGAAACACAGGAGCACAAGGCAGAAAGGCCCTGAAAGATTCTATTCCAGATAATGGTAATGTGTGGAAACAAAACAAATTCGGAGCATTAGCAAAATCAGGGGCCATAAAAGTTCTCAGATGTGGGGAGCAAATGCTGCTGGTGACAAGGGACTTGTCCCCTCTACACTGAGGCCAGCTTTACCTAATCATAAACTCTGTTGAATATGGAAAAGTAGCAGGCTGTCTGCCTTTACAGGCTAACTTTGTCCTAGCCTCATTGACCCACTTCGAGGTCAAGGTCTGTCTACCAATCCCTTTGTGAACACTTGCTCACTTGCTAAGCCTGGATCCTGTGGAACATAGGACAGAGAAGGCTTCTGCACTGGCATCTTCTCTCTTCTTATGGTGGATGACATTGCAAAGAAATGAATGATTTAATATAGTAACAAGTACTGGTTTAAAAGAAAAATAAGGAAGTCAACAGAGACCAATAAGGAAGACACCCCAGGATGGGGCAGAGAATAGTATGAAGAATTATAAGCAAGAGGGAGACACAACCTGGTGTGTGTGTTGAGTCCTTCCTCTGGTGGTTTTTATTTTTAGGACATTTGCATAGCAGTCATCCCTCTGCTTAGCAACATGATCCAACTTTTCTTACTGTGGCCCATGAGATCTTCATACAATTTAAGTGAAGTATTGTATAAACTAAGGGCAAGACCACTCCAAGGTATGGTTGAGGGGTGTGTCACTTATTGTGGACATGGGGGAGAAAACATCCAGAGCCATCTGGAAGAGTCCAGAGCAGGGAGAGAAAGTAGTTGAT
>NW_021605585.1:2405052-2425523 GCF_004785775.1 Grammomys surdaster | reverse complement strand
GAGAGAGAGAGACAGAGACAGACAGAGAGAGACAGAGACACAGAGAGAAACAGAGAGAGATAGAGTCAGAGAGAGGTAGAAGAAAGTGGGAAGAAAGAGAGTCAGAGAGAGGGGAGGGGAGTGAAGAGAGAGAGACAGAGACAGAGAGACAAAGTCAGAGAGAGGGGGAAGGAAGGAAGGAGAGAAAGAGAGAGAGAGAGAGAGAGAGAGAGAGAGAGAGAGAGAGAGAGAGAATGGTTGAAATGGTAGGGTTGTGTGGAAATAAGAAGCTGGGGAAGGAAAGGTCATGGGCTGGAGAAGTCTAGGGTAGGGAATGGAATGAGAAGCCCTGAGAAGAGAGAGTCACAGGTAGTTGTGATACTGAGGAAACTTGAAGGCCAGCATAGCTTTGGTAAGCTAACCGGCACCACAGATAGCTATTTGTCCTTTCAGACCTGACAGATGATATTGACCCCTCTGCAAATCTTCAAAGCCCCTTGTCCATGCCTAGCCACCCAAGTACTCAACACAGATGTGAAGGGGTCCACACCAGCCTCCCACACCAGGTTTCCAGCAAGCAGGACCAGTTCTCCACTTGAGTCTCCACCTTCCTCAGCACGCCCACCTCCTGTTCACTGCTTCCATGGAATCCTGCACTTATCTAAGGCTGGACACTTATCTAAGGATGGGATATTTACCTCTGTGATCACCGCTCTTTCCTTTCCTTTCTCCTCCATTCTCTGGGACCTTTTTTCTTGAATGTTACTTTTTAATACTTTCTCCTCATCCATGCAAGCAGAGCAGATTAGTTACAATATTCTGTGTGCTTGGTTCATTGCTCAGTTCGTACACATCATACTGAATCGTGAGTATTTGTGTGCATACCTATATATAATAAACTGTTGGGGAGCAGGTATCATACCTTATTCATGCCTTTGTAGTTAGAGCTAGCCCAAGCTGTGTGTCTAGTATTAGTGGGTATTTAATGAACTATCAGGTAGGTAGATCATTTAGATGGAAAATGTATGGATAGATGGATTTACTACTGCATGAATGAAAAATATCCGATCCTCCATTTAAAAACTAAGCCAGCTATGATCTGATACCCGATCTTTGAAAAGAAAAAAAGGGATGAAATGACTTTTAAGCTTATTTCCAGATCTGATGTCCTTAGGTCTAAGAGTCAATGAATTACAAAGGATTATTGACATTGGAATCAGAGATTCTACTTAGCCTGGTTAGTTGAGATAACTCAGAGGGCTTCCAGGTTCATGAGTAGAAATCAAAAAGTGTGTAGTCTCCTGACATGAACGACAGCTATACTAGGATTAAAAAAAAAAATCTTGGGCACAATCAGAGTGTCTGCCCGTCCCAGTTGGCAACATTCATAATACATCAACATACTTGCCAAGGGAAGAAACCTCTAGCAAAACAGGTTCTGAGCTGGCTCAGGAACAGCACGGCTATACATTCCTGTAAATTTCCAGGGCCATGAGAAGTCTCTAGGTGTGATATATATGCACTACTACCATACATAGTTCCAGTGGTCATCTTTGCTGTTCTTTTGTCCCTGTGGATGTAGAGTTTAAGACTTATACAGACTTAGGTCAGATATCAACACAGAAATAATCCTTAACTCTGCTTTCAGCTGAGGAGAAAACGTGAAGGTATGCCATTTCCTAGCTAGAGAAGTTCATTTGAGCTTTGTGTCAAGACAGAGGCCTATCTTGATGCAACCCTGTGCTAAGCCCTATCTTGAGTGATATGGAGAACAGAAAGAACAATACAATGACTCTTGCCTTCAGTGAGTCTACACACGTGAGACAATCAGTAACATGCCAACATGCTGTCAGTAAGCAGTATGCAATGCAGAGAGGAAGCCATGTGGATGAGGCACTGAAGGCTGAAGGAAGGAGAGACACTTATACGGGAGGAAGTCTAGTCAACAGATAGAAACAGGGATCCACCATGTCAGCCAGGAAAACTGCTCAGATGTGGTTAGTACCCAAACACTGGGCACTGGAGAAGATCAAAGTGCGGGTGAAAGAAGAAAAGAGGGTTGGTGTTTTGTTTTGTTGACTTTTCCCCCTACGATGCTGGAAGATATGAGAAAGAAGGAGTGACCACCTCTAGGGACCTGCCTCTTTATTTAATTAAAAAATATATCTGGTGCCAGTTTCTGTGAAACCCTGTTGCTATCCCTAAATGCCAACATCCACAGTTTAGAATGCACTGAAGAAAATGGAGACGACTGGAGAGCTGTGTGGACTCGCATTCATTCTTACCTGGAGGACCACTAGCAGAAAATGCTTGGCACAGCCCCAGTCTCATGGAGGGCTGGACATGGAACCTCGCTGACCTCTTCTAAGGAGCTTCTGAGATGGAGTCTCTTTTTATCCAATACAGGGCATTTGTAGAAAATAGGAAAATGTTCACACACAGACCCACATTCAGATTTCTCTGAGAAATCACCTGGAACAGTCAAGGTACAATCCAGAAGTCAGGATACCTGATGCACTTCTCTGGCAGGGCAGTGTGGTCCAACATATCCTGGGATCTTACAGATTATTGCCTTCGATCTAGACTATGATCCAAGCCTATGGTGTCTCCTGCAAGCAGCAGGTTTCCAGGCCCAGGATCAAAGACAGGAGGAATAAGTGTTGAAGAACAGAGACCCTTCACTCTGAAACTCAGAAAGAGAAACTAGGTCTAGACCACCAGAGCTCAGTCCAAACAGACTGAACCCTACCATTCAAAAATGTAATCAGCATTGAATTCACCAACTTCCTTCTTTCCCTTCCTTCAGAGGGAAGACTCGCCGTGACTTAACCATGGAAATGCAGAGTGCAGGCTTACTTTTTGAAGTGCCCAAGAGGGAGAGGAAGGAATGGCTCAAGTCCCAACACAGGCAGAATAAGACAGCCATAAATGTGGCCCTGGTTGGGTGACTTTTTGAAAGTTTTTCTCACAGATGTGCGTCTTTGCTATTTTGGGGAGGTTTTCATTTTGACTGAATCATCGGGACTCTGTTCGTCCTTTACTCTGTGAGCTCTTTCAGAGCTGGACCGAGGGTGCTTACACAGAAGAGGACTTTAATAATCTTCAAACACAAAGATTAGTTCCTGGAGTCCCAGAGTAAAGGGCTGTGTGTGCTCCACCATCTTGTGCTATACATATGGTGGGAGTCATTCTGCTCACCAGACTCCCAGGCTGGTCTCAGCAGATATGGTGTGTGTGTGTGTGTGTGTGTGTGTGTGTGTGTGTGTGTGCATATGTGTCTGTATGTGTGTCTGTGTGTGTGTGTGTCTGTGTGTGTCTGTGTGTAGTATTATATTAACAATTGTAACACAGAATGGATATGAGGCTGAAGTGAACTCACAGGCCCTTTCTATGCCTAAGTTTTCTCTTATAAGAAATGATGTGGGCCAGCAAGATGGCTCAGCAGATAAAGGCTCTTGCTGCCAAGTCTGATCACATGAATTTGAGCCCTGGGGTCCACAGGCCTTAGATCAACCACCTGCTAGTTGTTTTCAGATCTCTTGCACATGTAGACACACATGAATAAAATCAACAAGTGTTAAAAGAACAACTAAAAAGAAATGAAATCTGTTGTATTCATCTGCAGCCTCTGACATGGCTCATGCTTTCTTGACTGATTTTACTCAAACATCAAGCTGGGGAAGTAATGCAGCACATCATTTTGTGTTCCCTAACATTCCCTATCTATCTACTCATGTGTCTGTCTGTCTAGCTATCTTTGTCTGTCTGTCTGTCTGTCTGCCTATTATCTATCATATAGCTATCATATATCTACCTGTCTATCTGTCTGTCTGTCTGCCTATCTATTATCTACCATATAGCAATCATATATCTACCTATCTATGTATCTATCTATCTATCTATCTATCTATCTATTATCTATCTATCTATCACCTATCTATCATATATCTATATATCATATATCTATTATCTATCTATCTATAATCTATCTATCTATCTTCTATCTATCTTTCTATATATCTATCTATCTCCCTCTCATTTTAAAGAGTTCCAACCTAGAATTCATTATGTGTTCCAAACTGCCCTTGCACTTTTGAAAATCCTCCTGCCTCAGCCTCTCAAGAGCTGCAATTACAGGTATGAGTCACTGTTGCCTGATTTTTTGTTATTTTTTAGAAGAAGAGTATTAGTAATGTGAAAACCAACTATACACCCAACAATAGATAGTATGTCTGATGCTGTATTTTCATTTGTCAACAAACTAAAGGATAACACCCCCTCCCCACAGTGCCAGCAATATCAATGGTCTAGTTAAGGTGGCCTATAGTTACCTCCCATATTTCCACACTTTCCACATTTCTACTCTGGGTCCTAGTCCTAGAAATTGAGAAGCTACAAAGCTAATTATGCTATCTGGTGCTGACAGATCCTGAAGCACCTTGTGAATCACCAAAGAAAGCTTAAGTCACACTCTAGCATTTTAGCGTTCAGCAAAGTGTGTTGTAATTACTTCTTTGGAAATCAAGAATCTCAAATGATATGGATGGTAACCAGATGAACCAGAATTTTCCATTGCCTAGAATACTCCATTGCCTGGCTATTTTATGTAAATAGGAACTTGCTTTAACATTAGAGTAATAATAAGTTACAGTGTCTAGAAACTAGTAGTCTCTGGCTTGCCAAGTGTCCAATGTGTGTCAGCAGTGGAGATTGCTGTCCACGGCAGTCAGGCATTATGGGGACCCAATCAGGCTCCATTTCAGAAATTATGGGTGGTGTTTCCATGGAGCTCTGCCCAAAAAGAGGTGATCTAAATCTTACATGAGAGATGTACATCAACAGGGAGCTTTGCCCAGAACACCGTGACCTACAAAATCCTATTAAGGTGCTCAGAATACACAATCAGTTTCAGAGCCATCAAGTGACCTTGTGCAAGGCACCCCACACACTGCCTCGCCTCCTTCACTGTCCCCCTCCCCACAAAAGCTCTGTAGACACCTTGGCCAGCAGCTCCCCAGCCTGGGAGCAAAGAGCAACCTGATTTTCACTGATGTGTTGTTTTGGTTTTTTTTGTTGTTGTTGCTGTTTTCAAGGTAGCCTGCTCCTTCTTGTAATCACTGTGCTGCTTTTGTTGTTTTAGAAAGGCACACGAGGATTCACAAGGGGAAATGTCACCTACTGCTCAGACAGGAGCAGCATCCTCCATGTTTCTCCTTTCAAAGATTCTATCATTTAACTTTTGATAGCCCTTAACAGAGGACACATGTTTCCTAGGATGTTTATGGCTAGGAAAGAGTTTGCTGACTCTGATCCATAACTGTTCTTTCTTTAGTGGATAAAGGCAGCTGTATAAGGCAATCTGCCCCCCCCCCCATTTCTTTTGTCTGAGCTGCCAAGGACCTCAAAACCATGCTGCATGCCTCATTAAAATTATTCTTATTGTGAATTTTCTTCTTCTAACTGTTCTTGTTTTCTGTGACAAGGTCTTAATCTTTTCACTATGCTTTACTGATTAGGACACTCGTTTTGGAAGTAAGGAGCATGCAGGTAAAAAATGCAGACTAATATGTCTTATGAAAGAAAGTTAGAAAACTTAATCCTCATTCTGTGGAGATGGCTATACCTTCATTTGCAACACAGGTTAACCATTAATATTCAAAAGAATAATGATGAATCTTTGCATAGCTATTTCTATCTATAAAGCAAATACTTCCCCATGCATGATCTCATTTTGTAAGTAGTGATTGCATTGTACTGATGGGGACAAGGAAGTTCAGAGAGATTAAGTGTCTAGCCAAAGGTCAAAAGGGAGTGTGGACCTTCTACTGCTGAGCTGGGTTCTGTTGGATTTTTCTTTCTGTATCCCATCTCCCATTGACTTCTCTTTTAAGCCAGCACCTTCACCTTCTTCCTTGGCAAGATATTTTTGAACATGAGAATTAGAACTAAACAGATATGCTGTTTTAGTGGGCCTTTCTCTTCTTGAGATGCTCTGTGAAATGTCCGGAAACCTCTTATATCTGCCTGCTGGAGAGCTGAGCTCCCTGCCACCAGCCCAGGGGTTCATGTTGTAGTCTCTGAGAAGCTTCTCCCTTCTCAATAAACTCTAAATAAATACAAATTCCTTCTCCCTGTCCCTAAGCCCTAGCTATCAGACAGAAGCTTGTTGGGGACAATCAAAGACAAAAATGGCTGTTAATTGTTGGGGCTTCTTGGTGGGAAAACACATGATTAAGATCTCAGAGCCATGCACTTCCACCAAGTGGTTCAGTTGGCTGACTTCCTTTAACGTGACAATAAAGTGTTAGGAGGCACTGTATTTGTGATTATGCTTCCTGCCATTTCAGGTCACTCACCCACTGCCAAGTACATGGTGAAATACTCTGGTGATGGCCCATAAGATCCACTGCCTCTAGAACCACTTGGAAGGACCTTGAAGGACATGTGTACCAATGATGTTGCGTCTGATCCTTCTTCTCCAGAGTAGGCCAGACCCCATTCTGGTTTCCCATTAGGCCCCAGATCCTGCCCACAGTCTGAGGGCTGGAGAGGCTAATCTCAAAGGGCCAGATATGAGTCAGTTTCCACACTCAACACCAGGCGTGTGGCTTCCTGAAGCACAGACAAGGAAGTGCTGAATTTCAAAGAGCAAGGTTTTTTTTTTCTTTGCATACCATATCCGGAACTGAAACCACCGATTCATTTCACTTTAGATCTCATAGTAACATTCAGATCATCAATTACAGTCTAGAGATAAGATGCTGAAGCTTCATCAGCCCTGTCCTTGTCTCTCCTCACGCCCCCGTTTCTTTTGCTGTGTTATTGCAGGATTCTTCCTTTTCAACTTTTCCGCTTTCAGTGTAAACAGTACAGACGGTGGAAGGTGTGTTGGGTAATATATATATATATATATATATATACAGGAGTCAAATATCTAAACATCTCTTGAGAGTATGGCTAAGCTGCGAACTTTTCTCTCCAGTGGTCACCTCAGCTCTCTGTGAGTATGGCTGTACAGGTTCAGCTGTCCCATGCCAGAGTGAGAGTGACTGACACCTCGTTAACTCGTGACAGTGGTTAAAAGATGAAGGCTGCGGACAGATTCATGCAAAGTACCCTCAGGAGGAGAGAGGCAACTGAAAACAGACACATCCTCTAAGCACTGCCTGCAGCATCAACCTGTTAGCAAGAAGAAGGATCCCTGCACTTGTATAGCAAGTACAAACAACTTTCACATCCTTTCTCTCTCCTGATTCTTACCAGAACTTCTGAAATCAGTCACACAAGCCTTACCCTCCCCACTTTAGAGATGACAGGACCCAGAGCTGCTGAGAGGGGAAAAATGAGTCTGCGCAGTTACAGTGAGAAATCTAGACTCCAGTGCTCTGGTTCCCAAGTCCAGTCTTCCAGTAACTTCCATGAAACTTTACATATAATGCTTTAGTGCACTATAGTCCATGATCTAAAGCTCTAGGCATCTGTTGACTTTTTAAATCTTAGGATCATACAGGTCAAGGCTAATGGTTATCAGTAATTACATTGACACAACCCGTCTAGGCTTTGGCCTTTCATTACTCAAAAGACGAAGAAATGGTATCAAATTTAGTGCTGCTTTCAATTCCAACACTCTATAAACCAGTGCACGGGTGACTGCTGAGTTCAAAGTATTTGCTCTGGAGCCTGAGTTCCCAGGATGGTCATACTGTTAGGTAAAAACAGTTACCTGTCTTCCATGGCAAAATAAGTGAGAAGCACTCTCACTTATCTATGAGAGCGGGGAGTATAGATTCCTCCAATTTGGTCCCAGATCATGAGTTTCCTAAGATAAGCATCCTGTAGTGTTATTATGATGAGCAGTAGAGATATCCTTGATGATCCCACTGGTCTCTCCAAGCAGGAGCACACATCCAAAAGGACAAAGGTTTTGTGACCACCCCAGCCCTACAAATCCCCACCCTACTCCACCTGGTGTCGCACATGCTAGACCGTGCGGTGTGGTACCTCCAAGCCCAGTACCTGGTTAAGCAATACCAGTTGTACAGACTGAGTCCTACACCAGTCAATGGAACTAAAGTTTTAAAAAGAAAATTCCCACAACCCATCTGAAAGCAAAGACTTCTACATATCATCTGAGTTTAGGAATAGGAACAGTGTCTTATGTTGTCTTGGTCTTTTAATGTCCTTTCATTTGCTGGAGGGCAGAATCCCATGGTTCTTTCACAGTGGGAGAGGAGAGATGAGCTTGCCCAAGTTTCAATCTGCCTATTGCCATTCTCTTCCCATAGCCATTTTAGAATATTCCCTTGTCCAAAGAAAGAAGTGACTTTTGGACAGATTCATAAGATACCACCAGGACATTTTTCTATCCTGAAGCCCTCTTGCCTTGTCTCTTCCCATTTAGCATCCTTTCTGTTGCCTCTGGGGAACTGCTTCTGGGATGAGGCTCTCATCCCAGGACATCTCCCCATTCTATCAGTTTAGATGCTTGAAAAGTTCTTAATTATAGTCGGTCTAGTAGCAACTTCTTCCTCTGGTCTGCTTCAATCAAGTCTGATCCTACATCCAACAAGTGTGGAATGGATGATCTCCATTTTGTCAAGTTACTCTGTATGTTTTAAATCTGTGTCTTCAAAGTCCTATGAGCTGTAAACACTTTCAGCTCGACCACCTTCCTGTAATCTCTCTCTCTCTCTCTCTCTCTCTCTCTCTCTCTCTCTCTCTCTCTCTCTCTCTCTCTCTCTCTCTCTCCCCCAATCTCAGTTTCTCTAAAGGGAAAATTTTTTGCAATGTCATAAATACTATTTACCTCCACTCAATTTTTTTACTTTTCCCCTTGAGTTTAGGTCAACAAATAATGCAGAAAATCAGTGTTTCTCCTTTTGACAATAGACAAAACTGGTGCTTGGCCACAGGTTTCTCAACTGTTTCTCACAGGCCGACATAATTACCTTCAGTTCTAGAAGGCCACAAAACATGTAGGCCTGAGCAATAGGAGGAAACTTGCGGGGGAAAGAGAGTTGGCTATACCCCCACAGACATTTACAGCAGGCATCAAAGCAGGGCTATAGCTTAGTTGGTAGAGTGTTTGCCAGCGATGCAGGAAGCACTGGGTTTGACCCTAGTACCACATATACCAGATGTGGTGGGCCATGCCTGTAATCCAAGCACTCAGGTGATGGAGTCAGTAAGATGGCTACAAAGTGACCTCATTTCCAGCCTAGGATGCAGGAAGCACTGTTACAAAAACAAAACGTTGGGTATTCTGTTTTATTTTCGGGGGTGGGGGGTGCCCTGGTTTTCCTTTTTCTTTTTTTCTTGAGTGGATATTCTGTAGTGTTTTTATCCATTTGTTGAAGATTTTTACATAGACATTTCACTTCTCTTTTCTTATCAATCTACTTAAACTATCTTGTCAGGTCAAAACTACTGTATCATGTCATCATATTTTAATTATTTTATGAGTACTCTGACGTTTCTGAGGTCATTATTATGGGTCAGAGTTTTAACCTTTTAACCAAGACTATGATTCAAACACCTAACCCCTGAGTGAACTTGGACAAGTCCTTTCTCTTATGGTGTTCTATAATTATGGAGATATTTTGGGGAAAACTAAAATAATCCCTAAGACTCTAATCTTGGCTGACCTCTCTAGTAAGTGATGCCATTATCACTATGGAATCAGAGAACTGAAGCTGAATCCAGGAGGGAAAGCTTCTCCTCACTGCCTTGCACCCTTTGGTAAGTGAGGACTAGTCAGTCTTTATCTAAAGGATGAGCAGCCCATGACAACCCACTACAAGCAGCAGTGTGATCAGTATTTTTTACTGGAGAAACTCTGCTTGGTTTAGGTGAAGAAAAATTTGAGAGAAAGTTCAAGTCTTGAAACTGCTAATGTCTTCCTGTTACAGTATGTGGGACACCATGGGGGCAGGGAACATAAGTCAAACAGTCATTCTTAGGGGTAACCTCTTTGGTTTATGTAAAATATGTGACTCAAAGCAAATTCATTCTTGTAGCTTGCCATGCCCAAAGGAGGGCTTAACCTGACCTAAAAGTAATTTGAGCTTTTCATATATTTAATTGGTTGCAATTTTGCATTTTATGTTGTGATGTCTAATTTCCAGAGGAAAGATCATTTACAAACCACATAAATGGTGATGACGCTTTTGGAAAAAGGAAAAAAAAAAGTGAAGAGGAAAGCCCACGACTCTTAAAAGTAAAGATTTCAGTATGAACTTGCCTATTATTTGTATTTTACACCCACATTCTTGAGTCTGTTGTCTCCAAAGTAATTTTGGTTTCTAAAGAGTATTTAGTACTCTTATTCTAGCAGCTTTGGAAAACAGTCCAGTTTCTGCACACAGAACTGTATGTGTGTGTGTACTTGTGAGTGTTTAGGGTTGTCTGTGTGCGTGTGTGTATTTATGTGTGTGTGCATGTCTGTCTTTCTTTGTGTCTGTCTCTCTGTCTCTCTCTATGTCTCTTTGTCTCTCTGTGTGTGTGTCTGTCTGTCTTTATGTCTCTCTTTCTGTGAGTGTGTGTGTGTGTGCACATGTGCACGTGTGTGTCTGTCTGCCTGTCTTTCTTTGTCTGTCTCTCTGTCTCCTGTCTCTCTGTCTCTCTCCTGTCTCTGTTTGTCTCTGTTTCTCTCTCCCTCTCTCTTCGTGTGTGTGTGTGTGTGTGTGTGTGTGTGTGTGTGTGTGTGTGTGTTAGAGACACTGTGTGAGACACGCTGTTGAGCAAAGGGAAACATACGACAGCTGACCTTGGCCCATCACAGCTCTTCCTCCATAGTTTTCTTCTGAGACTACAATAAATTTTTAGGTAATCTCGCTAAGGTAATCAAACACTAAGAATAACAGCTAATATTTTTAAGCACTTAAGAATGTCTCTGGAAGTTTTGTGAAGCTAATACATGCTAATTTACTAATTACATGAAAGGCTATGAAGTGGATGCTCTTATCCCATTTTACAGATTGTATAACATGGTGAATGACAGTGTGCTAAGCTCTCAGGTTCTTCTATGCATTATTAAAACTTCATTTGACTACCGTCCAGATACTCCAGATACCCTTGTTCACTGAGATGAAATCTCAGTTTCTTTGAATGAACTGTCTTCATTTTTCCCTGTGGCTGTGATAAAATAATCTGGAAAAGTGTAACCTCAGGGACAAAGGGCTATTGCTGGCTCACAGCTCAAGGTACATCATCATCAGAGACTGAAGACAGAGGGAGCTGGAAGCATCTGGTCACATTGTATCTACAACCAGGAAACAGAGAGGGATGGGTGTGCATCATAGTTCAATTCACTTTCCACATTTATAAAACCTAGAATCCTTGCCTCATGAAGTGATGTTGTCAAAAATTAAGCACCCTCTCCAGCCATCCCCAATTAACAGTAACCACCAAACAGCTCAAAGATTTCTTAGGGCACTGAAGCCTCCATCTTAAGTTATAGAAATCTGCAGAAGTAGAGACTGCTGATCATCAAAGAGTCTAGGCTGTTTTCCCATAGCATAGAGAATGTTCTAGCATAGTGTGGATCTTTGGGGAAAACTATATAGCAGATGCCTCTGTATAAGGTATGATCATTTAAAGAGCCTATGAAAATAAATCACAGCCTCTGACTGGTGAGCCCTTGGAAGCTGGAGGGGAACCAACTATTGCCACTTTCCTGAACTAGTATAATTCCTATAAACGTTCTAAATACATACATTATACCCACAGATAAATGTAGCTCCAGTCTTCAGAAAAGAAGGTTCTTTTTGCAGTAGATGCCCATCATTATAGAAAGTCATACCAGGTCAAAATGCAGAGGTCAGCTGAGTGCGAGGTGACCAGATGCAGCTAATACTTTTACAGCACATCTCTTACACATAAGATTCAGGGAACATCATGGAAGAGGGGCAGAAAGATGGAAAACACCAGCAGACAAGGGCATCTGCTGTATGATAGCATAAAACAGAAACACAAAAGAGAGACAGGAGTGGGTAGATCTGGATGAAGTTATGGAGAACAGCTCGTGTGACTAGGATCAAGATAGGTTGTATTAAATACTCTAAAAATCAACAAAAGTGTGGTTTTTTTTTAAATGAAAAGCAAAAAGATAATCCTCTAAAGTTTTTCCACTGTAACCCTTTCCAGGAGATAGTGATAATGTAGCTCAAAGAAAAGAAATCTGTTGCACCTGCCAAAAAAAGAAAAAAGAAAGAAAAGGAAAGAAAGAGAGCGAGAGAGAAAGAGAGAGAGAGAAAGAGAGAGAGAGGAAAGAAAGAAAGAAAGAAAGAAAGAAAGAAAGAAAGAAAGAAAGGAAGGAAGGAAGGAAGGAAGGAAGGAAGGAAGGAAGGAAGGAAGGAAGACAGGCAAATCAATATAATAAACCAAATGTAAATAAACTCAGGGCAGGTAACTTCCAAGAGAGATGCTTCTCTCCATTACATTTCTTCTTGTTTCTGTAGCTGTGTTCTAAAAGATGAATCCTAAAACAAAGTCTATCTGGTTGTATTTGGGTTAAATGTCTGAGTAAGTTCTCAGGCCTGACAACCAGTTCCAAGGTACGGGGTGACAGGTGGTCTCTATTTTTGATCACACACTAAACGTTTGTGCCTACCAAGCCATGGTGAGATAAATTAGTTGTTTGGCATCAGAAGAACATGAGTCATCTTTCTCACCAGCAATAAATCCAGTGCCTGGCACAGGGCAGATGAAATGCAAAGTGACAGCTGAGATTGGAGCATGCTTGCCTCCCTCTGTCCCCATTCCTTAGCCCATTCTCAAGCTGGCAGAAAACGTTGCACTGTCCTTTCAACCATGGTCAAGGATTTGAAAGTAATGACTTTTTTTTCTTAATGTCGCCGGTGGCTGAAGGAGGAAAAACTTGAAGGATGTTTGGGTACATGACAACTGACAAGCAGGTGGAGACAGGAGGTTCATGTGAGTGTCCCAGTCTCAATCCTCACTCTGCATGACATTAACCATGACACATGTCTCTTTGGACTCTTCTGAAACTTAAAGGGGTTACCTTTCTACTTCTAGGCTGTATTGGACCCATGAGTTTATCAAACCTCTCTTTCTCTAGTGTAGTGTTGTGGGTTCCCATGCAAGCAGCAGCTCAAGGATTTCTCAGCTCAGTTAACAGTTTTGACATAAGCAGGTAGAGGTCACTAGAAGCTGGAAAAGCACACCGATGATGGACACAAAAGAGTGAGCCCAACTTGGTCTCTGCTCAACACCCCAGTGATTATGAGTTCATCCTCTGCCTAATTATTTATTTCTGAGACAAGATCTTTCTCTGTAGCCCATGTTTTCCTCAACTTCAGTGTGAGCCTTTCACCTTAGCCTCATGAATCCTGGGAGCAGACATGCATCAGTATGTCTGGGCTAATTTCCTATCAGAATCTTCAATTATTTCTTTGTTTAAAAAAAAAGTTACAGTGTTTGTTTAACAAAGTCATCTTGTGGATTGGGACACGGAAGCCATGGTGTTTGGAAACCGACAACCTGAAAGAACAGGGTACTTAGACATAAGGATGAAGAGTTAAGGACACTTAGCTGATGTTCCATGCAGATACAAGTGACCTACAGGTTCATGGTCAAGAGCAACCCAAATATAAGGCAGCTGAGGCACTATCTGAGCTACTTGCTGTGTGCACTCTTTAGAGGCCCATACATAAACTTTTTCCTTAGTTACCACAATCTCTTCTTTCTAATCTAGTACGATGTACCACCTGCCTTACATCTGATTCCTTCCTTCTTCCCTCTCTTTTTCACTGCTCAGCCAAGGATGCCAAATCGAACCTCTGGTACAGATTTCAACCATTCTTTTCTAATCTTCTAGACTGTTAAATGGAAACAACTCAGGCATTCTCGCCATCTGTGCCCTTCCTTTTGGCTTGAGGTCAGCTGCAGTTTGCCCCTAAGGCAGTAAGAGCTCCTGACCAGAAAGCCTTCGTCTCTTCGAGACTTTTCTTGGCATCAGAGTTCTGGGTGATCATCAGGTAAGCTGGCATTGGAGGTAAAGCTGAAGCTATCTGCTAGAAATGACACGTCTAGTGTAAAAACATGGCCTTCCATGTTAGTCTGCAAGATTATGCAGCTATGAAAGACTTCAAAAAGGTTATTAACTTCAGTGCCCCACAGTGTGGAGTGCGAGAGCTGAGCTCTACAGAAGGGAATGGATGTTTAGCATCATGTACAATAGAGGCAGAAGGACTGTCAAAAGCATCTAGGTCACCTTTAGTGTTAGACTGAAGAAGAGACAGAGGCCCAATCCTAACAGACTTCTAGAATTAAAGCACAATTGCCAATCACCACAACCTCTGCGTTAAGTGTGGCTCTTATTTCATGAGACCCTACAAACTATACACGGGATAGAAATTTGCATGAAATTAAACTTTGAGGTTAACCAATACAACAATGGGTTGTTATAGTAATGTAAAATTGGGTAAATAAATTAACATTAATATCTCAGAACTCCCATTTACCCTACCAAAGCTATGCCATATACTGCAGCGTACAAACTATGATGAGTATACAATTACATTTGTGATAGAGGTATAGAACATATGGCTACAGGAAGAGCATCACTACACAGATTGATGTTTGATCTAACCCTGAAGGCTGAATAAGCCTTGTAAAGGGCAGTTTTCTAATCTCAGGAGGCAGCTTGTCTATGATGGCCCAAAGTTGGGCCAGACTGGGTGGAAAATAAGCCAAGAAATGAAAGGGCTTATGTGTGCCTTGGGCTCAAAGCCTGTTGCTTACTGCAGTATAATCTGCCTTTCAGGCCAGTGCTGGGCGTCAAGTGTTTAGTAAGTGGTTCACAGTTAGGAAGCACTCATTTACTCTATTTGCCCATGTCCATGGTGAAAACTTCCACCACGGCCAAGTTCAAGCTGGCAATGGAACATCCGTGAACATAAAATGTGGACGGGTCACCAGCTCTACACCACTGTATACCATCTCGAGCATACTAAACACAAATAATATAAGTGACACTAGTGTGTACTTACTAATAATATGTCAAAACAAATAGAAAACAGCAAGTTATCAGCATTTAGTATCATTTTACTAATTTTTTTGGTCATGTTATTTAATTATTGTGATTTAAAATAATGCTTTCAAACCAGCTGACAGAACCTCTGAAATTTAGCAATCAGATCTTGTGAATCGGAGGCAACTTGCTCCTGGGAGTCCTCGGGGTGGATAGTCATGGGTTCAGATCTAGCCTGTTGATCAGCCAGTTGTATATCACCAAGTGAGACTCCTAAATTTCTTGGAGCTTTACTTCTTCCATGTATGACAACAGTAATAACATTATGGTTATTTTATGTGGTCATAAAATATCAGCCAACAAGAACATAGTAAGAAAAGCTCAGCAAATCCTTGCTCAAAACAAATTCAGATGCTCAATAAGCAGATCACAAGATGTATGTATGTATGTATGTATGTATGTATGTATGTACGTATGTATCTTGAAACAGGCTCTCTTGTAGCCCAGGCTGACTTGGAATCTACTATGTATCCCAGGCTGATCCTTTAACTTCTTATCCTTCTGTCCTCAGACTTCTAGAATAACGTATGTCACACACGCACACACACACACACAGAGAGAGAGAGAGACAGAGACAGAGAGACACACACAGAGAGAGACAGAGAGAGAGAGACAGAGAGAGAGAGAGAGAACAAAGTTATCTAAGGGGGTTCCATAAGAGAAGCAAAGGTAAAGATAATATATCCAATAGGCACAGATGGTTTGCAATTTGGTGGACCAAAGAATACAAGAAGGAGTAGTGAAGACTGCATCAGAAAGACTTCCACATCCTGCCAACCTGAAAGTTGAGAGATTTGCTTCATGCCCACCTGGTAAACAATGGCCCTAGGGAAATAATTCCCTCTGATGAATGGCACAAGTCATTTCAAGCACCCTGATGTCGAGTATCTATGGATGGTAACTGTGATGAGCTGCAGGGAAGCAAAGACATCTGTAAACAAAATGAATTCCCTCTTTAGGAGGGGACGCGCTGCCCTCAGGGATGCGAGTGACATTAGAACTCAGAGCTGAAAACAGTCATTTGTTTACAGGCTTTGATAAACATTGGAAGCCAATGGCAGTATTTCAAGAGTTCTGAGCTGCCTGCTATGCCCCTCATGCATTACACTTCACACACAGAATTGCCAGACGACACACATCTCTATCTGCTCCCGTCTGAAGCTTCTACACACAGGTTTTGGCTATGAGTGTTCTTTCCTATGGGAAGGTTGGATCTCACATATGTACTATCAATACAAAGCCCTAATCATTATGGCACACGCAGGAAGGTGTGCAAAAAATCATGAGAATATTACTGCCAACAGGGGAATCATAGCAGTTTTCTGAAAATAGAAGTGGCCTTTAAACTTTCTCACAGAAAAGCCCTGGTGTGGTTATAAATTTTTTTTTCTGGCTAACAAAACCTAGTAGATGCGAACCAGATTTGCATCCACAGGCTAGAATGCTCCCACCCAGCATGCTCTTTCTCCCCCCCCCCCCCCCCGCCAGTCTCTCTCTCCCTCCTTCCCACTGCCCTCCTCTCTCTTCTTTTCTCTCCTCTCTTTCTCTACCCCCTGCCTCACCCTCCATGGGTATACATACTTGACCTCATCAGAGACACTAGGTATGGTTAACTCCTCCTCCTCACATCAAACCCTCATGGAACATCTGGAGGTGGAGCTGGGGAAGGCACCTCTGTGAGATCAGTGTAACCTCATGTGAGGTTTCCGGTCCTCGACACAGGCAGGGTACAGCAGCCACATTTGGCCAACACGGTAACACTAGAGAAAGGTGAACTCTTACTTTTAAGCTCAAAGTTCACAGGTTCAAATACCACTGTGTCAACTGTTCTCTTGTACTGAAGCTTCAACACAAATGCCCGCAAAGATCTTGCCACTTTGGGAAGGACCCTGGTGCCTGAATTTAGATCCTTTCTCAACAAGATCAGTCTCTTGCCCAGAATGAAATGACCTAGCAACTACGCCAAAGAGATACAATATTTCCTTCCTTTAACACAGAAAATTCACAGACAAGAAGTGACTTGCCCATGTTCCCTGGATGGCTAAGGACAGGAGCAGGATTTGTGACAAGGTCATTTCCTTCCAAGATCAGGCTCCTGATAGATTGGGTCAAAGACTATTGTCCTGTAGCCAAGAAACTAGCACTGGGATGGACAACGTTAGCATATAAAATAGGAAATGACATTGTGCTATCCTCGATTAGGCAAGCCTCACAGTGAAGTCATTACAATATGGGGCTCACCTTGTCATACTTAGTAAAGTGTTCAGTTGAAGGGCAGAGGAACCTGTTTCTGTTTTAGACCCGATACTATCAGGTACTTATCCATGTATCTGCTCATTTATATATTATAATATAATAAATATTTATTGAGGATGCCCTGGCCCTATTCTTAACACAAGGACACAGTGTTTTGCAAAACCATGTATAATGAGGATTTCATGAAGTTTAGGTAAATTAGTAGCTCCCTATATATATATACACTGAAGATAATCTGTAAGTATAACATATAGTAACATGACAGATATGTACTTTCCTATAAAGTGTGGGACCCCTTAAAGTGTGAGCCCCCAGAGGCAGGAATTCTACATGGTTCACTTACGAATCTCATTGTGTAACACCAATAATGTGCTGTTTGCAGGTTACAGAAAGTGATGTGTGATGTTCTTACAGTTACTTGTAAGAACTACAGCTGATTTGGGTTCCTTGTCCCATTGGCTGATAAACACTTACTTTGGAAACTCTGTTCTTGGGTTTGGCTGATGAGAGCATGCATATAGCACCCTCATATCTTTTACCAGTAAACATTGGATGTCACCTGCCAGGCTGGGTCCCTTCCCCTGAACTATCTTTGCTTGCCCTTCTTTGGTCTCTTCAGCCCTCAGACTCTCTGATATGGTCTTTCTGATCACGTCAAAGATTCTTAGTTGACAACTAAGGAAGGTCTCAGCCCCTCCCTTGAGGTTGCCAATGGGAAGGGTTCTGAGACAAAGACTTGCTTAGATTTGCAAACAACAACAACAACTCACAAGACAAACAAACAAACAAAACACAAAAGACGAAGTCTAACCACTTGGAGCTAAAAGAAAGAAAAACAAAACAATAGCTCACTTTAGCCATACTCTGTAAAGTGTAGTGAGGAGCTGTCTGGTCAGGTAAAGCATTTCTGCAACTAGAAAAGTTCCCAGAAGTGAAAGTTTCACACCGATAAAGATGCAGGTAAGTCAAGTGTGGGATGGGGAGGATCCCTCTGAAGTGTCCCTTCAACCCTTCTGTGCCCCTCCACCCTCCATCATGTGAGCCTCCCAGATATGACAAATCCATGAAGTTTCACTCGCCTTTCTTGCGTGAGAGGTCTGCCTTGAAGCTTACATTTCATCTCTGGTTATCTTCGTAGGCCCTCCCGTTATGGTCATAGTAAATGGCTCTCTTCTGATTTAGTGTTCCTCCCATTCCACACTATCACGCATATATGATCACAGTTCGCTTTCAACTCTAGGCTAAAGTGCCATCTAATGAGACGAGTGTGGCATTCAAGACCCTTCACCATGAGCCTTCGACACCTCGACTGTGAGCCTGACCTGGAACCCACCTCGATCATACCCTTGCTTCCATCGTCTGCTGACGGCGGAGATTCTGAAATTCTCATTTCCCCTGTATTCACAATATTTTACACATTGTTCCATTACCAGTCATACCCCCCACCAGGTATATTCTTGTTCCTTGGAGTGTTTGGGGGTGCTTCATTTTCATGTACCCTATCCTTGGTCCAGCATTCAGATTATATTCTCTGGGTAGAATTAACCTTTAATTACCTTTTTTTAACTTAAAGGAAGTAGAAGAGCACACTTGTCACGAGCATTGCAAACAGGCTACCTTCTGTGAGTCCCAGCTTTACCATTTACTGATGAGGACATTAATCAAGCTGCCCACTTACCCTTCATATCATCTATAGGATGGGAATGGTGAGAGTCTTACCTCATGAGACTTACATGAGCTGGATTTTATACTCACTTCTGAACCAGTTACACAACAATCTAGTTGGGTTGTGACTGTTGATTTCCTTAGGTACCACTATTTCTCCCTCCTCCATGAATAATAATTCTATTTTCCATGTATGAAGCACTTTAGAGTTTACCAAGACCTCTTACATGAGTTTTCACATTCAGTCAGCCCAGTTAGATGTGAGGTAGGTGTTGCTATCCTGTGAGACTTTGGGTGACACAGGTAAAGCGTAGGGGGAGGGAAGGCAACAAGACTTGAATAATTCGGTTTTGTATGCGTAGTGTGGTCAACATTCTCTACCAAGCTTGAGTCATTGAGAACAGTTGGGACATTGCACATCATGTCTTCATGTAAGTTCCATCTCCACAAAGGTTTCTGCAGAGGTCTTTAGAGACCCAAAGCTGTGCTCCGGTTCCTGATGAGCCTGAGTATATCAATTGCATTCTGGGCCAACTGGGGAGGCAGGGATGTGCTGCTTCACACACACACACACTGGAGGTTTCATGGTTTCATTTAACCTCTGCTGTTGATTGTTTTCTGACCTTTGCTCTGTCTCTGTATGTAGACCTTTCCCATTGCAAGGTGGCACGTAACAATAGAATCAGACCTTGGTGATCACTAAGGAGAAGTAACTTGGCCAAGGACTCCACTACTGTATGCGCACTTCCTTGGATCATGCTCAGGTGATGAGGACATAAAGAAAGACCACTTGCGTTGCAGAAGCACCAAAGCTTGATTAGCTCCTGCTCACTGTCTCAGATATCTACACATGGTTGGTGCTCCATAAATGCTTCCTGAGAGGTGAATGAATGAATGAATGAATGAATGGCTGTCTTCTAGCCAGTCACTAGCTGAGGTGCAGATTGCCCTGCCATGGCCCATCATCACTTACATTTCCCACCTCCCACAGTAAGAAAAGTTTCCCAGTGAGATCAGGGGGTCAGCTCATTGGTGGTAAGGCTCCCAGTAGGCAGAAGGCATTATAATATTTCGTGATTTTCTGTTTATTGTCTATCAGCTACAAGCAGATTTCAACTCACCATGTACAACATCTTCTCTGCCTTTCTCCTGATGTGACCGAGGGACTATATGCTGGGAAGCACAAGTTCCATTCAAAATCAGCATTGGCAGATCCAGCAAGTGGTTTTGGAATTTCAATACTGTCTGAAATGTCCAGTGTCACTTATTGACTGGTAATAGATATCTTAGTATGGCTCAGTTTTTGTTCCCCTAAATTTTCATTTGTTTCAAAGAGTGTTCAAGAATGAAGCCTTGGAGAGAATTTATCTTAAATAATTCTTTATGGAACTGATACAAAGCTGAGATCAAAGCCAGGTACAGTAGCACATATGAGAGACCCTGTCTTTAAAAACAGAAAACACCAAAGCAGAGAGAGAGAGAGAGAGAGAGAGAGAGAGAGAGAGAGAGAGAGAGAGAG
>NW_021605585.1:2400945-2405042 GCF_004785775.1 Grammomys surdaster | reverse complement strand
GAGAGAGAGAGAGAGAGAGAGAGAGAGAGAGAGAGAGAGAGAGAGAGCATTGCTGACATATACAGAACATACAGACTTCATTTCTCTGGCATGTCAGCTGTCTAGAGCAAATGTCTGTTCTTCACCGCTAGTTTGGGGCCCTCACAGAAATCCCTTCTCTTTCCAACAGTGCTGACACTGGGCTGATCACAGAGAACCTTTCCATGTATCGCAAGTCCCATGTTTACAGCCTAGATAACTCTATGTGGCTCAGAGTAGTTAAGAGTTCGTGGCCTTGGAATAATGGTAGCCGAACCTAGAGCTGGTCTCTGAGCACTGGGCCATTTCCTTTCTCTCCACTGCACCTGTTCTGCTTATTGGATGGATGAATAAGACGGACGAGCACAGTGTGTGTGTGTGTGTGTGTGTTGTCTGTTTATCTCAAGGGCTCAGGGCAGCCATTTACCATCTTATGACTGAGGTTTACTGTCTAAGGATTCGATGTTGTTAAATATGAGCCGTTGTGGGGCCTGATAGTACAAGCAGCCTATTATCACAATTACCCTACAGCAAAAGGATTACAGCTTTGGTCAGTCTGTGCTACATAGGAAGTTCTAGAACAGTCAGGGAATAGTGAACTTGTCCTAAAACAAAGAGTAAAAAAGGCTAGAAATACAGCTCAATGGCAAAGTGCTTGCCTGGCACATAGAGGGCCCCAGGTTGAGTCCCTAGGACTGCCAGATGTATGACTGTTTGATATATCCACATATATGTAATCTAATGTATCTATTTACATATATATGAAATTAAGATTCTCTTGAATGACAACTTCTGTTTTACTTGACACTAGAAGTACTTGCCAAGTGTGCTCCACAGGTGGAAAGGGAATACTATCTATCTTCTGAATGACACACATCAACCCTGGAAGAGAAGCAACTCCCTTACTATTGGCTTGTTTTGTAATTTATCTTTGTATGTTCATCGTGTGTGTGTATGCACGTGTGTGTGTTTGTGTGTATGTGGGTGTATGTGTGCAGTGTGCTGTGTGTAGTGTGCTCACCTGCACCCACCAGAGGAGGATGTCAGACGTTCCACTCTACACTCTCTTATTTCTAGACACAGAATCTCTGCCGCAACCCGTGGGAAGGCAGTTCCAGTGATCATCTGTCTCCTCTGCAATGGCATTGGGATTGCAGGTGGGCTTGACCATTCCCAGCTTTTTAATGTGGTCCAAGCTCAGGTCTTCACGCTTGCATAACAAGCACTTTTACCCACGAAGCCATCTCTCTAGGGCCCTCCTACCAATATTATTAGGAAAATATTAATGTTCAGAGAGATTATGTCACATGGCTGAGTGTGCTCACTTATTCATTTTCTCATCTAGATATGATCTCCAAAAAATAAAATAGGCTTAACAAATGATGGAGTGTTTAAAGGTAAGTTTCTTATGGCCGACGATTAGCAACTGTTTTATTTGTTTATGGTAGAATGGAGACTGGGACACATTTTGGCCTTTCCTTTCAGCCTACTTTTTAAACCATGCTGCCTCGCCGCCGTGGAGAACGTCTGAGAGTCTCGAGTCTAGCGCAGTCCATAGAATGGGCTGTTCGTCTAGGTGACCAAAATCTATGCTGCCCAGCCACTACCTGCACAAATGCTGACGGTGCTTTCTGTGACCTCCACAGATGGGTTGAGTGCCTGTCACGTCTGTGGACAGGATTTAATTTGATTAACGTGGGCCACTAGTCAGGACACCCTCTCTTGCTCAGTGAGGCAAGAGCTTCTGGGCATGGCTGGCTGGAGGGCCAGAGAGAGATTGTGATTCATTTCTGCCCCAGGCGCCCACCTGGCAGGGGGCCTGCTGCGAGTGCTATGGGACTGGGGAAAGTGAGAGGCTGCAGGCGCCTGCGAGAGCTGAGCCTCAGGAGTAATACTGAGAAGAGGGTGTGAGGCAGCTGCCGAGGTCGATATTTATATAAGGACTCTCTGGGTTTGAGGCAGGAAGTGAAACTCGTGTTGTGCTGAAGCACTTTCCTTCCCCCACGCCTCTGCCCGAGGCGGCTCCTGAGGCTCCTGCCTCAGCAGCAGGCCCAGGCCCAGGCCCAGGCCCAGACTCCCAGGGCTGCAGCCCCTTAGCTGGGAAGCCAGAACCCAAGCGGGCCCCACAAACCCCAGAGGCTCTCCTCTGTCGGTGGTCTTGGCAGCTGGTCCTTTCTCCCTCACCTAGTTTCTCCAGCAGAGTTCTACACAGTTCTATGGCAAGTAAGTGGGGCACCCGGGACGGCACCTGTACAACACAGAGTCAATCGCAGGTCTCTGCAAACATTGGCAAACTGTGTGTTGTTTTGCCGAGGCTACTTGCCACCTTATCACTTGAGGTTTTTACCTTGTTCCCTTCTGTGTCTCAAGTCAAATGTCTGCCTCGTTTCTGAATCAGAATCTGCATCCGAACACCACGATCACATGCTGCTTCTACTTGGAAAAGCCCTACTGTGGTCCAAGGTACTCACCAATAGGTAGAAATAAAATCCCAAACATAGAAGACATGCCTAGGCCATCATCCAGAATCAAGATGGACCCTAGCAGTATGTTTAATGTGAGGTCCTTCATGTAGGCAGACTGCAGTACCAGCACAATGCTGTAGGCAAGCCAATCTGTCTTCTATTTTAACTTTTACACTAAATTTTACTGGTAGGTATCCTAGGTAATTTTAACTGTCAACTTGACAGCCTACAGTCACCCAAGAAAGTAGTCTCAACTGAAGGATTGTCCTGAACAGATTGGTCTGTGTGCATATCCAGGTGAATGGGGTGTGTCTTGACATCAATTGTTAGCTGATGTTCTGTGGGGCAGTGGCATCCATAGGCAAGAGGTCCAAACTAGCTAAGCATGACCTTGGAGCAAGCCAGAAATCATCATTCCTCCACAATTTCTGCTTCCAGTTTCTATTTGAGTTCCTGCCCTGGTTCCCATCGACAGTGGACTACAACTGAGCAGTGTAAGCTGAGTAAAGCCTTTTCTCCTCATGTTGCTTTTAGTCAATGTGGTTTCTCACAGCAACAGAAGGAGAACTAGAGCAGTGATTTTCAAGTTATTCAAATAAATAGAAAAATCAGTACAAATGAATTCCTATTATCTCCTTTGAGCTCTTATCTGGTTTAAACTGCCATGAAGCCTTTCACAGTATCCAGTGTGGTTGACTAAGGGATCTGTCCTCAACATGTATTTGAAAAGAAGCTTCTGGGTGCTGGCAAGAAAAGAGAATCATGCTATCAGGTGTTTTAGACAATTCTATCAAGGAACTTTCCAGGAAGACTTTGAAGGACAGCATATTTTAGCATCACAAATTGACAAAATTGGAAGTGATATCTGAGATAGTATATCCCATCCCTTTCACTATCAAATGAAGATGTTGAGTCACAAAAGGAAATCAACACTTTGCTGGGGTTCATCTAAGAAATTAGTAGCAGATAGGAGTTCTCCAAATTGCTTGCCTCTCAGTCCAAGGATGTGTGACTTCTCTCCCAACTAAATGCAATGGGCAAACCAAATGCATAGAAAATTAGGACTATAGAGCATTTACTTCAGGATTCTGGGGTAAATACTGAGCCTAATAGTGGAGCTATTGTCCAGATATAAAGTCTCTAGTATAAACAATCACCCCTCAATAAAAAGAAAATGTCCCAATACCCATGGAATTCCACCAATACAATGAATTACCTGAAAATTATAAGCTAAAATACCACTTCAGAGTCTGGAATCTGTAATAAAAAAAATAAAAAAAGTGTTATCCTGGAATGTCCTATAGTGTGCAAAATAACTGGTGCCTTTAACATGCCAGTATTCTTTAAGAAATCAGAACTAAGCTCTTAGGAGGGAATGATTGAAGCTTACAGACTTCAATGTTAAGAAATACATGGTGCTGCCAGGCGGTGGTGGCACAAGCCTTTAACGCCAGCACTTGGAAGGCAGAGGTAGGCAGAACTCTGTGAGTTCGAGACCAGCCTGGTCTACAGAGTGAGTTTCAGAACAGTTGGGGCTACACAGGGAAACTCTGTCTCAAAACAAAAAAAGGCAGGAAGGCAGGAAGGCAGGAAGGCAGGAAGGCAGGAAGGCAG
>NW_021605585.1:2227528-2400935 GCF_004785775.1 Grammomys surdaster | reverse complement strand
CAGGAAGGCAGGAAGGCAGGAAGGCAGGAAGGCAGGAAGGCAGGAAGAATTAGTTGGCATGGTGCAGTGCTGTTGAATGATGTTAGTGCCGTTTCACCATCAATGATACTCAAAGCACTCTGTAGGGTAAGCAGGGAGAGGCCTTTCATCCCTGTTTGACACAGGAACTTACACTACAGAGAATAGCATCTTTCTAAAGTTTAGAACACATGAATCTCAACTGGCCTTCAATCTATTCTTTCTCTTAATGTTGATAGATACTTCCAATAACTTACATCTCTAAAGCTGCTACATATATGGATGGCTCTATAACATGGAGATCATCCCCTGTGAGTGACCAGGATTATGTTAATTGCTATACACAGTCACCTTATTGAATTATGACTAGGGCCACTTGTAATGCTAGGGTTTTTTCTTTCTTTATTCACACTAGGAAACAGAACAGTTCAGCAAACTGTTACTACAAGCTAGAAATCAACAAGACTTTAATTTTAAGTCAATACCAGTAAACTCTATGACCCAGCTCGAATAGTTCTGTGATCTCAATGCTATAGATGAGAAAAAGAGATAGAAAAAAATTAAATGTTAATGGACCAAGATGGTAGAGCAAACAAATTGAAGATGGAATTTACATTGGAATCATCTGACTTTAAATCTCAGGGACTTCGAGGTCTCAAAAGAAACAGGGAAGGAAAAAAAAAAGGTAACACCTGAATCCAGTTTGAGTAAATACAGAATGCTCTCAAGTAAAACATACTAACAATTTCTGTTTCTAACACAATGGATTCCAGTGGGTCAAAACTCAGGATGTGTTCGATGTGTTTACATGTATTTAATTTCCCTCAAACACACTGAACACCGCCTCCTTATCAGGTCCACTCAGAGAACTTGTATAGATCACTCTTTTTCAATCTCTTAAGCTTTAAAATATTGACTTCTATCTGTATGCATGTCTGCGTGTGTGTGTGTGTGTGTGTGTGTGTGTGTGTGCTTGTGTGTTCATATGGGTGCATATTTGGGTTAGTGTATATATGTATGTGTGTGCATACCCATGTAGGCCAGAGATCAACCCAAGTTTCATTATTCAGGAGCTGTGCTGTGTTGTTACCCTATTGAATTATGGCTACAACTATTTGTAATAGTCAGATTTTTTTCTTTCTTTCTTTGAGTTAGAAAACTGAGGACAATTTAGCAAATTGTTTATTATCGCCATCTAGAAATTGACAAGACTTAGATTTTTAAGTCAGTTCAACAAAACTTCTGTATCCCTGGTCACGTATTTCTGTGGCCTCAATACTACAGCATTGAGTGTTTCTTGTTGTGGAGGGTTATTTGATTGGCTGGTTGGTTTGGGTTTCAGTTGTTAAGACAGTTATCCATTTGCTTGTTTTCAGGAATTCTGTCGTGACTGGGGAGATGGCTCAGTGAGTGAACTGTTTGGCATGCAAGTGTAAAGACTTGAGTGCAAAACTTCCACATCTATGGACCAGCCGGTTTGGGCAGTGAGCATCTGTAACCTAGGTTTTTGAGGAGAGTGTATCAATAAGTGGATCCTGAGGAGTTAATGGCTAGCCAACACCCCAAGCTTCAGGTTCAGTGACAGAACCTGTGTCAAAAACTAAGATGAGAAACAATTGTAGTTAATATTCTGGCCTCCTTACCCACTGGCACAGGTGAGCGCATGGACACACGCACACGTGCATGGACACACACTCGAGCGCACGCGCACACACACACACACACCAAAGAGGGAATTAAGTTAGTGAATGCACAGCAGGGTACAGTTGGTAGGGACAGGGCAGACACTGAGATCAGCCGGACAAAGCTGCGCGCTGGTCAAGCTGAACACTTATTATAACAATATTGGCTTTTGTCAGAATTTGTCAGAAAGAATACAGAAGCCATGTGGAAAAAAATGTGAGACACCCTTTGCACAGGACAACAGTATGTGGGCTCAGAAAAGAAAAACATGGAGGTCCTATTAAAGGACCTTAAAAAAAAATTTAGTGACTCAGGGAGGTAGGACTGGAATGGAGAACTATTCTGATCACACATGTGATAGAAGCCTGTTGATATACAAGCAGAAGTATATTTCTCCAATCAAAAAGAGCCAGTCTGGGGGAGATTTGACAATGCTTGATAGCATAGAACTATATAATTAATCAGCAAATCTCATAAAAACAGCCCCCTTTACCACAAAGTTTGCCAGGATTAATTTTAGAGTAAAATAAAAGGAAGTGCTACTTTGCATAGTAGGTTCTGAGTTCAATGAGAGGTAGCCACCGGTTGGCAGCACACATGTGCAGGTGGCTTTTAGAGGTGATGATTTAAATATACATATTGAACTCATTCTACACAGATGTGTTGCTAAGGTCTGTGAGACCATGAAGGTTACTGGACTACATATCAACCTCGTAAGCTCCAATGGCCTCCCCAGCTCTGCTTGCTCACCACCAACAGAAAACAAACAAACAATTGCTTCCACAGCATAGCATTTAAATTTTGGTAGCTCTACACGCTAAAAAGCCTTTCTTAGTTTTCAGTGAAACCTACCTGTTCAATTATCCCTACTCTGGCCATCCGGGCTCTATTTCTGTATTTGAAATTCCAACCAACAAATATCCTTTCAGATTGTAATATCTGCACTCAGTCCTATCTGTTAAAGGCAGGGTTTGAACTGAATGCTAGTATATTGAGTGATTGCATAAGGGAATCTTAAAAACTATAGGAAGCGTAAGTATTATGTAGCCTTCCTAGCTTTGGGGAGGCTAAAGACATAAGCCATAAACTGTGTGCATCAAGAAACTTATTCATAGTTCCTACTGTAAAATAGAAGGGTCGAATAGTGTTTAGCTTATATCTATTAATCCATATGGTTCTGAGACCCATGACTATGTCTTCAAACAACCTTTCAATGTAGCACCCACCACTGGAAAGGCATTGAGCCAGTCCCTCAGATACACCATTGTCAAGGGAAAATTTCCTTGACCACAATACATACTCACTCTCCTTCTTCCAAGCCTGTAACAGCAAGTTCCCCCAGAGAGAGGCAGAGTTATTGAGTCTGTCTTTGTTTTATCCAAGCTGACGAGGAAGAGAAGTCACTCAATAGACAAAACATCTAGAAATTTAGTGAAACTGACCCATGTGACAGGAACCATTCCACAGACAGGTATAGGGTCAGTGATTGTGATCTTGGTCAGTGAACTTGTAGAGATTTGCACAGCAAGCGTTTCATTATATGTGGGAAATCACCTAGAAATGGTGAAATGGAGGGACTGTGAGCATTCTGCCAAAGGTCCAGGGCAGCAGTGGGCACACTAGAACATCTTGAGAGTTACAAGATCAGGTCTGAGACTGAAGCAAAGCTCCTAGTCCTGTGTTGGCACAATAAGATCTTATGTGTATGGCTTATAACTCCTACATGGCAGCATTGTGCTGGACTCTTCAAGGTGCACTATGCCCCCTGGTCTCATTTCTTAACTTGGGGAGAAGAGGCAGAGATTTCAGCTCCAAAATAGAAGGGCTGAATAGTGTTTATTTCTCTTCTGGCTTGTATCTATTAATCCATGTGGTTCTGAGACCCATGGCTATGTCTTCTAACAACCCCTTCAATGTAGCACCCACCACTGGAAAGACATTGAGCCAGTCCCTCAGATACAGTAATTAGTTTTATTATTATTATTATTATTATTATTGTGTGTGTGTGTGTGTGTGTGAGAGAGAGAGAGAGAGAGAGGGAGAGGGAGAGGGAGAGGGAGAGGGAGAGGGAGAGGGAGAGAGGGAGAGGGAGAGAGGGAGAGGGAGAGGGAGAGGGAGAGAGAACGGCATATGGGGGACATGCATCCCACAGTGTAGCTGTGGAGGATCAAAGGACAACTTTGTGCCATCAGTTTTCTCCTTTAGCCTTTATGTGGTTGCAGCGACCACTCCGGTTGCCAGGTTAGCATGGCAAGTACTTTTCCTGCTAAGTCAACTTTCTGGCCCACACCTGTCTTGTTGATAGCAGAAGTTAACTTCACTAAAGAAAAAAAAAAAGAAAACTTCTGATGCCAAGGTTCTAGTCTTCACATTAGAACATAGATGTTTCTTAGCTTAAATAGTTAAAATAGAACCCATTTCATCCTTTTTAAAAAATGCAAACTAACTTTGTGAAACAAGCATCAATTTTTTAAATGTTTATCTTTTTCACAGTTTGAAACCTTTGGAAAGAACTAGTGACTATAAATTCTCGACCCACACAAAAAATATAAATTAAAGTTTTTTTTTAATTCCACTAAAATTTAAAAAAATAGCAAAATCAACTTTGCATTGATTACAGATGAGTTTATGGGATATGTGAATGTCTTTCTTATGGCATCATATGCTCCAGAACTCTCTGTGACTCCAGAGGATGGCCATGTGGACTACAAATGAAGGATAGAACCTGATCTACAGAGGATGGAGACTTGGAATATGTCAGCCTGTCTCCTGGGAATCCATGGAGAACTCTTCACACCATGGCTGGACTACTTCTCTGTCTATATCTCCCACCCCAGTTTTGCCAAGAAAACTAAGACTTCCAGTGCTCACAGCAGGAAATGCAGTTTCTAAGCAGTCCAGATGGTGACTGACTGTAACTGGTCAAAGTCTTTGTGGTCTTGTGCTTCTCTATGTGTGTGTACATAAATGACACCCAGGACCCCTCTCTGACATGATCTCTTGCCTTTCAATTGTATGCCCTCTTCTCATGCAATGAGACCTCACACACACAGTGTGAGTTGAATGGCTCAGCGCTGTAGGGGACTCCCCAGTGTTTCACTGCTCAGACAGCTGCAGGAGCACGGCTGCCAATTACACTGCCCACTGCTCTTATTTACATATGCAGATGAGGTTCATGAATAAGCAAGTCCACTAAAGAGGAAAGAACTTCCTCTTTGTGTTCATTTTGACCCCTACTTTCCCCCAAACCATGGGATGATAAGAAACCAAGGGCCTTCTCATCCCCTTCTCCCTCTGAAATCCACCTGAGTTTCCTTTTTCAGTGGGTGTTCTATTCTACAATTTTGTTAGGCCTTTCAGAGAAAGAGATGGGACTGGGAAGGAGGAGAAAAGAAGGGAAAAAAGGAGAAAAGGAGAGAAAAAGAAATGGACAGAGCAGGTATAAAATGGACTTGTTGGCTGTTCTAATAGTCAGGTGGCCTCGGGAAAGCTAAGGCCACATTGCAGTTGTCTGGGCCCTGTTACAACTGGTTTGCTCCCTTAGCTGATTCTCTATTCCCACTGACTCATGGCTCCTCACAGACCACTTCTTCAGACTCCTGTGAGTGAGGTTCACCTAACTCTGCTTCTAAAATCTGTTCTTCCTTCATATGTCTTTGCTGTCACCATGCCTATTGGGACTTCCTGCGGCTACATCCATACATGGTCCAAGTTTGATGTATCATGAAGAAACACTGGCTTGTGTACTTGGACAGAATTTTTGACATGGTGCTGTCATCTTCCAAGTAGGTATGAACTCTGAGATTTGGCCTGACTCATGTGGCAGACTCTAGGAACCCCAGAGGCCCAAGAATATGCTGAGTGCTTTTGTCTCTTGGTTTCTGGTTGGGAAGATGCCCAGTGCTGTATAAGGGTTAAATGGAAGCTTTTGTGATTCATTCTGGTCCCACCCTAAGAAGGTTCTTCCAGCTTCTGTTGACTCCTTGTTACCAAGCATAAGACAAACAGCTACCATCTCCCTCATACCTGGTTTCTTGGTTCCCTGTTTTACACTCCCTAGCCAAGCCTTTTTCCCTCTGGTCACCATTCTTTGAAGGTGTTTATCCGAGTGTCTACTACAACATATCTCAGGTTCCTTTGGGGTGTTTGGTTGATCACACTGAGGCTTAGATTCTAGAGTGCTTGAACCTCTCCCTTCCCTCCATAGTAAATTCATGAGAAAACAAAGTGGCCCCCAAGACACCAAGGAATACAAATTTGAAAGGGATCCTTCTAGTAACCGCAAGATGATTTCAGTCTCTCCAGGAAGTAAAACAGAAAGAGAAGCAGCTAAGACATCACTCAAATGGCAGCGAACACTCCTCAAAATAGGAATCCAAACAGACAACCACATATATACTCAGGTAGGACTAAGAGAGGTGCATTTGGAATGGACAGAAAGTCTGAAGTTGGACTAAGAACGGCACACAGGGACAGAACACAAGAGGAGGCGAACAGTGGAAAAGTACAGGCGCAGGAAGAATGAGTAGCTTCACCTGGCTGGCGCACAGCTCTACATGCTCAAACTGGAGCAAGAGGGAGAGGACTGAACAGGAAGGTGGAGATCCAGGCAGGGGTGTATGGAGTGGGAGTGGGGAGACCAGTTGGGAGCCTTTTGAGACGTGAGAGGGCGGGGGCAGTGAACACTGGAGGGAAGGCAGAGAAAGAAGAAACAAGAAGCAGAGTTGCCTGAATTCTTCCAACTCCTTGACTCACACACCCCCCTCTTAGAAAGCTTATCTTTTGATCTTCCAGGTGCATGACTTTCTGCCCAATTACTTGTCTTCGACCCACCCCGAGCAGGTCAACCATGCAGCTCAGGAGTCTCAGTGTCACACTTGGCCTCGGTTGCTCCTGCCACTGTCTACTCATGCCAGTACGCTGCATTAGAGTCCCAGGAGAACATAGCTTGGGGTCCCCCGAGTCCTCACATGAAGACGCAACCTGAAGACAGCTTGAGCACAGGATGGCAGTGGGAGAATCACTCTCTTTCCAGGTGGAAAAAGGGTGGACTTGTCCCAATGTAGCCTCATTACATCCATCCACTCGTATGGGGTTCAGTAGGGGCAAAAAAGAGGGACAAGTCCATCAGACAGAGGAATCAATCAGGAGTAAAGGACCTTGCTTTAGCAAAGAACCCACTCAGCCATGGCCACCACTCGTCCTGAGAGTCACTGGCTAAGAAAATCAGAGCCGAGAAAGTAAAAGTGCATTGTCTTCACTGAGCAAGGAGACCTTGGGCCTCTTGTCCTCTCTGAGTCTCAGGTTTACATGGCAATTATAACATATAGCTTATTTATTTCTTTTCTTGGTCTGTCGGCAAGCTAGGAAAGGGTGTGGAGGCAAGATAAAGACAGAAATTACCATACTCTGTCTCAGCTGACTCCCACCCCTCTCTCCAGAACAGGCAACTATGGAGATGGCGGGGGAGGACAGGGAGAGGGACTGGGAGAGGGAGAATCTACTATCTGGAGAGTGCAGACTGTGGTGTGCCCTTTTTCCCACAACAGGCTGAGCACGAGTAACCTCAGTCCAGTCTGCTCATGTGACCCGTTCCCACAGGGAACAAATGGTGGATGATCACAGAGTGAGTCAGAGGATAAATCCAGGTCGGGAGGATCCCAGCCTCCCAGCCTCTGTCTTTCACCACCCCTATACCTGTGGCGTTCCAAAAGGGAGGTCATAAGAACAGAGTCCATGGCCCAGGGACTAGACTCACTTGACTCCTGAATTGCTGCTGAATACTTACATAATTGGAAAGGACGAATGACTTAGCCTGGGGCTAGATCAGACACAATTTTAAAACGCTATCATTTGGAATCCTGGATAACCATTCCTAAGATGTACAGCACTCATGCACTGAGAAGACAGTCTGGGGTCCAGATCTGGGGTTTCCTACCTTACTCCCTTTTTTGTCCTTTGGTGCTAGTTGGTTCCATGGAGAAGAAATGGTCCCTTGTACTATCTAGTGACTGCCCTTTATCAAAGGCTTTGTAGGTGCCAATCCTTCAAGACACTCCTTACAGGAGACTACTTATGTCGTTCTCTTCACAACTGAATGATAAGTTAGAATACTTTTATTTACAGGAAAAAGAAGGAGGGGAGGAGGAAGCCTAAAGTTTTAACTTGGAGAACTCAAGTTTCTTGAAGTTATGCCTCCTAAGACTGCTCTGAACATAGAAGTTAACAGAAAGAACCTGCGCTTCCACTCCAAATTGTCTTTGAGTGGGACCAGCCGCCCTCCTCAAGATCAGTACTGTTGAACAACAGAAGCCTTTCTCCTCCCAGGAGTCTATAAACACAGTCTCTGCCTCAGCAATGAGCTTGGATGTTTTAGTCTGCTGGTTAATTCACCATTACACAAGCATTTCTCAAGGACAACACTTTGTAGAGCCAAGAGGCTGGACCACTCCCTTGCCTTCAAAGCTTTGAAGGTAAGCAAGGAGCAATGGAGCATATTATCAACTCCAATCAAAGGAGGGCAGCTGGGTCACAAGAGGAAAATAAAGTTTAGAATTTAGCAAATAGATCAAGAGGTTGTATGCACACAGCAGGAGCATCTAGAATGGTAAGCCAGGCTGATGATATAGGTAGAGGGCAAGACACAAAGAGAAAAGAGCCGAGCTCAAGCCAGGGTCAGGCCAGCTTCAGTGGGCCTCTCAATACTTCCACGGTTTGTTGATCCTACTTCATCCCAGCCGGAAGTGGCATAGCTTCTCCAAACCTCAGTTTCCCTCTCTGTACAACAGAAGCCAAGAATGTTCCTTATAAGGTGACTAGTGGAAGGCTGGGCCAGGAGCATCCCCTAGGCTAGGGATGCTTAGGTCTCCCCAGGCTAGCAAGGCGATGTAAATCATAGTTATTTATAATGGAGCAAACCGAGGCTCTGAAAAGGCATTGCCTCAGCCGCCAAGCACTCCCTCTGGAATCCTGAAAACCTGCTGCCTGCTGCAGGGCTGTGCCCAGATCCCAGCTGGAAGCAGGCTTATCTCTTCTCAGCTCCTGGCACTTCTTCTCATCCTGCCAGGATGTTCTTCATACAACAAACACTAAGCTGCCTGCATAATTCCACCTACAGAAGCTGAGCCCTTCTGCCCTCCCCTCTCAGAGAACGGAGCTAGATCCTGCACACCCAGGTCATGACAGGTTCCTATCCTGCACTGTCAGCATCTCACCAGGAAGTCCTGCTCAGGCTACACCTTCAGGGCTGAAAACTCCCTGACTTGGGAAAACACCCAGTGCCCACTTCATCTCCTAACATGGACCTTTATTGGTGGAGTTGTCCCTTCCCAGCCAGGCTTGCACTGGGTATGAGGGACTCTGACATCCAAGAGCTAATTAATGAGCAAGGCAGGGCTTCGATGGCAGGGGGCTCTGAAGGAAAAGATGTTGTTCCAATGTAAACAGAGAAAGGCCACATTGGTTTTAACTTTTAAATCTTCTAAGTGCAAATGAAGACATTTTTTCAAATATAATCATACACATACAAATATGTATGTGTGTGTGTACATATATATACATATATGTATATATATATGTATATGTATATATATATGTATATATGTGTATATATATATATATATATATATATATATATATATATATATATAGAGAGAGAGAGAGAGAGAGAGAGAGACAGACAGACAGACAGACAGACAGAGACATATTTTTTTCACTCTGTGGCCCAACCTGGCCTGAAACTCAGTATATTGCCCAGGCTAATCTCAAACTCTCAGTTGTCCTCTCACCACAGTCTGCTCAGTGCTGGGGTTAAGGGCATGTAACAGCATCCTTAGCTGTCCGATTTCATTTTCCAATCATACCTCACTTATACAACTGGTCTTATTCACTGGCGACCCTCAAAGGGACCTGAGAGATGTCCAAGAGTAGTGTTTTCAAACGAGTACACGGGTTCATCTGGAATGAATAAGTCGATGTACAGACGTTGGTTTAGAGCTCTAGAGGTCTGGGACAGGATCTCTATTTCTAGTAAGTTCCTCGTTAATATGGGTGGGTGCTGACTCAGACACCCAATTTTAAGTAGCAAAGGCCTGAAGCTCTAATTACAGAGTCTGGAAAACTATATGTCTTTAGGATAGCAGTGAATCTCCCCACCCCTCATCCCTGGAAATGATAAACCCTGGCTTCTGGATCTAGCCTCTCTACCAGCTCCATACCAGGTTCTTCAGCTTACCCCTCCCTAACTCCTTCAGGCTCTGGGTATCCATTGTCCAACTGGTAGGCTAGGGAAATTCCTCAGAGTCCTGCCATGAGGAAGAGCTTTAAGGCACAGCCTTTACTCCAGCAGAGGAGTACAAAAGGTCAGATAAGTTCTTCTAATCCCCACTGGCCTGGCCACTGGCTGGAACACACACACAGAAAGGAGAGGGTAGAGAGAGAGAAAGGAAGGAAAGAGGGAGGGAGGGAGGGAGGGGGGGAGGGAGGGAGGGAGGGAGGGAGGGGGAGAGGGGGGGGGAAATTCCAGCAGACACTCTCTAAGGAACGTCCGACATCCTAACCCCAGCTAGTAGAAGTCACTTGCCTCTCAAGCCCTCTATTCCCCCAAGTCTGCCCACTTTGGGTCCCGAGATGTACCCACTGAGGTCAAGAGTATTTTTAGTGATGCCATGTGGCCCATAGTTTGCCAGCCGTCCCTGGACATTAATCTCGGATGCCACAAGAGCTAGATCTCCTGATCCAGGAGGCCTAGAGGCAGCAGGGACAACTGAGTGCACTGGAAAATGCAGTCTGTGGCCTTTTAAAGGTTTAACCTGCATGTTGTGTATGATTAAAACCAATACCTCCTGTTTGGGACATTTGCAGGCTTTGGAACACTTCAGTATTTACAGAACATTTCCTCTAGACTTCTGTGGTTCATTTTCTCAGGAGTCACTCAAGGAAGCTAGGAAAAATCTATTCTCATTCATATTAGTGGGAGAGATAACATGGCGTAGCTAGGAAGTATTCCACATGGATCACTTAGCGGCCAGATCTAGTCTGGGCCTTTTTTATAACCCCCTACAGCCCTATTGCATTTTGGTCTTGAAATGCACTCGTGTGTTGAAATGCTTGCTTGCCCCTGATGCATTGCTATTCCGGGATGGGTTTTGTGGGTATCAATGAATCATGAGAGCTATGACCTCACTGATGAGTTAACCCATTGATTGAGGGGTTCACAGTTTGATGGGTTGTTGGGAGGTGATGAAGTAGGATCTAGTTGAAAAGTCATCCAGGGCATACCTTTGGTAGATCTGTCTTGTCTCTAGACCTCCTTCAGTGCCCGCCCCCTCCCTCCTCTCCTCTTCCCTCTCTTTTTTCCCTCCTACTTTGCTCAAGTCTCTCCTTTCCATCTTTTGTGAGATGAATAATTTTCTCTACCATTTGTTTCCCGCCATAATGGTCTGTCTTACCACAGCTCAAGGGGGGAACGGGGAAGAACCAAATGACAATGGATCCAAACTTCTGAATTTAAATTATTGATTTCTGGTTATTTTGCCACAGTGTCAGAAAGCTGACTTTCATCAACCCCTACCTTTGCCTGTTCTTCTATAATGCTTTAAAAAGCAAAAACAAAACACCGAGAGAAACAGCATCTATAGATTGTATTACAAACATGGGGTCAGGCTGTGACATGGCTCAGCGGTTATAAGTGTGTACTCTAAGTACTCATATAAGGTCGCTCACACTCACCTGTAACTTCAGCTCCATGGGATCCAATGCTCTCTTCTGGCTTCCTCCAAAATAGGCACATACACTCCAGGCACATACTCATCCTCACCCACATCCCACATCCCCACCCTTACCCCAAATCAAAAACAAATAAAAAACTGGGGTTAGTTTTAATGTTCTTAAGAAACGTTAGAGTAGAAACAAGAATGAGACATTCAAAGTATGCAAGAGAAGAGAGGTTAATAGAATAATTCTCAGAGTACAGTTGAGAAAATGTAGGGGATGGTCACGTAACCTGAAGCTTACAAGAACCAGGTGCTCTCCAACCCCTTAGCCTGAAAGAATCAATGGAGAAACAAGTCCAAGAGCCTGGGCCTGGGGAATATTAGAAGAGGGGGGCTTGGTAATAACAATGGGCTTGGGGAGGGAAGCAACCACAGCCAGCTTCAAGTAGCCAAGGATAGGAAACATCAGCCTGTCTCTTTTCTCTCACCTTCCCCTTTCTTCAGTGCTCATCTGACTGACTCCTGCCAAGTCAAAGGACCTTCCAGTATTCACAAAGTCCAGTGTCCCGGAGAGGCTGGGAGAAAGGTTTGAGAACAGATTAGAAAGTCTGATAGTAACTGCCCAAAATAACAGCACTGCCTATGATAGCCAAGGAGACTGCAAAAAGGATGGAGCCCAGAGTTCCAGGCCAGACTGTCTCTATCCTATCAGAATAAAGTTCTCAGCTCTGCTGAAACTCCCTTGGAGCTAATCTGGAAATAGACCTCAGGAGAGCACAATAAATCCCAGACCAAGAAGCTCAAGAATCCCAACAAGCTCCACCAGTAGGAGTTAGGGTTCCAACCCTGGCTTCAACCCCATCCGACAATTCCATGCAATCCCATGGTGTCATTCCTTAGTATCACTGAATCTCTAGGACCTGAAAATAATAATACCACTAATTACATTAACTTTTGAGCTGACCTCTCAGGATAGAGTTGTGCATGACACTCTGGGGCTACCACATAGGGAGCTACAAACAAATGCCGTGCATACCATATGGCCTGGGTAGTTGAACTTCATCTCTTCTCTGCTTCCCATACCTGGATCTTAGGGAGGTCAACACCAGAGAAAGGGTGAAAGGCTCTGGCCAATGTGCTCCCTGTAAACAATTCCTACAAATGCTTAATCAGCTGTGGATTAAAAATTCAAATTTTTAAAAATTCCTTTTTTTTAAGTAGAAAAAACAAACGAACAACCCACTGGCAGGGCAGAGGTAGGACCACACAGGTCACAGGTCTGTTTCCTCCACCCTCACACAGTGACACAGCAATCCCTGACCTTCCGTTGCAAGTGACAGGTTCTACCCACATGACAATCAAATGAGATGAAGAATAAGGAAATGTTTTGTCAGTTATTAAATTCTATCCCAAGGCCTAAAAGTTCCATCACTAATGAGGCCTTCAAGGACATGGTCAAGTGGGAATACTTCTCCTGAGCCAGCACATGAGTACCTGAGGGCAGCAGGTACTGTCACTAGAACAGCTGATAGAGGTCACTGGCTGACAACAGGATTCTGGGAGTGCAGGACACAGACCAGGTAACCCTAGGAAAGACTAGGGTTCAGGACAAGTCAAGTGGATGACTGCTGTGTGCACACCCCAGTCAGACACAAGCAGGAACACCCAGCCCAACAAAGCTAATGGATTTGGTAGAGCTCTTTCTGCGACTCAGTTCTCCAAAGTTTCCCTCAGCAGCTGAGACTGGGGAACAGTCTCCAACATACATGTTCAGATGTGGACCCCAAATAGTGAGACCATGACACATCTTGATATCCTGACATGCAGAGCCTCATAACTCAAAATGAAAAACAACCTCGGACGTTCTGAGAGGAACTCCAGCTTCGGGGTGTCTAGACATGGCACCTGTCGCACACCTCAGTGAACTCATTCTGTTCTGCTTCTGTGTCTGCTACCTACTTCTTCCTGCCTCTCCTCTCCATGTCTCCTTCTGCTTTGAGGGACTCAGTCTCTCTGCATTTACCCCATGATCCCACTGAGACCCCACAGATTTTATCTTAAGAAATCCAATGCTAGAGAGGGGCCACCTAGAACCCCCTCTGACAGGTGATCTGAATTCTTGCTTAGGTTGTGAGGCTAAGCACTGCAAGGGAATATAAATAAAACATAAAATTATCTATCTGGGTTCCCTGAGGGACAAGCCTGACTGCATAAGGGCTGATGTCAAAAGTATCCCCTCTCCAGGAAAAAGACATCGGGACGGGTATGGCCCTCATGCCTCACTGGACTGGAGCCATTACAAGGTCCCCTTCAAATACTGGTGGTCAGGCCTCTATCCCTGCCTTCGCAAGTTTAGAATTGCCACAGCCCTTCTATACTTAGAGAAGGGAGGAGATGTCAGGGGCAGCCCTGCTTACACACTGAAGGCCTAAAATCAGCCATAGGCCTAAATTCAGCAATAGGCCTGTCATACATGTATACTAACACCAAGTCTTGGATCTCAGTGGAAAAACATCGAAACAGATGGCTATAAGCTAATGTAAACAGGCAGCTTTTGTGAAAATTTACAAGCCTGAGTAGCCATAGACCTTGCAAATAGGTAGCCTTGGCAGACAATATCAACTCAGATAAGGACAAGCGAGTCATAGGCAGAGTCATAGTGAATTGTCCCCTGAACCTTCACCGAGCCAATACCCAGTTCTGAAGATATCTGTATTCCCCCTGAACACCCACACTCCAGTGTCATTCCCTTCCCCACATCCTGCCTTTCTGTGTTTATAACCCCTGTGTGAATGCATTGCGATTTGAGAAAAAATAAATTATTAAAAAAAGAAAATATATATATATATATATATATATATATATATATATATATATATATGAAATCCAATGCTAGATACTCCACAGAGGTGACTAAAGGTATCAGACTTCACTGAAGGGCATGTGACATATGACGTCAGAACACAGGCTCAATTCAGGGAACTGTACTGAGAGTAGGTGGTATTCCGATTCTGGGACAAACTCCCAGCTCTAGGCTTTATTATACCACCTTGCCTAAGTTACTTAACCTCTCTGAGCTGTCTTTTCCACCTCTGGGTTATAGTGTATGTGTAGAACTTCTAAAAGACTATGTTAAGACTTGTTTAGGCTCTGGAACAAAGCCATGCAAGTACTCAGCGAAAGGTCACAGCTATTGTAGGTAATGTGAAGCTGAGGATACACACACGCAACTAATCTAAGATCATTTACCTTGTTGGAAGACCAAAGGCTACAAACTAGATGTTCTAACAACAGGCCCACATTCTTCCCTGTCTACAGCCTTCCTGGCCACAGTGTTAATCTAGCCTTTATCCTATTGAACGTTTCATCAAGCCAGGAAATTTTGAAACTGTGTCCTTATTACAGAACCCTTCTCACTGTGGGGCACTAGAAAGGTTCCCTGCTTCTTCAACTCATGTAACCCCTTTGCTACTACTGGAACATCAGCCTCAGGCTCCTGGCTGAGACAATCAAGTCTCCTGCCTTCTCCTATAGCCCTGCTCCAACTCCTGCCTCCCATTGGTTCTTATCTTTCTGAACCTCTGCATTCATCATTCGCTATGGCCTTATATCACTCTGCTTAGATGAAACCTGTTTCCCTGCTTTATCAGCTAGTGGTTTGCACACTGGTGTGAGTCTGGGGTCCAATGGGTCTGCAGACTAAGCTGATTCTCTGACTCCCTAATGGGGTGGCAGGAGCCAATGCTAGAAATCCTGGGGTTAATAGAGGCGAGATATTTGTGACACAACCACCACCTCGTATTTAACAGTCAGCTGAAGACAAACAACCTGTTCCTACCATTGTGCTGATTCCCTTGAACTACATAGAGTCCAAGATTCCAAAGTGAGCATCGTGTTAGAAATGAGCTATCAGAACTTCTTTTGTTTGGCAGTCTTAGAGTAGCATTCAGAAGATGGGGTGTCAGGGAAAGAGTTCAGAAATTTGGACTCTGTAGTCAAGCTGTGTGGGCTTGGCTCTAACACTGACGTGAGGCATTGGCTACATTATTTTCACATCCCTGTGCCTCAGTTTCTTTAGTTGTAAAAGAAATGTGAGGATAATGTGTTTAAGAACTGAATAAATTATTCCCAGCCAGGGAGCTCACAGGGAGGGAGATGAGGATCTCCAGATCCCCTCTTCCACTGTGCTGGATGGTCCAGCAGATGGTACTACTGTTTTGGGTCCAAGAAGTTCTTAGAAAGGACAAAGGCATAGTGTGATCATCAGTGGACAGACCCTTCTGGATGAGAAAAAGTCACTATGGCCTTTGCTTCTGCTATAACTTTGGGCTCTCTTATCCTCTGAGGCTCTTTGGGACCCCGGAGTTAGGGGAAAGTGACTACATCCATCTGGGAGTTCCTGGAGTCAACAGCTTGTTGGGCACGCACAGTCTCTTGCCCTGCTCTGTCTCTCTGATCTACCTTCTGTTTGATCCCCTGGGGTTGGCTGATGACTCAAAACAGCTCCTCTTCAGTCCCACCCAGGTAGTCTTCTTCAGACTTCAGTTCCAATAAAAGAACTCAGTGATTCATTTGCTGCAGCCTTTCTGAGCTTTGAAGCCAGGGAACCCAAAATGGCTGAAGAAAGGTCCAGTCCACAGGAGTCCAAAGCACAGGAGAAGGAAGACAGAGGGGGTGGGGAGGAGTGTCTTGTGCTGCAAGACTAGGTGACAGGAAGCTCTCGGAACACCTGTGCAGCTACACCAGAGTAGGTTGTCTTTGTTGCTCAGAGCAAAGGGGAGAGAGGCAGGTGTTAGGCCCTGAATTTCTACATCCATTACCTCAAGTCCCCATCACCTGTCAGTATTCCAGACTCTGAGCCCACCCTCGCCTAACTCCACAGGTCAGCTTGCCATCCTTTTCCAAAGCCCTCAAGCCCCATTGGCTTTAACTGTCCAAGCCCCTTCGCTCAACCCAAATTAGAGTGCTATTCTTTCCTTCCCACAAAGATTATCTCAGCTGTATCCCTCCATCAAAATCAGCTCTGACCCTTTCCTTTCTGGTGGTTTAGAGAAAGTTACTTAACTCCCTCGGGCCTCACTTTCTTCACTTAAAAATGGGGTTATCTCAGAGGATGAAGAGGAAGTAAGATAAATAGCAATCACAAACCACCCTATCTTCAACGCACGACACTCAGTAAAACTTAGCATAAATCACAATAATACAAATAATAAAGATACAATTGCTTCTTTTGCAAGGCCTTCTGTGATCTCACATCGGAACTCTAGTCTCCCTCCTCAAAGACTGTTACCACGTATCTTCCTTAATCTCTTTCTACATTAATTTTCCAGACAGAGTCTCTTGATGAAGTTGAATCCCACCAATTCATCTGGATGGGCTAGACAACGAGTCCTAGGAATTCTCCTCCTATGGCCCCTAATCTCGCCCCCCAGTGCTGAGGTTACATGTGTGGAACACTGTGTTTTGCTTTTATGTGGCTGCAGGAATCCAGACTTGGAACCTTGTGATTATACAGTAGGCAGTTACTAGTAGAGTCATCTCCCCGGCTCTGTATTCTTTTTGAAGGCTGGTTTTTTTTGTTTGCTTCTTTGTTTGTTTGCTTTGTTATTTTATGTCTTGTGGCCATTCTAATATTCTGCAAGAAATTTTAGTGACTTATTCACTTATTCTGTTTCTCTCCTTGTGTAAGGACTGTAGCAGCCCTATTTCTGGATCCTTCACCCAATCTAAGGTCCTGGACGCTCCCACAAACTTTACATTATTTAGAAGTTTCTCTGGACACCGCAATGAAAGCTTAGAACAGTGCTTCTCAACCTTCCTGATGCTGTGGCCCTTTAATGCATTTTCTCATGTTGTGGTGACCCCTCAACCATAAAATTATTTTTGTTTCTACCTCATAACTGTGAGTTTGCTACTGTTGTGAATCATTGTGGAAATAGCTAATGTTCGACCCCTGTGGAGTCTCGACCCACAGGTTGAGAACCACTGGCTTGGAGGAATTTAGTAGCAACACTGACTTCTGTGGAGGAGTTGGGGGAGGGGAGGTCCCTCTTCAGAAATGGCATTGATTGAGCAACTTGCTATGGCACATCTCTGCCTCCATGGATACATATTCTAGCCTGGACCACCCAAGGGACCAAGTAGTCAATTTAGTGAACTTCACCCTCATGTCCCAATACATAAAAGTGTTGCTCTTTTTTGACCAGGAAGTTTGAGGGTAAGCAAGTTCAAGAGAGAAAGTACATTTATCACTGAGAATCTGTTTGGAGATGAGGGAAGAACATGGCAGACATCTTACTTTCTAAGAACTAGTAGAAATGATCAGTGTTTGTGATCCTAGGCTGAAGGAGACCTGACTCCAACAAGGAAATTCTCCTTCAAGTCAACCAAACTCCACAGCATGGGAGGCATAAACTCGGAGTAGTCCCAGATTTCTTATTCATCTGACCTACACACAGTTGTCTCTGCACCAAGACAAGCGTATTTGAAATTTTCTAGGTTGCCATCATTGCCAGAGCTTAGAGTCCAGTCATAGAACTCTGTTGCTTTAGGGTTTGGATTAGTTCATAATCACTATCTTTCTGCATTCCAGTCTGAAAAGACAGACTCTAAAAGGGGTCTACATCTGAAAGAAAACCCAGGCATGATCTAGTCTGCTTCAACACTAGCCCAGAAAGATAGGGTCACACCAGCAAACAGTGACAGAACCAGGCCTGGAATGTGACTCTTTGGCTCTGAGTCAATGCTCTTTCCACTCCCCTCAAATGCCCCCAATGGCTGTCAATCCAAAGACATAACCCTTGGAGAAAAGAGGTTGTGAAATGCTTCCACTTGAAGCCCAGGGCTGGCTACAGGCCCAGATTCTTCTCCATCAGCCCTCCCAACATAGTCTGAACTCAGTTCCCAACCTGCTAGCATCGGATTAACCCTTCTCCTCCATAAGAGCAAGCCCTGCCTCCCCAGTCGCCCTTAGAACAATTCTCATTCACACTTCATTCAGCACCACTGAGCCAGGGCCTTTGCAACCTGACTGGTTTTTGTCTTTGTCTTTCATAATTGCTTACCAACTCTGAAAAACTGTACCCCAGATGTTTGTTTACATTCAAAGCTGAAGAGCTAGCTTTGTAGTTTTTCCTATTCCCTTGAAGAAGTCAGAAGAGATCTTCAAGGATTTGGGTTCTTCGACTCTAGATCATCAATTCCTTATGCCTCCCACTGGTGATGGATCCCACTTGGTGGCAGGCGACACTGGGAAGTACAGGGAAGGAATCGGGAAGATGATCCTTCAGAAGAGATTTGACCTGCACGAATCTTCCCTCTGCCCATCCCCAGGGCTGTCAACCTCCGGCAGGTTTCTTCACACCTGCCTATGTCATTATCTCTTGGGTTTCTTCTATAGCTTTATAGTTTACAATGTTTTTTTTAACTCATTCCAAGTGATATCCAACACTTTCCTGGGGATAGATGGGACAGATTTGCTTAGTAGAGAAGAGGCGATCATATGTACTTATGTTTATATCTGGATTTATACCAACGAAGGTAACACAGTTAGAAAGCTGTATGGGGCTGGTAAGATTGCTCAGCAGGTAAAGGCACTTGCCACGAAGAAGGAGAGGACTGACTCCTACAAGCTCTCCACTGTTCTGTACAAGCACAGGAAGGCACATGTATGTACACACACACACACACACACACTCACTCACACACACTCAAATTCATCAGTTAATTTAAAACGTTTAAAGACAGAAGTATAGTCCAACTGACTCTGTGCTCAGAGCCCCTATGATCTTTTCCATCTTGCTTGTCCAATTAAGTAAAAAGCTTTCTACAATACTACTGTTCTCAAACGACTTGTCTATTCACTCTCAGTAACTCCTGAACACCCAACAGTTAGAATTACAGCCATTCATTTGGAGTCTCCTTGAATTCATTTACAATGGTGGCTTTGAAATGTTACTTCTACTACTTCAATCTTTAGGGGTTGCTTGAACCCCACAATGTGCATTTAAGCCTCTGGAGTATTGCCCTGGGTTGCTCTACACCTCAACACAGACTTACCCATCACAAAATACTACTTCCTGCGGAAACACTTCTGGATTCACCCCATCTCACAGTGACCCCTTCCTCATGGCATTCCATTGCTTGAATCTGCTGCACCACTCCCTCTGTGGGCCTTCAGTGCAAAGGAACACCAGACAGGCATGCAAGCTGCCTCTGCGGGCTGGGCTGGTTAGCTTTCATCAACTGGACACCGATTTCAGTCACCTAGAAAGAGGGACTCTCACTTGAGAAATTACCTTGATCAAACTGACCTGTGGGCATATCCATGAGGCATTTTCTTGATTAATGATGGTTATGAGATGGCGGAGTGCACTAGGGAAGGTGCCACACTGGGGTAAATGATCCTGAGTTATGTAAGAAAGCAGGCTGACCATGCAAAAGCTGCACAATTTTAAACCATAAAAAATCCTAGCACTGAAAATGGGAAGTGGATGCAAAGTCCCAGTCCTAAGAAGCTGTTTGGTTGGGGATTGATAGCTTCCAGGAAAGAGAAAATCAGTTTTCTCCAATGGGGTGTTACTGGGTCTACCAACCACAGTCCAGGGTAGGCCCCAAGCCCAGTAGTAGTAGCACCAACACTAAACAAACCCCTTGCTGTTTGTGGGTTGGATTTTTTAGATGCCTTTTATTTTAGTGGCTTTGTTTGTTTATTTTGATCTTTGGGAATTTTTGGTTCTTATTGTTTTTTTGTTTTTGTTTGTTTTTTGTTTGTTTGTTTGTTTGTTGTCTTTAAAGAGAGAAAGAAAGAACATAAAGTTAGGTAAGTAAATAGGCAGGGAGAATCTAGGAAGAGATAGGGAATGAGGAAAAAAAATTGACCAAAACATCTATAAAAATTTACATAAAACTTAATTTTTTTTAAAAAAAAATTGGGACCCTGAATCTTTAACTGGAAACTGGTGATCAGCCTTGACCATTCCATCCCTAAGGATTATAGAGGTGAAGGTGCTTTGTAAGTACTGTTGTAGGATAGGTGATGGACTTCCCAAGTCCAGGCACCTGCTGTAGCACTGCCTCACGTCCTCCTGCAGTGCATGCCTTCTGGATCTGTAGAGAGCAAACACTGCCTTTTGTACCTGTGCTCCTGACTTATGGCATTCTGATACTGGAAATGCCCATGATGGTTGGTCTATTATTAGGTTTGGTTAAATTGGCATAGGAAGGCTAAAACCAGGCAGCAGAGCCAGAGCCAACCTTTTAGTTTCCCATTTCAGGAGTCAGTCTCAAAAGACAATTTCTAATTTCTTATTTATATAAATACAGTGCGAGCGTTCGTTTCTTCAAGACACACTAAAGGAAAATGGGCTTCTCATCACAAGACTGGCTAGTCTGCCTTTCCTGAGATAGCTCAGCCCTGGTCCCTAACCTAGGAACATTTGCTCCAAACTGGAACTTGAAATTCAGCCAAGTTGGGTAGACTCCCTAGTTCCTCCCTGCTGGCCTGTCTGAGCCTTGATGCCCTGCCCTGGAGCAAATGCTCATGATTCCAAATGTGATGAGTCTTCAGGAAGAGCAAGAGGTTTGAGGGGGAGGAGTCTGGGGCTTAGGAACACCCAGTTTCTTGCTCTGGGGTCTATCTCTGCCTCTGAGATAGAAGACCTTGTGCCACCCACATTTGCTTTATGTGTTTATTCATCCTTTGAAGTGACTAATTAAATTCCACATACTTAAGACATACAGCATGATATTTTGCTATCAGTACACATTATGGAATGACTAAATTCAACTAATTAATGTATGAATCATCTTATCATTTTTTATAATACCGAAAATGAATTCTTTGCAATTTTTTAAAAAGAATATATTATTAACCTATATTAACTCTGCTCACCACGTGATGTATAATATTCTCCACTTTCTTTGTGTAACTGAAATTCTGCATTCTTTTTGCCAGTCTCCCAAATCCATTCAGTATTTCTCGAATGACCATTCTCTTTGCTTCTATAGTTCAGTTTTCTGAAACTGTAAATGTCATACTGTTCCCCTGGGATTCAGGGCTCCCAAAGTATGACAGGCTGCAGAGGGCTAACCAGCTCCCTAACACATTTACACTCTCCCTTCATTTACCACCCCCACCAACTCTAAATCAGCCAAGATATTTTAAACCTTGTTTTGATCTTCTTTGCATATCAGTTACACTATTTCTGAGTGTGTTTATTTTTATTTTTTTTTTCCGGTGGTGAGCACATTACTTTGAGCCCGCTTGTAGCACGTTTCCACTTCCTCTCACTTTCCCGAATGCCTCTGTGACCTCCAGGCATGTGGCTCAGAGCAGCCTAGATGATTTTCATAGGGCTGGGAGCTTTGCTGTAGCCCGGAGACATAGGTTCTTCCGCCTCTGGTGACCCATCGCTCCTGACATCTGCAGAGATGAGATGAAATTTCAGTTGTTTCCTTTGCCCCATCTCCCAAGGAATCAGTTCTTATCCCCAGTCAGATAGAGGGGAAAGTACACAAAGCAGAGGCCAGGGACCTACTCCTAGCTCTGATAGTGACTTTGAGAAAACTCCTCATCCCAAAGTTCCTATGTTTCTGTGTTTCCAGGATACTTACCAGCATAAAAATTTTGCTGTATGAATAGCAAAGTAACTATATACTAAGGGTTGTATGTGGCCAGGACCAGGAAGCAATGTATTAGAGATAGTGGAGGGTTGAGCAAGGATTTTAAGAGGTGATTATTGAAGGTTTTTTCTCTGAATTATCCCTTTCTGAGAATATTGTTTGTTCTATGACTTGTGGAACATGCATGCTAAGCCCTGTGAATAAGTCATGATGTATTTGAGCCACACACTCCCACATACTCCATACCCAGAATACCCAGCTAGTAATATAATTTGCCCAGTACTCATGCTTGTTCTCGGTGGTTACCAACCTACCTTCTGATTTTGACTGTGGTGGGCATTTGTTTCGAAAGCTCTAGCTTTAACGGTCACAATTCCTTAACTATCCAGGAAAACAACAGCATTCTGGCCTGTTAGAAACTAAGTTTTAAAGTGGAAGAGCAAGTAAGAGGTGCCTGCTGAAGCCAGATTGTGAGATTCAGATAGAAACCTCCATTTGCCCTCTGTGCAGTTTGGGACACGTTGAAGTCTTTGAACTGGAAACAAAGCTGTTGGACCTGCATAGCACTGCATGAGATAACACCCCTCCTCAGTGCTAAGTGCTCCATACAGCTAGCTTGGCTAGTACCAGTGCTAGACAGGAAATTAAAGGTCATTTTATCCTGTCCTCTCACTTGAAAGAAGAGGAAACTTTGACTCTAGCTGTGTCGCACAGATGCTTCATAGCTGTGCTGACTAGAACTTTTATTTTGTTTTTGAGGCAATGTCTCTGTCTGTAGCCGAGGTTTGCCACAAACTTCCAGCTAGTCTCCTGCCTCACTGCCTCTAGTATTTTGTTTTTCATTATAAAAAAGCAATGGGTTCCTGAGTTTTCAGAATGGACTTTCCTTCCCAGAGCATATGTAGGAGATGTGGATGTTCCTATTTGCTTTAAATAAGTATACAGGTTGCCTGCCTTAAAGTAGTGGCTTGAGAAAGATGACGGCTCCATTTACCTTGTGTTTCAAGTGCAGAGTCGAGGGCCAGCTTCCTTGGCTTGAGAAGATGTGGGGATGTGTAAAGTGGCTAATGTGTATAGATTCCAAAGCTGCCACGTCTCCCATCCAGAAGTGACATCTTACATATGAACATACTGGACCTCTGTACATCATGTTCAACAGCAAAAGGAAGACTTCCTGCTTGTGTACTTTCCCAGAATTGAAGAGATGGGGGACAGGGACAGATCACTCCCCTCACAACAAATAATCCTATTGCTTTCAACACCAGTTCCTCATTTAGATGTTACCACAGGAAGCTTTAGCTGTCACCCTGACATTAACCTGAGTCACCTGGGAAGAGGGAGACTCAGTTGAGGAATTTCCTACACTGGAGTGGACTGTAGACATTTTCTTGATTGCTAAGTGATGAAGGAGGCCCTAGCAGACTGTGGGCTACATCACGCCTAGGCAGTTAGAACTGGGCTGTATAAGAACCGTAGCAGAATGTGAGCCTGAAAACAAGCCAGTGAGCAGTTTCTCTCCATGCTGTCTTGCTTTCAGATTACTGCCTTGAGCTCCTGCTGAAATCAACTCTTTTCCTCCTCAAGTTGCTTTTGGTCATGATGTTTATCACAGCAACAGAAAGCAAACAAAGCACAAAAGTGAGTCATCCTTTCCCACCTTTCTTTGTCCTTCTAGCCACAAAGAAGTCAGGCAACTCATAGAAAACACAATGGACAAAGAATGTATAAAAATGAGTACCAACCCAATATCATAAAAATAAACTGTAATATTCCATGCTCTCAGTGTGATAGCCACTGTGTTTATCTACTTTATTAAATAGGATTTAAGATTCAAAATTTGGGCTCACTGGACATACTTTAGGGCTTAGTAGCCACTTGCAGTCAATGACTACTTACTGGACAATCATTGCAAATAAAAATACTGCCATAATTGTAAGACTTTCTATTGGGCAGTGATGTCTATACAGATAAAACATTTGCAAAAACTTAACAAAAGCATTGGCTCTGGGTGTCATATTATCTGATCCCAAAAAAGAAAAATTTAAATCAGTGTGGTATTACCAATTCATCAAAGAAAGTTAACCTTTTTAGGTACTTAGACCTAAAAAGAATCCCAGGTGGGACTTCATGCAAATCCGTACCAACAGAGCAATCAACGCCAAGAGCCTTGGAGACAAAGTAACGACGAATTTTAAACTTAAGTTTTTGTCAAAGCTGAAGGCATTAGTTACTAAAACTTAGCTCACTGGAACTAAAGCTTCAGTGATACAGTTGTAATTTACAGAAAGATCTTAGTGACTTAGCTGAAGTGAATTTGCATGTATAATGAGGCCTGAGTGACAAGATGAAACAGGCAATGTTGATCTGGAAGGCAAACCTCCAAACACAAGGAAAACTACACACAGTGGTTCCGAGATGGAAAAGCATTAGGAAGTATGGCAGGGATAAGGCTCAACGAATATTAAATATGAAGTACAGAGCTAGATGAAACTAAGCAAGCAGTCAGAGCCGGATCGGAAAGGGCTGTGTGCTTCACGGTGACCAGTTCATCAGGAAGGGGCTCTTACAGCTTCAGAAAACTCATCCTGGGAGCTGAGAACACAAATCATCAGATAGCATAATTCAAATCCCTGCACTGTAACCTTAGGAAGCTGAGACACAAGTATTCTGAGATCTTGGCCTGGGTTAAGCATAAAACTGTAAGAGGAAGCCCTGTCTTAAAGCAAATGGAAGAAGTCAGGGTTAGGGATGAGTGGAGAAAAGCCAGGCACTGCTCTATAAAAATCTCTCTTATGGGGTAAAAAACAGGCAGGAAAAATATAAAGATGGGTGAGAATGAGCTAGTCACTAGTATGCTGGTCTAACTGGATGTCTGTAGAAGAATATAAATAGATTGATATCTATCAACTTGCACAAAACTCAAGTCCAAGTGGATCAAAGACTTCAACATAAATCTCAACCAGATACACTGAGTCTCATACGTGAGAAAGTGGGCAATAACCTTGAATGCTTTGGCACTGGAGACAACTTCCTGAACAGAACACCAATAGAATAAGCACTAACATCAACAGTAAATAAATAGGACATCATGAAACTGAAAAGCTTCTGTAAGGTAAACAATAGGACAAAACAACAACCTACAGAATGGAAAACAATTTTCACCAACTCCACGTCCAACAAAAGGCTAATATCCAAAATTTGTAGAGAACTCGAGAAGCTAGACATGAACAAACCAAATAATCCAATTAAAATGGAGTATAGATCTAAAAAGAATTCTCAACAGAAAAATCTTAAATAGCTGAGAAACACTTAAAGAAATATTCAACATCCTTAGCCATTGGGGAAATGCAAATCAAACTACTTTGAGATGCCATCTTAGACCTGTCAGAAAGGCTAAGATCAAGAACTAAAGAGACAGCTCATGCTGGTGAGGATGTGGAGCAAGAAGCACACTCCTCCACTGCTGGTGGGAGTGCAAACCACACAACCACTTTGGAAATCAAGTTGGCAGTTTCTCAGAAAGTTAGAAATAGTTATATCCCAAGACCCAGCCATACCACTCCTGGGCAAATACCCAAAGCATGCTCCATCCTGCCACAAGGTCACTTGCTTAGCTATGTTCATAGCAGCTTTATTCATAATAGCCAGACATTGGAAACAACCTAGATGTCCCTCAACTGAAGAATGGATTTTTTTAATTGTTACATTTACACAATGGAGTATTATTTAGCTAGTTAAAAGAAATGGCATCATGAAATTTGCAGGCAAATGGATGCAAGTAGAAAAAAAAAGCATCATGGTATAATCCACAGACCTAGAGAGGCTTATCCACAGACATGCTATAATCCACAAACAAGAAAGGTTGCAAAGACCTTCCTGGGAAGGGGAAATAGAATATATTTCTTGCATGGACTACTGGCAGCTTGTTGGGATCAGGTGTGGGGAATAGAGGGAGAGAATACTGGGAAAAAATAACTGAAATTGAGGGTCATTTTGGGGACCAGGTAGAAATCTAGTGCAATGGAAATTCCATGCTGACTCTAGCAAAGACTCCTAGTAATGGGAGACATGGAGCCTGAACTGGCCATCATCTGTTACTAGGTAGCCTCAAGTGGACTCAGCCACAAAACCTCCAACCTATGGTTTGTCATGCCTACAGGATAGGCTGGGACCAGAGCCTAGCATAATCATCATCACAGAGACTTGGTCCAGCAACTGATGGGTGCAGATGCAGAGCCCCACAGACAAACCTTGAGTGGAATCTGAGTCCTGTGGAGGAGGAATAGGAAAGATTGGAGGAGCCAGAGGGGTCAAAGACACCACAAGAACACGGCCCACAGAACCAACTGACTGGGACTCAAGTGGGCTCACAGAAATCAGGGAGCCTGTAGGGGTCTGACCTAGGTCCTCTAAATATAGGTTATGGTTGTATAGCTTGGTGTTCGTGTGTAATTCCTCACAGTGAGAGCTGGAGGGCTGTCTCTGACTCTGTTGCCTGCCTTTGGAAACCTTTTCCTCCTACTGGATTGCCTTGTCCAGCATTGATATGAGAGTATGTGCCTTGTTCTACCTTGTTATATCATATTTGGTTGATGTCCCTGGAGGGCAGCTCTCTTCTGAGGGGGGATGAAGGAAGGGCAGTTGATCCAGGGGAATGGGGAGGTGTAGGGGAGAGACTTGTGGGGGTGAGAGGGGAACGGAATGTAATATATGCAATTGGGGTCTAATATATGAAAGAAAAATAAATAAAAAGGGAAAACTAGTCACAGGTATTTCAGGTGTAAAGCCAGCATAATTTAAAGGATTAATTTAAATGGAATTCCAAAAAGGAAAGAAAATTGGAATGACTGTTATCTGCCCTGTCCTCTGCCAGGCTAGATACCACTTACTATTATGAGTAAGACTTGAGAAGAGGAGTGGGGAGGAGTTAGCTTGCGGTGTGGGTCCTGGTGCGTGTGGACCAGCTATTACCTGCAAAGACAGAGCTCTCAGCTTGGGGCTCAAGGGAGAGTCAGTAAAAGTCTGGAATTGTTGGGGGAACACCAGTAAAAGATAGAGGTTTGGAATCGTTGGGGTATAGATGGTATTTTAAAGTCATGAAATTCAGAGAGCACCCAGGAAGAAAACACACAGAAAACAGTCTCAGAGCACTTCGGAATGTGATGTAAAAGAGATGGAAAGGTAAGGTGCACTGTTGATGTCGCAGGATCCTGGAAGCTTAGAGAAGAGAATGTTTAAAGAGGCTTGAAGGTACGACACTGTCACACCGTGCTCAGGAGTCTAGTTAGGCCAGTACAGTTTGGCTTTGGGAGTATGTAGGTCATCGGTAAGTTTGATAAAGGCTGCCTAAGTGGTGTGATGGGTCAGGAGAAAATTAGAGCAGGGTTGAGGCCAGAATTGGAGCTGAGAAAAGTGCAGATAGGAAATGTAGGTGTGTGTGAGCAAGACACATCAAAGAAACAGAATGGAGGGACACATGGGTCAAGGGAGAGTTACTGTTTAGTTTTTTAATGGTTGCTAAGGTGTGTATATTTTAGAACAAGAGAAATCTACGTAACAGGAGAAATACAGAAAATGAGATGAGATCCAAAGGGAAAATGAGAACCACTTGGATTAGATGGAGCAGCAGTGGTGGGAACTGACACAGGCAGGCTAAGGGGCTGTTGATAAAGATACACTACTTCTCTGAGAGGAAGAAGGGACTGTCATGATCCATGAGAAATGGGAGGGCAGAACAAGTGAGGATTAGTGGGGAGGCCAAGATGTGGGAAAGCTGCTCCAGAGCAGAAAAGAGAATTTTCTGGAAGCGATGTGGGATCCACCTGGTGAGCCCACAGAAGTTTGCTATCTTGTATTTAAAGTAAGCCTAAGCTGATCGGTATAGCCTCTGATGTTTCTGACAACAGCCTGCTGCTGAGGGGCAAGTGAAGTCTGAGGAAGAGATGCAGTGTTTCACCAGATGGGGCTTTGCCAGACACAGTAAAAGGGAGCCCTGTGGGGAAATAAGATTGTTGGAGAGAGTGGTTATGGTGCAGAGGAGGGTTAGATTAGGGAATAAACCCAACAATCATCAATGGGCAGCTCACAATCTGCCAGGAGCCATTAGCATGCTTTGGTGTCTTTTCCCCCATAAGGAAGCTCATTACTGGTTTCCCCCAGACCCTGCCAGATTCAGAAATCCCCATCAGGGTTGCGCGTTGTAACCATGTCTCATGCATTCCTTAGACCTGGGAGGCAATGTGGCTGGCAGGAAAGAACCTCAGATGCTGAGAGGAGAGCTCGGCTGGGGTCACTTTCTGTGGCATTTAGCAGATGGATGGGTTCTTTCCCCCCCTGGACCGGTTCCCTCTTGTGGTAAGCACCCAGCCCAAACTGTAGTTTGCCACACAGATCTGATGAGATGGCAAATGTCAAACCCCTTACAGGGAGGAACTAGGAGACAGGGACAGTTACCAGATTGGCCCGAGACTATAAGGAGGCACCGAACACAAATCTAAGACTTCTGCTGGTGTGAGGTTTTGATTTCAAATGTCAGTGAATATAGGTCACCACGGCCCATAAGCAACTTGCCTTAAAAGTAGAAACTGATGAAATTCTCACAAGGAAAAGCAGAGCATTTCAACATCAGCCATGGGAGGCTACAAGCTCTTTGTGCAATGACCAGTCAGCCCACAGCCAGCACAGGATATTGCTGCAGGCAGCCATTCAAGGCCTACAAACACTGAAATCCTCTCAGTGTTTTGGTGTTTCCAAGTCTCTATTACCGTCTCTGCAAAATGGGAAGAAACCCACTTCCTACTCAACCCCATCAGGGAGATGAGATTTTTTTTTCCCAAGAGACAAAAATAATAACTGAAAATTACTTTTGATTGCTCTGAAAAGTGGCTAGTTACAAAAGTAAAGTGTCACTCACTATTATTAAGTGTGAGGCAATCCTTCCCACCCCCACCTTGTCCCAGGGCTAAGTGCAAAGCTGTGTGTGTGTGACAGGCTATTTTTAAATTCCCATCTCTGGAAACATATGGTCCTGTGCCATGCCAAACAGAGAAAAATGACCTGCTTAGGTCTGTTTGCTTGTTTGTTTTGGTGGAACATTGTCTGCGTTCCTGAGAAAGATATCTTCTGTTCTGAACATCGTAGGTGACTGGTAAAGCTGCCCTACATTGTCTGAAAGGATCCACGGCTGCCTGGTTTGCTTAGCCACCCGAGAGTTCCATCCTGGGCAATGATATATGTACACAAATTTTCTTGAGGTTTCTCTGTATTGATTAAGATGTTTCTAAGTTAGCAAGATGAGGCGGAAATCCATAATTTCTTCTGTAGTATCTGACAGTTTTGGTCATTCTATGGCAACATTTTAGCTTTAATGATTTTTTTCCTCAAATACTAAACTATCTATTTCATGAAATGCAAGAGGTTCCTGTGCTACAGGATTTCCTATAAAATGAAGCAACTCACATCATGATTCTCTCCAAGTTGCCATCATTTCATTTGTTTTCTGTTTCATTAATAGCAAGTGCTGTTGACTGATTGACTGACTTAGTTTTCTGACCTAAATATGGTGATGTCATTATCATCTTTATCTATGCTGCCCTTTAGAGTTTTATTTTACTTTATTTCATTGTCATGCTGGGGCTTGAACCCAGAATCCTGTCCATGTGAGGCAAGAAGTACTCCAGCACTGAGCTTACTTCTTATTTTTTTATTAGTAAGTATTGATGGTACAACCCAATGGGTTTCAGTACTCCATTTTTGTCTACATGTGGATTGTACTTTCCCGCTGGTTTCTCTTTCCGAACTGTCTCTCCTTTAGTCTCATGTTGATTTTAAACATGCAGGTTCTTCATATAAGAGGAAACACATGATAATTACCTTCACAACTCTGGATTATTTTGTTGAAAGTGCTATTTAGTTCCATCCATCCTCCTACAAATGAGAGAATTTTGTTCCTTACAGCTAATGTTCTCAGAGTGTAAATATACTATGTTTTCTTTACCCATTCAGCTGTTGATAGGCATCTGGGATGATTCCATAACTTGCTATTGTTATAAGTAGTAATGAACATGGATGGGCAGGCGGCTCTGCAGTATACTGATTTGGATCCTCTTGGGTGTGTAGCAAGGAGTGGTATAGCTTGATCATATCGACTACTTCAGCTTCTGATGTTTTTCAGGAACTTCCACGCTCGTTTCCATAATGGCAGGACTAACTTACATCCCCAGCAGCAGTCTGCAGAGGTTCTTGTGCCCACACCCTCAGCATAGTTGCCTTTTATATGTGACCTAGCCTTGCCTTTCTGTTCCACTATGTGGCACGGTTCTCTATCTTGTCTAACTTCCCACTTACTGGATTTGATTTCTTCACCAAATTCTTGGAAAGCTGTCCAGTCAGATGAGAAAAAGAGAAAAGCACTTGTTTCCCAGGTTACATAGAACCTGAATTTTCAGAAAAAGGGGGGGGGGGAAATCCCCTGTTAAAGTAAATATGGATCTCACAATCCTTTTCCTTTTTGTCCCCGCCTTTCATCCTTTTCATTTTTTTCTCCCCCCTCTCCTTCCTTTTTCTCCTGAAACATTCAGGATCCAAACTTTTAGGTCAAATGATGAATGAAGGCAGAACTGCAGGTGATTCAACGAACCCACTTTATTCAACAAAAGGGCATTTATCAATGAGATGGTGAGAAGGCAGCTCAGCATCTTCCAGGAAAAGATGTAATCAAGAATTTGTTTTAAACAAAAGGTCTGGAGGGTTTTACACAACCCTGACGACCAATGAGAATCATCCTAGTAGGGAGTGAGGTTCACCTGGATCCCAGTTCTCAAGAAGCCAAGGCAGGAGGATCATAAATTCAACCTCCCGTGCATAATGTATTCATACTTCCAGAAACAAAGGAAGATAGGTTTGTCTGGGCTCACACTTTCAAATAGCTGCTGTCCATGACTGGGGAAAGCCTGGTGGAGTTCATTCATGGTGGTGGACATATGTGGACATATTCAGTTGGCAACATATAGGAAGCAATGAGCCCAGGTATAACCTACAGAAGCCTGCCCCTACTCACCAACTTCTGACCAATAGGCTCCACCTCAGAAGCTAGGAACTGAGCATTCAAGACATAAACCCGAAGAAGAGAGCATTCCAGAGTCAAACCCTAATGTTCTTCCCTGGGTTCCTAAAGGATCTCATAATTACAACTGCATTCAAAGCCGGACAGTGGTAGCACATGCATCTCAGCACTTGGGAGGCAGAGGCAGGTGGATTTCTGAGTTCAAGGCCAGCCTGGTCTACAGAGTGAGTTCCAGGACAGCCAGGACTACACAAAGAAACCCTGTCTGGAAGAAACAAAACAAAACAACAACAACAAACAAAAAAACTGCATTCAAAGTAACTTTAAGAGTCCCCAACATTTTCGTGGTCTCACAATTGTTCAAAAGTCCAACATATTTTCTCAGACTCATCATAAACTCTTAATTGTGAGTCCTTGAAAATGCTTTTTTTTCTATTTTTTAAGTTACACACCTTCAAGATACAGTGGCATAAGTATTCCTATTCCAGACAGGAAGAACCATACAGGAAAGACTAGACTAAAGCAAGATTGAAATCTAGCAGGACACACATTAAACCTGATGGCTCCATGGATGGCATGGTGGCATGATACAAACTCTAACACTTTCCAGTTCTAGCTACAGTATACATGGGCTTTCTCTTAGGGGTGCAGATTTCCTTGACAGATGCTCTGCGGTGCTGGCATCTCCAACTTCTCGAGGTCTCTGGTGCAACTTATACTTTCACTTAACAGATTTCTAAACTGACTTTTCAGGAGCTCTTTCCAAGACATCTATCCATACTCCATATTCCCTGGCTTCATAGGCTGTTCCCTGGAATCTTTATGCAAGTCACTATGAGCCCCTAACCACATAGTTAGGCTTAGCTACCGTTATAAGCCTCTTCCTTGGTACCAACTTTCTGCTTTTCTCACCAAGATCAAAATGCCAACAGAATCAGATTAAGGTAGGAAGAATTCATTTGGGTTCACAGGTTCAGGGGACTTTAGGGGAAGGGGCAGCAGAGCTCACAGTGGTAGGAGTATTGTAGCAGCGAGCTTATTTGTATGGATCAGACAGGATGCCTGAACCAAAGTCAGTTATAACCTGTAAAGGCCGACCCCTAGTAACCCACCTCCAACAGTCTAGCCCCACCTTCCCAAGGATCCACAAAGTTCAAAATAGTAGTGCAAGCTGGGATCAAGTATTCAAGCTGTAAGCCTATGGGGACATTCCACATTCAAGCCTTAATGCAAGCCAGATTCTTTATGGAAGTTTAGCTGGAGAATGTTCCATGTCTTTCTGGACTATTTGTGTTGTACCAATGAAAACCAAGCACTTTGGAGTGTTGTTGTTTAGGAGATCAACAACCTAGGATGTTGCTCTAGGCAACCTTTATACCTGCCATTTCCAGTCTTCTGTGACCAAAACAGACCAGAAGGACAGGAGCCTAATGACTCTAACTTTAGACATAAGTTCATTTGTGTGTGTGTGTGTGTGTGTCTGTGTGTGTGTTTTAAATCTATGACTACTAGTCACCCAATCACATTGAAATCAGTTTTAAGATGTTGCAAATATACTGCTATTCCTCAAGAAAATATCTCTGCATTTTCTAGTAAAAATGCCTGCCAGCTTTGTTCAGCCAAGTTTCTTTCTCCCTTCTTTTCTTTGACAATGAAAGCAGGTTTGGTGCCAACACTCAGATCTGGCAGGTGTCTGATGACACATGTTTTTGATAAATGTTGATTACATAAGTTCATTCAAGCTAGCTACCACAGCTATTGAAGCTTCATTGCTACTTAATATAAACTCTCCTTGGAAACCAGATGTCCAACACACGCTACAACGATCTATTTTATTCATCCTTCCTCTGGGTTCTCTGGGTTCTCTTGGTGTCTGTTTCTTTGAAGCAGTGAAAAATCCTGGTACCTGGATTGTGACTGTGTCACAAGTGAGCTGTGTGCCCTTTGGAAGGCCATTTTATTACTCTGAACTTTAGGTTGTTCATTTCTAAAATGAAGGGGTAGGAGCTGTGATTGCTAAGGTCTCCGAGATTTCCTGATGAAGGGACAGACTAGGGTGGCATGGGGGACAGTCCTAGTGAGGCAGAAAGACTTCATGGTCATTCCTCACTGGGAATGTACTTGAACATGATGGCATTCACTGTTTTTATACTGGTTGTTCTCCAGTCCAGAAGGAGGGGTTAGCACACTAGGGATTCAGAGGGGAATTCTGGAGGGGATTCAGAAAGGAATGACTGAGGAGAGCAAGGCTGCTGAGAAAGACCTGCAGACAACGTTATTATTGCCCCAGCTTTGTGATATTATTTCTGTGATTACATGATACTAAAGTGACAGGGCCTTCAAGATACTTAAAGATACTCCAGGAGGAGGAGGGTCACTAAGAACATTTTCAACCTGAAGGCTATTCCAGATGACTCACTTGGAAGCTTTAATTTTTATGACAGATTGCTTTTTAGAATAATAATTTCTTAAAAGGGTACAAAAGACTTGCATGTAAAGAATTCCAAAGCCAAGTGTTCTAGTAGTCCATGGGGAGCCTTGCTTCACGCTTTCCCAGATATTAGAAATGCTTTGCATACATTCTGTCATTTCCTCTTGGAAACAACCCTGGGAAATAAAGTGTCATCAAGGCCTTCCTTTACCAGGAGGTAAAAAATCAAGATGCTAACTGGCCAAGCCACTCATCAAAAACCTCAGGTGGTGGAGATAAGGCTGTGTGTCAGCCCAGGTCCCTCACTGCTAACCGGAACTATCCATTACTATTGTGCTCTGAGGCATTCGTTACCACCCAGGGAAACCTCCTTTAGCCTCTGGCAGCCAGCTCTGCAGGCCTGCATCAGGGTCATAGCCCCAAGTTCCGCAGACTAATGGACCGGCGTAGATCACCAGACCAGCTGGAGAGCTGCAGGTATCAGCTGACGTGCTCGCCTGACTTTGTCTGCTCGCTGATGCTCTGGGAACCAGTGCTGGCAAAATGAGCTCAGGAACCTTCTCCTACCTTCTTACTCTTCTAGAGACTTGGCAACCAAAACAAAAGAAATTTCCACAGGTGCATCACCACAGACATGATTAGGAATTATTCTGTGAAGCCACCTACTAATCCTACTGGCCAGGATTGGACAGAGTTAACAGTTTCTTTAGGGACTTCCATTAGTCAACCTAACCAATAAAGTCCAGAGGGACTAAAGCAGAAAGAAATGTGGCAGCCTGTGAGTCATTCAGGCTCGACCTTCGGCGTGTTTTGAAAACGCATTGTGAAACGCTTTCCAATCAATACAGTGCTGGGCAGTAACAAGGCTGGGGGTTGTGCAAGAGGGGAAACAGAACATTTATGCTGGGTCATTTCAGAGACTCCAAATTCTTACTGAGAGAAGGACCCAAAAACACAAGGTCCCCATAACAGTGTTTAATGGAATCATAGAAAACCAAGCGTAACGGGGGAACAAAAGTTAACACTTTCTTTGCAGCAGACTAGAGAAATGAGTGGGTTATGTTCATACCCCCAAGCTAGACAGTCTATCCCTTCCTGTCAAGACTGGTGTTAACCCCAGATTGCTTCTAGACACTTCCATGCTGCAAACAGCAGCATAACCTTCAGGCATTTCGAGTGTCTGAGGTGAAGGAAGCAGCTGGCAAGAGGCACGTCCTAGAACAAGGAAGCTGAAGATGGCTCAAGGCCCACCTGCCACTTGCAAGGCCTCTGATTGTGGGAGCAGTCACGTCCCTGTCAGACCTTCTCCTAGTCCTTTCCTTTCTACCAAGGAAAGAAGGCATCTGCCCCATGGATCACATGAAACTTGGAAGTGATGAAGGACCTGCAAACTCTTTGCAAGCTACACTCACTACACACACACACACACACACACACATATACACACACACACACACAGGACTATTATTAGTGAAAACCCATCAGTGTGATTTTGCAAACTCAGATGGAAAGAATCTCCCATTTAAAGAATGGCACTCAGGTATGACTTTGTGGTTAGAGGCAAAAACCAATCCTGAAGACCGGCCTGTGCACACGACAGAGATCATTTGGGTGCCAGTTGGTGCCAGACTCAATTAGCTGCAAGCTTGGGTGCCTGGGAAATGTTTAACGACTGGTTCTACAGTGGTTAAAAATAAATAAATAAAAATAAAATAAAACAAAGTATAAGATTGACTGTCAGTCCTTGAACCCCAGTCCTATTGACTCCACACCATCAGTCACACAGGGTGAGGAGGAAATGCCCACAGCTGGCCCACACATGGAGGTACATGCCAGATCACATTCTGCTCCCACTGGAAACTTCTGAAAGATTAGTTAGTACAATATCCTTTGAAAGCCCGTTCATCGCATGGCACTAGAGTTTTAATAAATAAAGCCACTCGATGTCTTCCCCCGAAGCTTCAAATGAGAATTCGTACTTTTATTTAAACTTGTCCTGGTCATTGTTGTAGAGAATCTTAACTGTCTTTGTTGAAATTGTTGGTTCCTGAACTATAGTCCTGACATTGTGCTTATGTGTGTTGGGGGTGGGGCAAGGGGGAAGTTTTCAAATCTAATGCCTGAAGAGTTGAGCAAACAGGGTAGGCTGGAACTACGGAGGAAAGAGGAGACAGAAAAGTCTGGAACCGATTATTAGCAGTCTCAACTGTGACACTTGTATGAGTAGCCTGTTTGCTGAGGCCCAGACTCTATCTGTAAAATGAGAAAAGCTCTCTGCCTTTGCCTCACTCCCAGCTCTACAAGACCAGAAGCACTAGCACAGGGCCAGGAGTTCTGAAACTAGCAAGCTTGGGTTGGTTTTGAACTGTTATATATCTCCTTGGATATTATTACTGGAACATTGATTCTATACCTCATCAGTACTGATAATAAGTAGGACTCCGTGCTGGGGCAGACAAACCCTGCCCCACTACTTAAATCCTATTTCTGGAGTCTGGGTCCCTATAGTGTGTCTGCTGCTAAGTATAGCTGTGCTCAGGAAGGGCTGTGTGACACGCAGAACAGTCCCTGAGAGCTATTGGGGAGCAGCATTGCCCAGGGCCAAGGGACATTGAGAAACTGCCTTTCTTTACCCATGAGCTTTCATACCAGCAGTGATCTGTGGAGGTTATAAAACAATGTTCAGTCCAAACTCTGTCAGATAGGACTTTATCACAACCACCAGGAGCCTGGTATGGCCCCAGCCAACATTGAAGAGCATTACGGGGACCTGGGAATCTGTATTTTAAATAAAAGAAACCCTCTGTACGATGTGAGATCTGATAGAGTGGACCAAAAAAAGATTCTCTATTGATTGACCCAGATACTCAATAAGACACAGTGCTTGTTGGGGGAGACCCTGCCTGTGCAGTGGGAACCCTCAGAACACACTGCCAGGCTAGGCTTCGTTCTTCATTACTAGCAGATTGAGACCTCTGTCTACCCAGCCACACACAGGGTGGTCAAGATGCATAGACATACCCCAGGGAGGCATACTTGACCTCTCTGAAGGACTACTCCATGCTGCCTAGCTCTTACTAAAAGTCATGGGATAGACAATTTCAGACACAATTACCTAAAACACTGTCCATTCATGAATTTCCCTGGTCACCTTAAAGGAAAGTTCTCTTGGTCAATGCAATGTATTTTAGACCTATCCTAACAGGCATCACAACAAAAGCTGTTCAACCTCAGCTGGCTGTGGTAGCACAAGCCTTAAATCCAAGAACTCTGGAGGCCATGATAGGAAGATCTCTGTGAGTTCAAGACCAGCCAGGTCTACAAAGTAAGTTCCAGGGCAGCCAGGGCTATGTAGAGAGACCCTGTCAAAAACAAACAGACAGATAATTAAATAAGCAAACAAAAAACTGTTCAATGTCGGTATCCATCTACATTATCAACATATGCAGATCAGGCTCCAACTAACCGTGGGCAGATATATAGAGCTAGAAATGTTGTACATGTGATTTCATTTGTGTCTTTTAGGATTTCATCGTCTTGGAGACTGAGTCTGAGCAAAGAGCAATTGGGGCATAAGACTGAGATACACACAGGCTTCAAGACATTCAGAGGCAGAAGAACCTAACTGGTGGTTGTTGACCTGGATCAAAGCTAGGATAGCAGATCTCAAATTTGCTTACAAGAGAAAAGGAACTTCCCAGCAAAAGGAATAGTCAGGGCAAGACATGCTCCGTCTGTCAGTCCGGGAGGGAGGAGTTGTCATATGCACTGAGGGAACAGTGGCTGCATTACTGAAACAGAATTTGTAAGGCATGTGGCAGTAGATGAGTTGGCAGTTAGGCAGATGCAAGTGCCCATGTTCTCAACCTTTGGAAGAGTCTCAGAAAGATGAGGTTTGCTTTTTTTTTTTTTTTTTTTTTTTGAACTGAGTTTCTAGAGAGGCAGTTTGGAGCCAGGTTGAAGTAACAAGGCAAACTGAGAAGGCATTGCAGTAGTGTTCAGGTGAGCGATGACAGGGCTCTGGGCTGTAGCAGCAGTGATGGGCTGACAGCAGAGGAAGGCTGTCGATGAAGATGCAGAGTCTCCAGGGTACAACTGGTTGTGGGCAGGACGTAGGAGCAAGGGCAGCTTGTATGTAAGACACTGTAGGACAGCAACGATGGGTGCAGGACCAATTTTAGAGGGGGGTTAACAAATGCACTTTGGGATATGTTCAGTTTGAGATGACTTGGGAAATTCAGTCTGAAGTTTACATATCCTAGACTCAAAATAGGTAGCCAAAATGTCTGAAGAGGAAACCTAGAGCAGAGATGGAAACTTACAGCTGAGGTGCTGAAGCCCAGTCTGCCTGCAACTGTCAGCCCAAGAAGGCCTTGCTCTCTAGGCAGTGCTATGACTAGGGCAGCCTGTAGAAGGATTGAATAGCTTCTTTTGAGGTTATTCAGGGATACCCTTAGGCTGGGGGTGGGAGGGACAGATAACAAGTCGTCATCATAATAGAGAGTTTTATAATTGAGAAATAGGTTTCTGTCTTTATCATCTTTAGTGTTCTGTCAGGGACTGTAGTTATTTACTCTTGCCAGTATACATATTCTCTTGAGGTACTGCTCAAGTCCCCATTTGGAGACTCAGAACCTTCTCTAAGGTCCAGTATGGGGAAGGAAGCAACAAGAAGATAGTGCTTGCTAGCCCTTTCTGAATCCAGAGCGTACTGTACCACCTCCATCATTCAGCCTGACCCTCACAAATGTTCTCCAAGGCAACTTGGGAGAAGTTTTACTACTCCACTTCACAGATTTGGACACCGAATCTTAGGAAGGTCTGAAAAACAAAAACAACAAAACAACAAAAAAGTGTTCTCTCTTGCTTCCTGTGCAGAGTTACAAAAGGCTTCTGTGGTGTACCCCAAGAGTAGGCAGCACTCAGAATGTTCTCAGACTCTCAGAAGGAAGCTCTACTTCAGGCTTCAACAATTCACTTACTGGCATGGTGAGATGCTAATGATATAAGCCACCAAATGGCAGGCTTAGCTAAGATGACTTCCTCTCTCGCTAATGTATGTGGCCACTTGGCCCCACAAAGCCAGCCCTGGGTTGGGAGTCCCTTTTTCTTTCCCTTCTGAAAGAATTCATCTGCTTTGGGTTATAAAAGACAAGCAGCCTGAAAGCAGCCAGCCAATAAAACAGCCATCTATAAGTTCGTAAAAAATCAGTCAATGAAGTTCCCCAAAATCACACACTTCAAAGTCATGTGACCAGATATGAACTCACTGAAGCTTTCTGAGACTTAGCTTTATCTACAAAAATGGGTAATGGTCCAATCCAGCTTCACTTTACAGACAGACATGAAGGTCTGAGATCAGAGTTGGGTGTCATTAACACTTTTGGAGTGTGTGGAATTCTTGATCCTCTGTCCATACCTGTCACTCAAGGGGCAGAATCTCTGAGGTGTAACAGGAAAAGCACACTATCCTCGTGGGAGCAGGAACTCTGAGGTGTCTGATGCATGTGCATCATGTCCTGCACAGTGACCAGAAGAGAGACAGTTGGCGTGACAGCCACAGCTATCCACTAGTTCCTTCCCACAAACATCCAGGTGACAAATCCATCAGAAAATATAGTTAGAAACATCTTCCAAGGAATCAATTAGTCCCTCAGTTTTATTTCCGGTGGAAGATAAAGGTACATACTTTCTGTAATCAATCAATTCAACAAATGTCTTGAAACTTTAGTCAGAGATTTTAAAACTGCTAATACATACAGTTTTGAAAGGTGACAGACAGAAGTGGGAGGGGAAAGGTTGGGTTTTAGTCAAACATTATCTTGGTCTTTAATTGATGAACTCTGTTCTCCAATAAGAGACAAGAGTCATAGACAATGGGGCCCATAAAACCTTCAAAGGCCTTTAATCATTTAACCCTACCACAGTCATTCTGCAGAAAAGGAAACTCAGACTAAAACAGATAGGGCCTGCTTCCAATTATACCACAAGGTAGGGTCACAGCAAGCCACGGACTGCTTCTCTTCATTCAGCTCACAGGTACTGAGTGTCTACCACATTCTGGCTGGGGAAAGAGGATGAATAAGTAGAATTCACACTCAGGGCAGATAATAATGAAAGCCAGGACTCCCAGAACAGAGGTTATGTGCAATACTAGATATACAGAACACTGTGCAACATAGAGAATTTGTAGTGGTAATTCTGCCCAGGGTTATCAGAGAAGGCTTGACCTAGGAGTGAGTTTATAGGTGTAAAAAGCAGGCAGCAGAAGAGCATCCCAGGCAAAGGTGACAGAGTGAGCCTAAAGCCATGGGGATGGGAAGAACACAGTGTGTATGGAAAGCTCCATACACATAGTTGGAAACAGCTGGGGGTGGTTGTAGAAAGTGCCACAGGACTATCTTGGGATGTCAATAGGTCTCAGCTGCTGTTCCCCACCTCATTTGGCACGCTCCCTGGGGCTATGGCCTGTGTCCACCTAATGGGCCAGTATGACACCTGGCTAAGTCCTGATGGCATGGTAGGGCTTAATGAATTCCCTTTGAAGATGAGAGGCTGGTGAGGGAGAAAAGAATTTGCCACTCAAGTGAGTCAACTGGAACGGAAGGTGTGTCCTGGCTCACTGGGCCTGGTGCTCTCTGGCTGCCCAACCAGACAGCTGGGGTCACCTCTCCTGGGGCCACAGGGTTCCACTTGGGAACATCAGGTCTTTTTTCAGTGAATCTTTCTAAGCCACAGAGCTTCTGGTGCACTCCTGGCCTCTGTAGTTTTATCAACATAATTGATCCCAGAGCTCTGCTCCTGCATACCTATTGGCTTCCAAGGGAGTGATGGCACAGGGGCCCTCCCTAGTCAGGGCACCTACACATCACAGCATCCCATGGGAATGTATGGAGGGCAGGTAACAGGCTGCATAAATAGCACTACAGTCGAAAGTTATCCTTCTGGGAGCTCTATGCTTCCTGTCCTGAGTACTGCTTTTCCCTTGGTGAGAGCTGAAGCACCCAGAGAAAAACAAACCCTTAAAGTGACTCTTTCCCTGCAAAGGTAGAAGTGTTTCAAAGTCCCTGCTTATTCCTACCTTCTGGTGGCAGTTTCCAGGCATCAGGACCCCTGTTGAAGATGCTTCAAGATGTGGGTGGGGACAGAAGAGACCATTGAGCCTGACCACTCTTTCAGATATTCTCTCGCATACGGCAGGTCTACAAATTACAAAACAAACAAACAAAAAACAAACAAACAAAAAACCCACCCAGACAAACTGCCAGGATGCACTGTGACAAGGGAAACCATCCACATACCACAGTAGCCACCAAGCAGCCCAAACAACCCTCAATGACTAAGGTTTTTTTCCACTTAACACTTGGTTTGTTCGCTTCCAGTACACACTTGCATTAGCAAAGGGGAGTCCTGAGCAAGCAAAGCGGGCCCTTCCCTGCCTCCCTTGCAAGAACATTCTCAGCTCACTGCGGAGCTTCAGAGTCAGGGAACATTTGTCCACCTAGGCTTCCCAAAGCACAGCTCCAAGTAACTTTCACCACGGAATTGCTATGATCCAAAGAGTCAAATGGGTGCAGTGGCCAGCTGACAGCCTGCAAGGGAATGTGACTGGGCAGTGAACCAAACTAAAATCCAAGTCAGATGCAGGGAATACATTAACAGCTTGGGTGGCTGACAAATGACAAGTACCTGGGATATAGGAGGAAAACTATCTACACAGCTACAGGAATGGAAGATAATAGGTAGTTCTGAGACTACAAACCAAAGTGCCAAGCTGGGAAAGTAGGCGGTGCCGAAGCACAAGCTAACAGCCAAGGGAACGCTAATGTGAAGAGCAAGAGATGTCACCTCACAGCAGTCGCCTTGACCAAAATCTGACAAGTCTGACAGTGAGAGAAGTCAATGATATCAGACAACAGTAAAGCAGTAAGATAAAAGCCGATATAAGTACAAATAGGTATAACCATTGTGGGGAGAAATCGGCAATGCACACAAAGGCAAGGCTAGGCACACCATATACTTTAGAAGCTTTATTCGTGCATTTACACCCGAGGAGATCCATGCATAAGTACACAAAGGGCCTTTGTAAGGACATTTCCTGCATCATTGCTTCTAAGAGGGAAATGTCATCTAGGAGCTCACCAGTACAGAATTCCTTAAGAAACTGTGGTGCATTTGCCCAAAGAGATGTTATGGGGCTAGAAGTTGAAAGTGAATGAATTTGGGCTAAGTAAGGTACCAGTATTGCCGTGCCTAAAGAAACAATGTTAAAAGAAAAAAAGGCCATCTTCAGAGTAAATCACCATTATATCATTGGTGAAAATTTTGAAATATAAAACAATATTCTACATTGTCCTAGATACTTATGGAGGAAATGAATCAAACATAGACAGGGGATGAAGACATCAACTTTGGGATGGCAACTGCACTCGGGGGAGAGAAAGGGGGAGAGAGGGAGACAGAAAGAGGAAGAGACAGAGAGGAGAGACAGAGAGAAAGGGAGAGAGACTGGGAGTGAGACAGAAATAGAGAGACAGAACTAGGAAGAGATGACCTGCAATGGACTCTGCTAGTGGTTGTTTGTTTGGTTGGTTGGTTCCTTAAAGAACTGAAGGGGCTATGAAGAAATGCTGGCACCGAAAAGTCCAGATGGTGGGAATATAAGCAGGGTCAGACTAGCCTTCATTTCCTGCTTGTTCTGGGCACTGCATCATGGTTGTCACACCACATGGAGGCTGTGACTACCCCTTCTTCAAACATGGAGTTCAAGTCAATGTGTGCCAAGCTGTTTGACTTTCCTTGTTTTTGTTTACAGCTCTTGGGAATGAAAAGACAAGAGGGAAATAGGAGACATAGTGTAAATCATGAACTATCAAGTCCCAAGACTTAACTAAGTCCATGGCCTGTCACGCAAATTTCCTGTCACCTTGGTCATCATATGATACCTCTGGGGCCTTTTTCCTTATCTGTAAAATGGGCACAATAACAGGTCTCTGGACAGTTGTGATAAGCAAATGACTATGTAAAATGTTTTGTGAGTGTAACGTGCTATGCAGATGGTCACTACTATTAATGACCTGGATTTTACTGCAAAGGAAACCTCGGGCCAGATTTACATTTCTGGCCGACAGTGACTCATACAACTTCCCTCCTGGAGCACCTGGCTGAGAAAACAGGCCTAGGCATCATCCTGTGGTTAACTGCTTGAAAAGTTCATTGATTCTCTTTGGGGCAGGTGAGTCTGAGAGCAGGGACCAGGCACAGCTGCAAGCTCCTCCAGAGAGGCTATTAGAGAAGGTCTGATTGTCACATGTGTGGCTCAGGTGAGAAGATTCCTTGGCCCAGGACCGGGAGCCACTCTCCACAGGATGGAGGAGTGTGTTGTCAGCGGACAAGAGCTCTTTCTTGGGTTTTCAGACCATAGAGCTAAAGCCAGGAAAGGCAAAAATGACGACCCTCCTCCAACAGCATGAAATGGGGGTTTAACCAGGAGTCTTTTCTCAATCCACAGAGACCAGAGCAAGTCCTTCATGCTCAGTGCTTTGGTTTCTATGTATGCAAAGGTTTTGGGGATTAAACTGGACCGCCCAGGTTCTAACTACTGTTATCTGAACACTCAGTTTTGTTAACTATAAAATGCAATAGAATTTCCCTTGAATTGGGCCTCTGATCCAGGTATTGGTTTTGCAGGTGGGCTCTCTGGAATTGCTTCCTTGACTCCTCTTGAACGGTATGTTTGTTCCTAAAAGATGTATCTTTCCACTAGTCCTGCTTCTGCCTTTACCTGGTGAATATTCCTACCTGCCTACAGACCTGCTCTGGCACATGTCCCAAAAGACCTTTTAGGGGCAGCAAAGCATTCAGGAAACAGATGTGGCATTTGAATATCAAGCCCCCAAGGTACTCCCAGGGGATGGTCTGAGAGACAATACTGCTGCCGATAACATTTCCCCAGAGACTACAGGAAGCTACACAGCCAAACACACAGTGGCACCCTGATTTGAAGGGAGGGAGGGACCAAACTCTTGCCATGCTACTGAAAGGCCTGGACCTCAGGGCTGTCACATTCCTTTCCTGTGGTTACTAACTTGTTCCACTGACAACACCCAGAATCTGAGGAAAGTCTAATATCTCCATGTCTAAGAAGGGGTGACCATGACTCCTGCTAGCCTCAAGATCTAGAGAGTGCCCTCATGCCTGTTAGCTCTTTGATTCTTATGTAGAGCTTAAACAGTAGCAAGGAAATCACTTGCCTCTCATGCTGCAAAGGTTTCCCGTGCAGTCAGGAAGGCTGAAAATTTAGGTTAGATCTCCTTATGTTTATTCTAGTTCTTTCCCTCGTGTGCAACTGAAGTGTCATCTTCGGATAATAGTTTATCAACAATCAAGCCAGAGAGCCATTATTGAAGTCTCTGTCAAACATACAGGAGCTACTTCTGTATGTTTGTAACTGTTTTCTCTTCAGGAAACAGTTTAGGACAAGGGGTCATTGGTGAAGTCAGAGCAATATTTACACTGCAGCGCACATTGTCCTGTTTCCAGCATCAAGGTGTGTGCCCCTCACTGACCCTCACTCACTGCACTGTCTTCCCATCTGGGTTCTTCAGTTCATTAGAAGAAGAGGAAGATGGTGCAAAGCAAGTGCTCAGTGGAACCTCCCTTGCTGTGCCTGTCATCATGTGTGTCCAGCATCAGAATGGCTCCTTAAAGCAGTGGTTCTCAACCTGTGGGTCTCAAGCCCTGGGGCAAACAACATTTTCCCAGAAGTCATATGTCAGATACCCTGCATATGAGATATTAATTTAAGACTCATCACAATAGCAAAATTATAGTTATGAAGTAGCAACAAAAAGAAATTTACAGTTGTAGGGGTTACCACAGCATGAGGAACTGTATTAAAGGATTGCAGCGTTAGGAAGATTGAGAGCCACTGTCTGAAAGGGACATTTTTAAGGCTGGAGGTAAGAACAGAAACACTCTTCTCCTAATGGAGATACTTCAAGGGTTTCCTATGATGTAGAGGGTCTCCAGAAGGTCAGTAGAAGCATTACCTGGGAATTTATCAAGAGTGCAGAATGTCAGGCCCATCCAGACTGCCCTAGATTAGAACTATAGTTTAATGAGAACCATGGACATCTGCTATAACATCTTTGGTTAACCCCTGAAGTTAATCTTCACAGCTCCACGTCCTCCTACTTCTGCTCCAGCCTGTGATCCTGTAATCTCTTCTCTTCCGTTTTGCCTCTGAGCCAAGTCTTTTCGATTCAATAAAGTCTGGTTTGAAAAAAAAAAAATCTCACCTCCACCAAGAATCCAGCCCGGTCTTGCCAGTTAGAGGTCTCTTCTTCCTCTAACTCCAAATGCCAAGGCCCTAGACTTCCTGCGTCATATTATGTTTTTTGTTTTTAATTTTTATGATCATAATTTATCTCTCTCTAAATTATCAGCATTTCAAGTGCATATCTACACTTGATTTATTTCTGTTACTCACAGCTCTTTGTAATGCTTCAATCACAACTAATTCTGCAACACTTCTGCCCATGATGTTTTCATCTGCTGCTACTTTAGGTATTGTCAGAGATTCACAAATTCCAAATAGTATTTTTGTTACTTTCAGACACAGAACCATACATGGCTATGATTTAGACTTGAAAATACTTACCTAAAATATTTATCCACATATCTGCAGATACCCTTGCTTCAAACACACACAGGTTTTATTTGTTTTTTCATAGCTAGAATCACACTTAGGAAGAATTTATTGAGAATACTTGGGGATAACTGCTACCTACTAACACTTCATAATCTTACCAAGAGAGAAGAAGGGACAGGACCTTATAATAGAATGAAACATAATGACACAATCATCCCAGAGTCTCACTCAGGATCTACATTTGGGACAATCAAAAGTCCCCTGGCCCTTGTTCAGTCGCTTAATGGAGAAGACTCCAAAGACAGAATGCCACTGGTGTCCTTCCAATTATAGAATCATCTGATTAGAATTACAGTAAATGCATAGCTCAGTTTGCATTGTCCTGATGTGAACTATGAAGCTGCTCTCCCTGGAGCATCTGAGGGTATTGTACTCTGGAAGTATCCTGACACGTCACAGCAGGGTCTTTGTGCCAGGATTAGCTTAGAAATGGGACAGAAACAAGTTAGGACACTCCATTTCTGTGGACCTTAGAGCCCAAGGTACCAGAGCTAGATGGATTTTCTTAAATTAATATTTAGAAGAAAAACTGAAGCGTCACACACTTTAGACAGTAGCATAGTTCAGACATGTAGAAGGAAGGATTATCTTTGGGATAATTTTAGAATTAGTTATTATAATTTACTTTTAGTCTGGTATATGGAGTCTAAGAGGTGGTTCATAGAACACAAGTTTGTAGCATCTTGGTCTATGATGAAGTTGGTTCCATGTCCTATCTGGCTATAAAAGAACAAGGTAAGAATTCTTCAAAATTGCAAATGTATCTTTTTCTACTCATTCTATTAGAGCATGAGGCTTGGGCCTCAGGAGGGTATTGGAGCCAAGTCTGACTGTTATGTCATTATTGCTTCTCACTTAATCATCAGACTGTTAAGTATGACTGCCCGAAACTCAGCCGAAGCCAAGGGTGGGGTGGGGGCTGCACTTTGAAGTCACCAAGATAGAGTGCTATTGGACTAAACTCTGCTCTACTGAACCATGAAATAGGCTTTCAAAGGGGCAGAGAATAACAGATGTGTGAACCATGTGTAAAATTGTCTCACCAGAGGGCTAACACTCACAATGAAAGAAAGGAAAGCCCACTGCATGGTGGACATCTGTCCAGGTCACCCACAGAACCAGGCCCAGTGGCAACCCAGAAGCACGGGGCAGTCAGGTTCAGAGGATCTGGTTCCTTGCATTTCTACTGTGAATGACAAGACAAAATCACAACAGGTGACTTTGGTCAGGTTTAGTGCTGACATTTGCTCCTTACCTGAGTGGTTTTCTGAGTATATTTCCTTGTCCAGGTCCACCTATCTTGATATGTGTTTTGCTTTGTTTTGTTTTTTTGTTTTGTTTTGTTTTGTTTTGTTTTGTTTTGTTTGAGACAGGGTCTCTTTATGTAGCCCTGGCTATCCTAAAATTCACTATACAGACCAGGCTGTCCTTGAAGTCACAGAGATATACCTGCCTTGACCTCCCGAGTCACCATGCCCAGATCACTGGGTTCTTATGAAAAGCTAAGGAAATAAAATGTAGCAGAGTTAGCATGATTCCAGTTGAGAGGTTGGGAGGATAAATCAACTCTTTAAAACTACCTTACCACAAGACAGACCAGAAAGCTCCTCACTGGCTGTCTTACAGCACTGAAGTTCTAGAGACTTTTCATCCTTGCTTTGAACAAACCAAATGAATCAATCGTAGATGCATGAGAGATTAGCTACATTAAATAGAGGTATTGCAACCAAGGAAAATGCAGTTATCAAATCATACATATACTATACATATACATGGATCATTGTGAATATGAAAAATAGAGTACTGAATCTCACAAACAAACTCTTAACTGGCAGGGGCATTAATCCTTAGGCTCCTGGTTGAGGGGAGTCATTGGATCCTGGAGGTGAAAGGGAAAGTTTTAACAGCTGTTGGATTGGACCCAGTCAGTATGCCTATCCACACCCTGGCAATGCCTCATCGTGATATCTGTCATCTTTCTCTAAGTTTGCAACAGCTGAACACTGCTGCTGAAATTCTAAGTCAAATTTTGTTGGTCATAAATACAGAGGCCTCATCAACCAAAAATGTTCAAAGCGTGTAGAAGGCATCCATAAAATGCCAGTGTTGAAAGTGTGGAGAAAATCATTTTCAGTTTGAGCTCAGATGCAGAGCATCAACAAGAATAAGAGCAGACCCTTCCAGTCCACAGAGTAGACAATCCAGTTACCATCCAACAACCCAGTCCATCAGCTGACCCAAATCCTTCTTAAATGCTACCTAAGGTCCTCAGTGAGGGTTGCAAGGCCTTCAGTGGCTGTACACCAGCTGCTTTGTTTTAGGGATGAAATAATGGGGCTCAATTGGGACAGTGGCCATGTTCAAGGTCTTCAGACAATACATGGTGAAACCAAGACAAATGTATACCCTGACTTCAGAGCTGGTGTCCCTGCAGCACACCAACACTCTGAGAAGTGTCACAGTATATAAAGTTCCCAGAATGGGGACCTTCTGAGTACTATGGGAATCTTTCTGCATTTGTCTATGAAAGCTGGAGAACCTATATGTCCTTAGGTTCTTGCATAAGAAAGGGAGAAACCCTGGCCTGGGCTAGCTCTCCAAAAGTGGTACTTAAGAGTGTAGAATTCTAGACTTTTATCCCATCTTGGACACTGATTTTTGTATGTGATATATTTTGGCTCCACACTGAAGACTGTTTGAACCCCTTGGAAGACAGTGCCTAAAAATGAAGACAAATGGAGGTAATTTCCTCTCCTCAAGAGTGTTCCAAGGAGTACAAGTAAGCACCGATGCCCTGCATTTATCCAAAGCTCGCTCTTCATTTAGATATATATATAGGCATGGAAATGAAATGCCATATGCGTCCACTAGAGACAGACAGTTTCAACTCCTGGGATCTACGTGTGCATAGACATGGTCAATTAAAGCTACAGCACCCCTTTTTGACTTTCAACAGCAACACTCCAGTGCTTGTTGTCCTCTGTCTATAGACAATTTGTGTGTTGTCATTTCTTGTGTGTGCCAGGGTTGTACTAGGGCATGTGTTCTATTTCACTCCGGGAGAAGATGCTGATGCATGAAGGTCATAATTACTAAGAAAAACCAAAAAAGGAAAGCAATGTAAAGCCAAAGACCAGGGCTTCAGCAGCTGCTTTTTAGGGTCAACTCAAGGGCATGACCCAACAACGGAGTCTAAGGAAGTGAGGAAAGTGTGGCCGGCTTCCAGACCATTTTGTTCTGTTAATTTACTGGCTTACCTCTCCTATCATCTGGTTCCTTTTGTTAAACTCATCATTCTGAAACATTATACCATGTCTGCTCTTCTCTGTGTCCACTATTCTCTCAACACACACACACACACACACACACACACAGAGCCTATTTATATAGATTCAGCGTTTAACACAAATTCTTCAAAGGTCCATTACCACTGACCTCCTTTTCTCAAAAATACCAGGCCCTCTATTCCATGGCCTCTCCCACTTTTCATGGTATACACATTTTCAAAACCATCATTGAAATGTGAGCAGCTCATGAGTCTCTGAGCTCCTTGATGCCAAGACCCTTCTTGCTATTTAGCCACCCCCTCAACAAAGCCTAGCATCTAGAACCAAGGATTCATACAATTGATAACTAACTACTTGTCAGGACAACAAGTATTCAAAACTTTACCAGTTCATCTCTTGCTAACAGCGCCTTAAACGCCTGTCTCAATCACTTATCAACTCTCCTGCTGCCCTTCATGTCTAACCTGTGTTTTCCCACAGTCCCCTACTTCACTGCACTTAGTTCCCATGAGCCTAGCTGGTTTCCTGATCCAGATCCCATGTTTACACAAACTTCACACTACAAGATGTATCTAAAAGAACTGAGCTAGCTCCCTTGAACTCCTCACTGAGCATTCAGTACCCATTCTGTATTTCTGTAGCATCCTGTATCCAGTATTAGCTTCTGCTCTGGTCACCTACCTAAACACCTTCCATGGAGACTCCATTTATAGGTGAGGCTCAGATAATATTGGAAGGCAAATCAAAGGACAAGGGGATCCCTTAAGAGATGCTGAGCTTCTCAAGAATACAAATCCTACAGAACCCCCACTAGCACAGTAGTTGGTGGTGCACCTAGTAGGTACTCCTCATGAGTTGGCTTGAAAACCATTCTCCTTTGGATGTGGTATAAGGAGCCGAAGAAGTGACTTCCCTTCGGCCCCTGCCTGGTCCCTGGGACTGGAGCAGACACAGAGTCGGTCTGCTCCTGTCCTGTGGAGAAACTGAATCCTGAGTCATCCAGGAGCCACTGCACTCAGAGCAGCTGGTAAGAACTCCATCCCACTCCCTAAGCCCCAGAAATACATCTGGGAGCCAGGGACATCCTGGGCACAGCAGCTACCCAAACCCCGCCCCTCCGGAATTCCACTTCCCTTCGGCCTCTGCCTGGTCCCTTGGACTGGAGCAGACACAGAGTCGGTCTGCTCCTGTCCTGTGGAGAAACTGAATCCTGAGTCATCCAGGAGCCACTGCACTCAGAGCAGCTGGTAAGAACTCCATCTCACTCCCTAAGCCCCAGAAATACATCTGGGAGCCAGGGACATCCAGGGCACAGCAGCTACCCAAACCCCGCCCCTCCGGAATTCCACTTCCCTTCGGCCCCTGCCTGGTCCCTTGGACTGGAGCAGACACAGAGTCGGTCTGCTCCTGTCCTGTGGAGAAACTGAATCCTGAGTCATCCAGGAGCCACAGCACTCAGAGCAGCTGGTAAGAACTCCATCTCACTCCCTAAGCCCCAGAAATACATCTGGGAGCCAGGGACATCTAGGGCACAGCAGCTACCCAAACCCTGCCCCTCCGGAATTCCACTTCCCTTCGGCCCCTGCCTGGTCCCTGGGACTGGAGCAGACACAGAGTAGGTCTGCTCCTGTCCTGTGGAGAAACTGAATCCTGAGTCATCGAGAAGCCACTACACTCAGAGCAGCTGAAACTGAATTCTGAGCCATCAGGGACCCACTGCACTCAGAGCAGCTGGAGCCACTGCACTCAGAGCAGCTGACACAGAGTTGGTCTGCTCCTGTCCTGTGGAGAAACTGAATCCTGAGTCATCTAGGAGCCACTGCACTCAGAGCAGCTGAAACTGAATCCTGAGTCATCGAGAACCCACTGCACTCAGAGCAGCCGAGGAGCCACTGCACTCAGAACAGAAGGATTACCAGATCCAAGAGGTGGCCTGAGTCCCAGGAGTTCTTCCACCCGGGAGATTAGGGGCATAAGACCACAGAGACCTCTGGACTCCGAGGAGCTCTGCAATAAGCAAGATAACTGGAAATACAGATTCCAATCTTACACAGAGAGGGCAGGTACCACTAGAGTTACCCAGATGGCGAAAGGCAAGCGCAAGAACATAAGCAACAGAAACCAAAGTTTCTTGGCATCATCAGTGCCCAGTTCTCCCAATATAGCAAGCCCTGAACACCCCTTCACACCTGAAAAGCAGGATTCAGAATTAAAATCACTTCTCATGATGATGATAGAGGATTATAAGAAGGAATTAAGTAACTCCCTTAAAGAAATACAGGAGAGTACAAGTAAACAGATAGAAGCCCTTAAAGAGGAATCACAGAAATCCCTTAAAGAAATGCAAGAAAACACAAAGAAGGAATTAAACAAAAACATTCAGGATCTGAAAATGGAAATAGAAACAATAAAGAAAGTTCAAAGGGAGACAACCATGGAGATAGAAAACCTAAGAAAGAGATCAGGAGTCACAGACGCAAGCATCACCAACCGAATACAAGAGATAGAAGAGAGAATCTCAAATGCAGAAGATACGGTGGAAAATATTGACACAGTTGTCAAAGAAAATGAAAAAAGCAAAAAACTCCTAACTCAAAACATCCAGGAAATCCAGGACACAATGAGAAGACCAAACCTAAGGATAATAGGTATAGATGAGAATGAAGATTCCCAACTTAAAGGGCCAGTAAATATCTTCAACAAAATCATTGAGGAAAATTTCCCTAACCTAAAGAACAAGATGCCCATAAACATACAAGAAGCCTACAGAACACCAAATAGACTAGACCAGAAAAGAAATACCTCCCGTCACATAATAATCAAAACATCAGATGCACAAAACAAAGAAAAAATACTAAAAGCAGTAAGGGAAAAAGGTCAAGTAACATATAAAGGCAGACCTATAAGAATTACACCAGACTTCTCACCAGAGACTATAAAAGCCAGAAGAGCCTGGACGGACATCATACAGACCCTAAGAGAACACAATTGCCAGCCCAGATTACTATACCCAGCAAAACTCTCAATCAATATAGATGGTGAAACCAAGATATTCCATGACAAAACCAAATTTGCACAATATCTTCCCACAAACCCAGCACTTCAAAGGATAATGGATGGAAAACGCCAACACAAGGAGGGAAACTACAACCTAGAAAAAGCAAGGAAGTAATCTTCCAACAACCCCAAAAGAAGATAACTATACAAACATAACTTTACCTCTAATAACAAAAATAACAGGAAGCCACAATCATTTTTCCTTAATATCTCTTAACATCAATGGTCTCAATTCCCCAATAAAAAGACGCAGACTAGCAGACTGGATACACAAACAAGACCCAGAATTTTGCTGCATACAAGAAACACACCTCAGTGACAAAGACAGACACTACCTCAGAATAAAAGGGTGGAAAACAATTTTCCAAGCCAATGGTCCCAAGAAACAAGCTGGAGTAGCCATTCTAATATCAAATAAAATCGACTTCCATCCAAAATTAATCAAAAAAGATAAGGAAGGACACTTCATACTCATCAAAGGAAAAAGCTACCAAGGTGAACTCTCAATTCTGAACATCTATGCCCCAAATGCAAGGGCACCTACATACATAAAAGAAACTTTACTAAAGCTCAAAACACACATTACACCTCACACAATAATAGTGGGGGATTTCAACACCCCACTCTCAGCAATGGACAGATCATGGAAACAGAAACTAAACCGAGACACTTTGACATTAACAGAAGTTATGAACCGAATGGACTTAACAGACATCTATAGAACATTTCATCCTAAAACAAAAGAATATACCTTTTTCTCAGCACCTCATGGTACCTTCTCCAAAATAGACCATATAATTGGTCACAAAACAAGTCTCTACAGATACAAAAAGATTGAAATAATCCCTTGCCTCTTATCAGATCACCATGGAATAAGACTGGTCTTTAATAATGACAAAACCAATGGAAAACCCATGTGCACATGGAAACTGAACAACTCTCTACTCAATGATGACTTGGTCAAGGAAGAAATAAAGAAAGAAATTAAAGACTTTTTAGATTTCAATGAAAATGAGGACACATCATACCAAAACTTGTGGGACTCCATGAAGGCAGTGCTAAGAGGAAAACTCATAGCTCTAAGTGCCTACAAAAAGAAACTGGAAAGAGCACACACTAACAAGTTGACTGCACAACTAAAAGCCCTAGAACAAAAAGAAGCAAATACACCCAGGAGGAGTAGAAGGCAGGAAATAATCAAACTCAGGGCTGAAATCAACCAAATAGAAACTGAAAGAACAATACAAAATATCAATAAAACCAGGAGTTGGTTCTTTGAGAAAATCAACAAGATAGATAAACCGTTAGCCAGATTAACCAGAGGGCACAGAGAGAGTATCCAAATTAATAAAATCAGAACTGAAAAGGGAGACATAACAACAGAAACGGAAGAAATTAAAAAAATCATCAGATCCTACTACAAAGGCCTATACTCAACAAAACTGGAAAACCTGGATGAAATGGACAATTTCCTAGACAGATACCAGGTACCAAAATTAAACCAGGAGCAGATAAACCATCTAAATAGTCCCATAACCCCTCAGGAAATAGCAGCAGTCATCAAAAGTCTCCCCACTAAAAAAAGCCCAGGACCAGATGGTTTTAGTGCTGAATTCTATCAGACCTTCAAGGAAGACCTAATACCAATTCTCTTCAAACTATTCCACAAAATAGAGACAGAAGGAACACTACCCAATTCGTTCTATGAAGCTACAATTACACTCATTCCCAAACCCCACAAGGACCCAACAAAGAAAGAGAACTTCAGACCAATCTCCCTTATGAACATCGATGCAAAAATACTCAATAAAATTCTAGCAAACCGAATCCAAGACCACATCAAAACAATCATCCATCATGATCAAGTAGGTTTTATCCCAGGAATGCAGGGATGGTTCAATATTCGGAAATCCATCAATGTAATCCACTATATAAACAAACTTAAAGAAAAAAACCATATGATTATCTCACTAGATGCTGAGAAAGCATTTGACAAAATTCAACATCCCTTCATGATAAAAGTCTTGGAAAGATCAGGAATTCAAGGCCCCTACCTAAACATAGTAAAAGCAATTTACAGCAAACCAGTAGCCAACATCAAGCTAAATGGAGAGAAACTTGAAGCAATCCCACTAAGATCAGGGACTAGACAAGGCTGCCCACTCTCCCCCTACCTATTCAATATAGTACTGGAAGTCTTAGCCAGAGCAATTAGACAACAAAAAGAAGTCAAAGGGATACAAATAGGAAAGGAAGAAGTCAAAATATCGCTATTTGCAGATGATATGATAGTATACTTAAGTGACCCCCAAACTTCCACCAGAGAACTCCTAAACCTGATAAACAACTTCAGCAAAGTGGCTGGTTATAAAATCAACTCAAACAAATCAGTAGCCTTCCTCTACATGAAAGATAAACAGACTGAAAAAGAAATTAGGGAAATGACACCCTTCACAATAGTTGCAAATAATATAAAATACCTTGGTGTGAATCTAACCAAGCAAGTGAAAGACCTGTATGACAAGAACTTCAAGTCTCTGAAGAAAGAAATTGAAGAAGATCTCAGAAGATGGAAAGATCTCCCATGCTCATGGATTGGCAGGATTAATATAATAAAAATGGCCATCTTGCCAAAAGCAATCTACAGATTCAATGCAAACCCCATTAAAATCCCAACTCAATTCTTCACAGAGTTAGAAAAGGAAATTCTCAAATTCATATGGAATAACAAAAAACCTAGGATAGCGAAAACTATTCTCAACAATAAAAGAACTTCGGGAGGAATCACCATCCCTGACCTCAAGCTGTACTACAGAGCAATAGTGATAAAAACTACCTGGTATTGGTACAGAGACAGGCAGGAAGATCAATGGAATAGAATTGAAGACCCAGAAATGAACCCACACTCCTATGGTCACTTGATCTTTGACAAAGGAGCTAAAACTGTCCAGTGGAAAAAGGACAGCATTTTCAACAAATGGTGCTGGTTCAACTGGAGGACAACATGTAGAAGAATGAAAATTGATCCATTCTTATCCCCTTGTACAAAGCTCAAATCTAAGTGGATAAAGGACCTCCACATAAAACCAGATACACTGAAACTAATAGAAGAGAAGGTGGGGAAAAGCCTCGAATACTTGGGCACAGGGGAAAAGTTCCTGAACAGAACTCCAATGACATATGCTCTAAGATCGAGAATTGACAAATGGGACTTCATAAAATTGCAGTTTCTGTAAGGCAAAGGACACTGTCAATAGGACAAAACGACAACCAACAAATTGGGAAAAGATCTTTACCAATCCTTCATCTGATAGAGGGCTAATATCCAATATATACAAAGAACTCAAGAAATTAGACTCCAGGCAACCAAATTACCCTATTAAAAAATGGGGTATAGAGCTTAACAAAGAATTTTCAACAGAAGAAACTCGAATGGCCGAGAAGCACCTAAAGAAATGCTCGGCATCCTTAGTCGTCAGGGAAATGCAAATCAAAACAACCCTGAGATTCCATCTCACACCAGTCAGAATGGCTAAGATTAAAAACTCAGGTGATAGTAGATGCTGGCGAGGGTGTGGAGAAAGAGGAACACTCCTCCATTGTTGGTGGGACTGCAAGATGGTGCAACCACTTTGGAAATCAGTGTGGCGGTTCCTCAGAAAATTGGACATAGCATTACCCGAGGATCCAGCTATACCACTCCTAGGCATATACCCAGAAGGTGCTCGAACATATAATAAGGACATATGCTCAACTATGTTCATAGCAGCCTTATTTATAATAGCCAGGAGCTGGAAAGAACCCAGATGTCCTTCAACTGAGGAATGGATTAAAAAAATGTGGTATATTTACACAATGGAGTATTACTCAGCTATTAAAAACAATGAATTTGAGAGGTTCCTAGGTAAATGGATGGAACTAGAAATTATCATACTGAGTGAGGTAAGCCAATCACAAAAGAACACACATGGTATTCACTCACTGATTATTGGATATTAGCCCAGAACCTTAAAATGCCCAAGATGCAACTCACAGGCCACATGAAGTCCATAAAGAAGGAAGACCAAGTGGGGGTGATTCGGTCCTTCTTAGAAGGAGCAACAAAATACTCAAGGGAGCAAATATGGAGACAAAGCGAGGGACAAAAACTGAAGGAGGGGCCGTCTGAAGACCTTTCCACCTGAGTATCCATCCCATGTGCAGTCACCAAAGGTAGATGCTGATGTGGAAGTCAGGAAGTGCATGCTGATAAGAGCCTGATATGGATGTCTCCTCAGAGGTCTTCAAGAGTCTGACATATTCAGAGGCAGATGCTCACAACTAGCCATTGAAGTGATCATGGGGTTCTCAATGGAAGAGTTAGAGTGAAGACTGAAGGAGCTGAAAGGATTTGTGGCCCCATGAGGAGAGCAACAATACCAACCAACCACAGCTCCCAGGGTCTAAACCACCAGCCTGGGAGCACTTATGGAGGGATCCAGGGCCTTAGCTGAATATATAAGAGTGAAGGGCCCTGCTGGGCACAGGTGGAAGATGAGATCCTTGACCTCATGAAGGCTGGACGCCCCAGGGGGTGGGAGTTTTGAGGGTGGGGAGGTGGGAGTGGGGGGGTAGATAGAGGTTACATCCACAAAGAAGAAGGAGGAGGTGTGAGGGGATTGGGGGTTCCTGGGTGGGTGGGGGATGGGGTAAGGGGACAACATATGAAATGTAAATAAAACATCCAATAAAAAAATTAAAAAAAAAAATAAAATAAAATTCAAATATTGTGGAAAAATAAGAAACTCAAAAAAAAAAAAAAAAAAAGGAGCCGAAGAAGGATTATACAACACTAGTCTTTGAAATTTGACAGCCATACATACATATTGCCTTGCGAAAAGTCTTAACCCCACTGAGGATGTCATTGTCTATGACCAGTGTGAAGGGGAATGGATGTCAACAAGTTCTGCATTGGCTGAGCTCACAAGACAGATTCAATCCCCATCACATTTCTCCTCCCTTATTGTCCAAGAATCATGGACACCAACTTCTGGGAATTCAAGAGCAATACGTGAATTAGAACCCAGATACCTTTTTTTCATGTTTCCAGTCAGCCAGCATATGATAAAACTTATGCCCTGTCGTTCCTTCTCAAACTGTACACTCTGTTGGAGGGAAAGGTGGCCAGAATCGCCTCAAAGATGACTCTGTTCAGTGACTAAGGCAAGGAGGTACTGATAGTGGGAAGCAGGTGGGGGCGAAGAGGAAATGAGTGCACACTGTATCTCGCAACAAGCGTCAACACAAAGAGATCTGATCTGCTACTTATTGTACCTCTGACACCACACAGACTGAAGCCTGGGTGCTTCCTTATGTAGTCTGCCTTATTTCGTAGTATTCTTCCTATATGCCTCTCAGTTCGAACACTGAGCATACTCTGTTCTCTAGGGTCGGTTAGATAGGTATTGAACACTTGAATATCACTATGGATGGATTGGATTTTTAAGTACATCTTGTATCCTCAACTAGTGTGTATCTACTAGGCTCCAGACTGTCTCTTTCACGCATGGTTACACTTTGACATCCCTAAGCATTGGGCAAGCAGCATGTCTGCCTATGAGCACAAGGTATCTTCTCACCTAACCACATTCAGCTCCTCTGCTAGTTAACTGTGCCACCATCTACCTAGTTACCCAAGCTAGAAACCATCTTTTGGACCCATGTTTCTCCTGGATTGTCAGTCACCCCGATGTCCAGATGAACACCAGTTCCAGGATTTCTCATATCTTTTACCTTTCCCCTCTACAGTGATGTTGACAAGTTACCATCACCACCCATCATGACTGTTTCTCCCCTCTTCTCACTTAACTCCCTGCCTCCTGGTCTCCCTCTCTCCCTCACCTGTTTTTCAGATTGTGGAAGGAACAATACATTCAAATTTGATTTATAATCTTGCCATGCTTCAGTTTGCCATCCTCCGAACCCCCTCCTGTTCTCACAGGATGGTCCAGATCCAGACTTTCCATCATAAAACACCTCTGTACCCACTGGTTTGGCCTGCTGACCCCACCCCACAACCTCATACATACAGTGGCACACCTTAGAGTCCAGCCAGCCCTCCAAGTCCCACACCACACTACACCCTTCCCACTTCTGAATATTCCAATACACCACTTCTTCTCTCAGGTGTGCACTTCTCAGGCAAAACTTTCCATCCATTACATTTCACTTGCATTCTCTCTCCCATCGGGCCCCCTGCTGTGCTGGTTTGATTATGCCTTTCTTTCCCATGGACTGAGAGATCCTTGGAAACCCACTCAACAAATATTTGTTGAAAATGTGAATTGTCAAAGGCAGACACGGAGTCATAAAGCCTATTTTACTCTATGTTCTATGACCCCCAGTGTTCTATCCATAACGCGGTGTGTGATCTCAACAGCACCCAAGCATTGTAGTCTCAGATCTGCCATATTGTTTTCCAGACAGATAGGTCACACTGCTGCCTCAATAATCAGCAGGGGATACTGCTGGGTTAGTTTTGCTAAGGAAGGGTTGTGGGTCCACCTACACAACAAAGGCTGTTCTTAGAAACTCAGGTTAAAGTCACAAAACTGCCCAAACCAGTGTCCAGAGTCAAGCAGGGCCACTAGGACAGGACCCTACAGGACCTCAGCATAATCATGGCTGTCCTCTACCCACTGGGTGCTCTTTTGAAGCCACTCACCCAAGAATGTCCACAGCCTTCAGGCAGGCAGAGGGTGATATATCTGCCCAAAGAAAGCCACCCACAGTCTCACCTCTTCTAGGTCACCGTTCCACAACCGTCTCTTCCCTTCCAGTACCACCCACACTTGAGGTGCCACCCACAAGTGCTGTTTCTCTTTCTCTCTCTCTCCTGTCCCCTCCCTCTCCTAGCACCCCTCCCCCATACACACAAGCACACACACACACACGCACACACACACATACACATGCCTCAGCCTGTCTGTCTGCAGACCATACATAGTACTACATGTCAGAAGACAGCATCTTTGTTTCAGCAATGTCAATGGCTCTCGTCTCTCAGGCTCTAGTATCAGACTGCCTGTCACTGAACAGCTTCTGTAGTGAGAAGACCTGAGCATAGTTTTCTCTGGGAAAACTATGATCTTCTCTGGCCCTCACTTTTCTTATTTATAGGATAGCACTGAGGGCTTTGCTTACAACATCCTTTCTAGTCCTGCCAAGATGCATTAAGACAGGTTTTGCAAATGTGCCTCAAGAGTGTAGGTACAAAGTAAACATATAAGATCCATAAAAATAAAAGGCCAGTGGACATCAGGTTCTATCTCTAAGAAACAGTAGCCTTTCAAATAAAAAAGGACAACTAAATTCCAAGCAGTTATTAGATGCAAATTATGTGAAAGGGATCTCTACAGTCATAACTAGTTTATGCTGTATTTGAATACTTTAATGTATATATTTGAAGACAAATGTTCCACATTTCAGCATTAAATGTAGGTTAGTACATTTTACACATATGGGAAAAGAAACAATATTTGCCTATGTACAGATGCGTGTCATTTTGAGAGAAAACACCACTTGCCTAAGAGTCAGGAATAAAGCATAACAAAAGAGATGGATTTTGGAGGAAAATAATATACATACATACAAATATATACACAGATTCAAATCCTGGCTTCTTCATTCACTTTTTGATTTAGGATAATTTATAAGCTAACTAGTCTCAATTTCCCCATATTAAAAGAGAAAGAAATTATGAAGATAATCTCATAGTTTTCCTTGTAAATTGTACAAAAACATACTACATGCAAAAATATAATGTGTAGAGCAGAGAGGGCCCGGTGCATGCCATCATCGCCTCCTGTGTTCTCTCTCTCTCTCTCTCTCTCTCTCTCTCTCTCTCTCTCTCTCTCTGACACAAGATGTGGCCTGGGGCAAGTCACTGACCCTTGGAGAGGCCTTTTGCATCTCTAGGGACAGGTGGACTTGATGATCCTCTGGATTCCTTCCAGACTTCAGATGCCGTGATATCATATTTCAAATATCTATTTTGTGCTTGGGCGTGAGTTTAACTAATGAACAGCTACAAGGGGAAGCCCCTGCAGCCTAGCGTTCATTCCGTTTCCAAGGCATTTCCTTTCTCTGAAAGTGCCAGTTGCTCCCTCTCATATTTTCAATACAAGGCCCATTGATGACCACAAACAGGAATGCCCAGTGCAGCTGCGGGCCCACTTGAGCCCTCCAAGCCGACGCTCAGGCCTCTTTGTGGGCTCTGTGTTCCCAAAGCCTGTTGTTGGAGTGATTCTGGAATCCTCAACACCTGCACACCAGCTTCCTGAGCAGAGCCATTGGCCCCACCCCCGCCCACCCTCCATCTCTATTTGCATCTGAAATGCAGCTGCTCTGGCCCCTGAAAAGGGACAACCAGAGGGACAGGACATCTCCTTGTTTGGTCTCCCTGAATGAGTCCAAGCCAGTTTGAAGCTCCTCTGAGGAGAGCCTTCTGTGGCTTTGCCATTGTGTTTAAATGAGCTTCATCTGCAAGAGAATTTTTTTTTTATTAAAATAAAATGAAACGACCACAAAAAAGACCACAGCAAAAGACATCTGGTCTTTCGATGAAAGCTTTTCCCTCCTCTTGAATTATACTAAAAAGAAAAAAGACAAAGAGTGGGTGGGGCCTCATTTGTACTGCACCGCCCCCTCCCAAAGAAAAGCAATACAAACAAAATTATCTCATGCTGGCCACAAAGGAGTATGGGACCTCATAGTCCCAGAAACAAGAGACCAGAGGAGAAAGACAAAAAGTCTCTCCCATTTCTCCAGCATTGTCTGCACGTTCCTCACCAGAAACCTTTAATCCTGGTTGCTTTTTATGAAAGAATGTCAGATCTTATATTCTCTGTGCACATTTCATAGATAAAATACTTACAAACTGTTTAGCCATTATGAAACTCTTCCCTGGCAACTCTTTATTGAGTACCATAGGTGGGTGTGATCCAGGCGGCACCTGGCAAATATTTTGAGAAACAATGATGTATAGGACCAAACCCCCAAATCTTTATGTCCACACTGAACTCATACCTGTCTCCCAATAGCTGCTGCCTCTCTGCTGGGTTTCCTGCCTCTCTGAATAGCACCCTGTACCCACATCAAATTCCTGGTTATCAACCTCAAAGGTTCCTTCCTGCTAAAGCACGTGACATCTACCCCACTGCCCTACTGCCAAGATCTGTCAGTGGGCTGCCTAAGCATCTCCTAATATCTTCTGTTCCCACCTTGACCATCATGGTTGTCTGATTCCAGGCTACTTTCCTCTCTTAGTTGACCTGTGTCTAGACAGGCCCCACAGCCCCATTGTTATCAGTGATCACCCCTTGAACAAAACACTAAGTAGTTCTAGGTTGGAGGCTAATCCCCCAATGTGGCTTCTCAAGGGCTCACGAGATGGATTCTCCCTCCTGCTTTCCTAACCCTACCAACTCTGTTACTCCAGACCAACCCAACTTCCTCCAAGTACTCCACCTATCTGTGTTCCCTGGGGCTCTGACACATTGATTCTTTTCTCTCCCTGGAGCACTCCCCTGATTCTGCCTAGAATTCACTTCAGCTGCTACCCTTCCGGGCAATGGTCCCTGACCTCAGCTACCATTCCATGTCTTCCGATACTCCATCACTCGGTAAGGTGCTCTCAGGGCACCATCATCAACTGTCACATGCCACTTCTTCAGTTTCATTTTATCACTTAATAGTCCAGTTTCTTTGCTGAAGAGTCTGATAACAACAGCAGGGCATCGATCTTCTATCAGAAATTAATTAACACAGTTCCAGCTCCTCAACTGCTACTCCCATGCTTCTGTCCTTGTGCTGAAAAGATCACTTTCAACAAAAAGCAAAACAAAACAAAATCCTACATGTTTGAAAAATGGGATTCTTCCCCTGGGCTTTTAGGTTTATTCAAAAATGGCACATTAGCACACACTAGAAACTACAATTTCATTTCTTGCTCAGACAGTATATCTATTTACACGAACAGCAACCTGAGGCTCCTTTACATGCAAATTCACCCTTAAGAGAGCTGATCACCTGACTTTCGACCCCCTCCACACACCCTCCTATCATGAAGTTCCCTTGCTCAGGCAACACAGGTTGTTGTCCTGTGGAAGGCATTCTGTGATTTTCTTAGGCAGTCTCTTCTGCAGCCTCTCTGATGCCGGCACCCTTTCTTCTCTACTGTCCTGTGAAGGAACAGTATAACAGACAGGTGATGGAACTGGCTGTGCTCACACTGTGGGGTGTGACAACACTGGCTCATCATCTCCACTCTGCAACTCAAATGGGCTAACTTTGTGTTTCTACGCTAGGACCTCCTCTAAGAGAGCGGAAATCTCGAAAGAGGACTGTTGCATACAGCAGGAAGTGTCTTTCTCAGCTTGAGAACCTTGGTAGAACCATAAAAAACAAAGGCAACGGGTTTCAAAGCCCAGCCCTGCTGGCAGGCTCGAATGGAGAGAAACAGCTGGAAAGCCAGCTGGGCAGTTCTATTCCCCCCTTCTAAAGTTACCATTCTCATCATCTACCCAGGCTGGCACTTGGCTGGCTGACCTTCCATGTCTGCTATCCACCACATAACTTCTTCAGAGTCAAGGGAACCACCAACATTTTAAGGTAACAATTATAAAAACAGTAGCAACAGTAGCAACTGCCTTCCTGGTTAAAAACTCAACCATTTCCTTCCAGGCCCAACGAACAGAATAAATTGTTCTACACTGTTGTTTTATGATTTGCCAGTAGCTGAGTGGCAATTCCTTTGTTTCTTTTCTGCTCACCTCACATTCTTTCTCCAGTTTTATTTCCTTAGGAAGTAGAAAAGGCACTAGCTTTTAAAGCCAGACAATGACAGAGTTTTAATCAAAGACAGTCTACCAGGTTGCTACCTGTGGCTCAGTAAGGCAGGCTGAATTTGCTTGCCACTAACCCCCCTTCACATACCATAATTCTAGAAGTTAAAATCTAGGCTTAGAGAGAATTGACATGAAGACTCCAGGCTGAGGTCCATGCTCTTGAAATTCACTTGAAATTAAACCAACACTCCTTGTCACAAGGTGGGCCAAGAGAAACTGGTTCTCTCTTCCACCCTGGGTTCAAACATATGGATTTTGGAGCAGGAAGAGAACAAGGACTAGTAAAGGTGACAGAATAATAATCAGTTGACTTTATTCAGAATCAATATTGTGAAAACAAATATTATCATATATAATATATTTAATTTATATATAACATATATAAATTATATCATATAATTATAATATTATATATTAATTATATATATAATTTAATGTACAGTTGTTGTTTTTTTTAACCAGTGTTTTATAGAGAGAATCATTGTCTCTCCTGAAAGCACACATAGCTCATTCCTGCTCTTGCAACTATTTGCATAGCTGTGACATCCCAAGAGACGTCAATTCAAAACCTCACAGCTATGGGTTCTGAGAAAGCACAGTGAAATAAATGTAGGCTGTGGCATCTCAGAGCAGGAAGTGATGGGAAGAACCAGACCTCAGCCTTTTGACAAAGAATTGGGAGAACAGTGACATTTCATATGCCTTCCCCAACATTTCCTTTACCCTCTTTGCCCTGTGTAGAGGACAAGAAAATGCTGTTTAAAAGTGTGTCCAATGGTTGAGTTGTGTGTTCTCTGCGGATTGCCTTTTTGGTAAGGGAAAGACAGTGACTAATGCAGTCAAAGGAGAACAGCTTCAGCAGGGGTACAGGTAGCCTCGCCTGCGGTATGTTGAAAGCAGCAGCAATGTCTAAACTCTGATGCATGAGCCCCTGAACTTTCAACAGAGGAGGAAAAGAAAAAACATACAAAAAAATCCCCTCACATATCCTGCTGACATCCTAGCATCTCAAAGTTCAGTGCAAAGCAAACATCAGTGTGAATCTTATGGCTACCTGCAGAATAATGATGGCATGGATACTCTCCATTTCAGGGCTAAGGGGTTTAAGTATTACGAAAGTCAACATGATGTTCCTATCAAACTAGGTAAAGATGCAAACAGCATCTTGACTAGCTAGCACACAAACTGACATTAAGAAGGACAGAACATTAGCAAAATAGGAGGCCACAATGAAATAGCAGAAGGGGTCTTCAAGGTAGGAGAGACAAATCATGTCTAAAGAGATGACCTTCATAACTGTGAACCAAGAAGAGCACAAGCAGGAGGAGGAACAGCCTGTGTGAAGCCTCTGAGGCAGGAAAGAGAGTGGCCACTACGGGAGAGTGGGGGGGGGCAGGCTTACGAAAGAAGTGTACATGAAGTTAAGAGGGAGCTGAGAGGAGTAGGTCATCTCTCATTGTATGCGTATGAATTTCTCAATGAAATGGCAGGATAATTTTTTAAAAGACACATTGCTGGAAACGAAGAGGCTATATTAAAAAATAGAAGCCATAGGAGGAACTCGGCACTTCTATGTAGGTGAGGAGGACAGAGGGAAGCCATCAGAAAGTTTTAAACAGGGACGTGACTTGATCTAGTTAACATGCTGTTTTAAATGACCTTGTCTACTGCTCGAAACAGATTGGATGGAACAAGGAAATTGCTCCTGATGTCCTCACAGGAAGTTGTTGAGCAGAGCTCCAGGACGGATCAGTAGTGACTGACTCAAACTACAGGCCCTTTCTCTAAATCAAATAACAATTGTTTATGATTTATAGTCTTAAAAACACACATCGTATTTTTCAGATGTCTTATCTTATCTTATTATCTTATCTTATTTTATCTTAATTATCTTATTTTATTATTATCTTATCTTAGCTGACAAAAGTTATAGATGGTTGCTACAAGGACGTGCAAATTATAGACGATGTTCCTGGTCTCCCTTTTCTCCCTCCCAGATGTTCCCAATGGTGGTTGAGATGTGTCGGAACAAAAAGCGATACAATATAGGTCACTTGCATTGCGCTCACCTACACAGCTTCAACCTCATTACACAGCAGCAGCACCAAATGTCAGCGGCAGGAAGTATCTAGCAAGAATTAACCACACTTTTTTTTTCATCCAAACTCCAGAGTCACACACATTTACAGTTGGTTTGACCAGGGTTGTAGGTGGGTGGAGTGGCTTCTCACATTTTTTAACCAATAGGATTTTATGGCAGTCATCAAAACAACAGCCTTTCCACAGCTGACCTTTCATGACAGAGGGTTTGAAGGGAAGAAAAGCAAGGAGGGAGAAAACATGGACTTTGCTCATTTGTCATTCTAGTAGCCGAGCACTGGATGGGTCTAATGTTGCAGACACATTAATTTGATTAAGATACAATCCATGGGTCATTCAGGCATATAAAGTACTCTTGCTTAATTGCAAAATTAACAATGGAACGGGATAAATCATTACCAAACTGGAGGTTATTCTGGGATTCATGGACTATTTTTTTCCCTTCACCCAACTCATTTTAAAGTTGGTTTTAAACCAACTCCATCTAAAGTTGGTTTTGACACTTGGTTAAACAATAAATCTGGACTAAAGCAACAGTGGGCATATGTCAGCTCTTCAGGGCATCAGCAAAGGGAACGTAGGCACACTGAGAATGGGAGTACTGGTAAACCCATCTTTGTAAGATGGGTTCCTTACAAAGATGCTTCCTGTAGTCCCAGTGCCTCCCGTATTCCTAATCATTACATGATTCACAGGACTTGGGAACCCATCCATCACCTCAAGAAATCTCTGAAGACTGAAGGCTGAAACTTAGCTTCCATTTCTTATCACCTTGGATATTTTTTTCAGACTAGCCTAATTTTGAAGCTTAAGCAACTTTTGTCCAATCACTTATTGACTATTATACTCCAAGCACCATGATAAATGATGAATGAACAAAAAAAAAAAAAGCAAATCTCTCTCTCTCTCTCTCTCTCTCTCTGCTTTTTTTTTTTTTTTTTTTGGATTTTTGAGACAGGATTTCTCTGTGTAGCCCTGGCTGTCCTGGAACTCACTCAGTAGACCAGGCTGGCCTCGAACTCAGAAATCTGCCTGCCTCTGCCTCCCAAGTGCTGGGATTAAAGGTGTGGGCCACCACCGCCCAGCTCAATCCCTTTCTCAACAAGCTTCTAGCCTAATCAGTCACTGCATTCTTTCCTTTTGTGATTACATAAAAAGCACCTAGCTACTCAACAGAGTCCACCGATGTGCTAGAGCAGCAAAACTTGAATAGACCATAAAGACAAAAACAATCTCTCAGGGAATGGATATGGTTTGAATTGGCCTTACATTGAAGTAGAAAGAGTTGGCCATGAAGAGAGGAGAGGAGAGAGGAAAGAACAATCCCCTCACAGACAGTCCCAGTAGGTTCTTGTGGTCATGTGAGAGTGGAAAACCTATCCCGTCTCATACAGAAGAAAGAATTCTGGATTCAAGTTCAGGAGACATTGTCCTATATCTATGGCCTTGAGCAGGGCACTTCACTTCCAACTACCTTGATTTCTTCATCTACAGAACGAGAATAAAGACCATGCAACGGGTAGTTTTATGTCAACTTGATCCAAACTATAGTCATCTGAGAGGAAGGAACCTCACTTGAGAAAAAGGCCTACAAAACATTGGGCTAGAAGTAAGCCAGTAGAGTATTTTCATAATTGGTAATTGATGTTATAGGGCCCAGCCATTTAGGTCTTATGTTTTGTAAGAAAGGAGACTGGGCAAACCATGAAGATCAAGCCAGTAAGCAGCACTCCTTCATGGCCTTTGTATCAGCTTCTGCCTCCAGGTTTGCATTTAGTTTGAGTTCCTACCATGACTTCCCTCAATGAACTCTGGATATGTAAGCTAAGTAAACCCTTTCCTCCCCAAGTTGGTTTTGGTCACGGTGTTTCATCAGAGCAATAGTAACCCTGACTAAGACAGAAATTCAAACCGGGATTGTGGGGTACTTCTGTGACAAGCTTGACCATGCTGTCTTTGGGAGGATTGTAGAAGGACTTTGGGCTAGAAAAGGCATTGACTGTTAAGAGTTCAGTGGGCAGTTCTGTAGGAGCTGAGAAGATAAGAATGTTGAGGCCAATGCAGGTGATAGAGACCTAGGTTGTGAAGTTTCAAAGGGAAGTTTAATTCTCTTCCACGGCCATTTACTATTTTGAGTTAAGATTTTGTGGTTCTCAGTTGTAACTGGAGAATTAGCTCTGGTTAGCAAAAAAAAAACCAAACAAACAAAAACAAAAAACAAAACAAAACAAAAAAAACCAGCACCACTATAGTGAAAACTTACTTTAGTAGGACAATTGATACTGGTTAGTTGGAGCTCAGAAATTATTGGTGATTAAGAAGATACCAGAATCATGGAAGGGAAATATGGAAAATAACATTTCCTCAGGGTCAGCAGACAGAGCTGTGTACCATAGGTTGCCAAGTTTGTACCTTGTGCCAGCAGCCAAACACTGCAGTAGTGTGTAAAATTCTCCTACGTGGTAATGGTTTAGAAGGCAAGGACCAGTCATGGAGATCAGCTGGAGCTTGGTACTCTTCTGGGTTAGAAGAGACCATTGGTGAAAGTGCAGCCATGGGAGCAGTTGAAGACAAAGGATTGAAGTGGTCATGAAGAGAGTTGAGGCTTGATATCATGAAGAAAGCATGAGAGAGGCTATTGGTGAATGCAGCCCAGTGGAAATAGAAGGCCCTAGAAGTTTACTACTACAGGATGACTGCCAAGAGCCAAGAACAAACAGTATCAACCTTTGTTGTGTCAGTGGAGCTGACCCGAACATTGAAGCAAATCTGTATGTAAAGCAGAAGGTGGAGTCAGAGCAGTGACCTAAGCCCTTTGGTGGAGCTCAGAAGATCATGAGTGAATCACACATTGAACATTGATTTATTTACACTATTGGATTTTGGTTTGGTTTTGATCTGATTGCATCTGTGCCCGGTGTTTTTCCTCTCTTAGATTAAGAAAGTATTTATTTTTTTATTGTTCTGGATCCTACAGTTGGGAGACTTTGAACATTCAAAGAGATTTTGGAATTTTACAGAGATTTTGTATTTTAAAAGAGACTGGATATTTTTAAAGAGATAGCTTGTAAAGTGTTTGAATTTGTAAGGCCATGGAACATCTTCAGTGTATAAAAACTCTTATCTTGTAATGTCGATGTTAACGTGCCATCTTGGGGATGAACAAGAAAGTAAAGTTTATAGCTTAACAGAGATGTATTTATGTGTCAATTTGACAGGCTAACTGTACAGGCTAGTTTTATGTCAGTTTGACACAAGCTATAGTCATCTGAGAGGTGAGAACCTCAATTGAGAAAAAGTCTCAGAAGAGTGGACAAGCCTGTGGTGCATTTTCTATATTAGTCTGCCTTGGCTTCCCTCAGTGAGCTGTGTCTTGGGATATGTAAGCCAAATGGAATCTTTCCCCCCAAGTCACTTTGGTCTTGGTTTTCCTCACAGTCATAGTAACCCTGACTAATACAGAAATGTTGACCTCTTTCCCGTCTACTTCATGGGTCCTTTTGAGAGCCAGTGAAATGATACATACAAATTTCAATGAACGTGTAAGGAAATGCTAGGCTTCAAATCCTTTTTGATATCTATGGAGCAGAGACATCACCTCAAAGGAGTTATTAGACACAGACAGCAAGCCACCCACCAGCTGACATTTGGAAGACCATTTATTCTGTGCTCTTGCAAATGATTTTTGTTGCCAATACAGCAACAGATTCACCATCTGAGAATTTCTCAGAGCCAATGGTCACATGGAGAACAAGTGACATGTGACTTTTGTTATAGTCTCCACCAGCTCTTTCAGCCCTGTTGTTTCTCAACTATCTCATACAGTATCCTGTAGTCATGTCCCACAATGCATCCTGCCTTATTTCTGATTTATAGAATCAAAGTAATCCTTTTAGTAATAAATGCAGTCCCAAGAGATCTGTAAGATAGGTCAAGAGCATTTCAAAGAGGGCTTGCCTCTGGAACCCCAAACACTTTTGAGTTTAAAAAAAATTAAGAAATGAAAAAAGAGAACTAGTTATTGCCTTGAAAAGATACATCACTGTATGATACTTAAGATGAAACTCAAAAATTATGGAGATCTTGCTTTCCTGAGCTCTATACCCAAAGGCTTGAGGTGTTTGAGGTACTCACAGACACCAATAGACAATTTTATCACTGGTAAGTTATTCTTTTGCAGAATGCCAAGGCTCCATTCTTTTTATTTTGAAGTGAGATACTCTTTGAAACATGACATGTCAGTGGTGACAGTAGCTTAGAGCCAGAGCAGGCCGTGACATTTGTTTCAGTCATCCCAGATGGCAACTTCATGTCTTTGTTCTTCTGGTCTTAGTGAAAAGAAAAAGCTTGTCCACTCTGTGTGGACAGTCCAGAGGACTGAGTGGGCAAATTAGCTCGACTCTGTAGCTTGAAGCACACTCATTTACATTCCCAACTTTGAGCTCTTTTAAGAGTTAACTCAGAAGATAGATGTGATCTCTACAATTTCTTCCAGTTCTGGTAGTATGAAAAACTAGAATTCCCCCTTCTGTATTCCATTAACTTTGCAAGAGCCAATAGCCATGCAGAAGAGGATCATTTAGGATCCTCTTTTCCCTCCCATCTAAAAGGAAGCTGATATCTAAACTATAGAGTCCTTGGGAGCTTTAGATGTGATAATATGCCTACAAGGAAACTTTTAGCCAAAACTTAGAAAGAAAGCTGCCCCCACACACCATGTCGCAAGTTCTTATCATCTTCATGGTCTGGGTACATGGTCACTGACCTACTGTTGACCACAATCAACTCCATGGTCAAATATAAGAATAATGTTGTAAGTTTTCTTATTTTGCCCAAGGGTCATGTGGAAAGTCTATCAAGTTTTCTGTTCCTTCTGGTCTGGAACCTTGTGACCATGGCCTACAGTTTGCTTCAGGTATCTGAGATAGAGCCCACAGGAGTACTAACCTATGTAGAGAAGGACAAGGCATGGTATCGCATACTTTTACTCTCAGAATTTGGGAGGCAGATTTGGGTGGATCTCTATGACTCAGAGATCAACCTGGTCTTGACAGTGATTTCTAGGCTGATAAAATGATATAGTAAGGTCCCATCTCAAAGCAAAAACAAAGCAACCTCTTTGCTCCATTATCTTTGAGTGTGTAAAGGAGTTCTCTGTCCCTGTGATAGCAGAGGAGAGAATGCAGGAGATGGGAAATCTGAAACCTAGAATCAATAAGGGTAGGTGCTTTTGGTTTTACTCTGCATAAGCACTGGAGGATGAGCACTCCTCGGCTACAGCAATGCCACTGGAGAAGGCCCTAGGAATGTGTTTTACTTGTTCATTGTTCTCATCCCTTGAAGAACCTGAAGGAAAAAAAATCAGAAACTTCCGTTGGCTCTTGCCTATTTAATGAAGTCAAACAATCTTCAGGAACAAAGAGTGCAGCTCCAGTTCGGCTTTTAATTAGGTTCAGGAGCCCTTGTTTCAAACTAGCCTGGTACCCAAAGCTGTTCACTGTCTGTTCTGAAGGAGGTGAAAATGCAAGGGCCTTTTGCTTTGTGGAGTCACAGTAAGGTATCCCTCTAGCATCGAGGTCCTATGGGGGAAATGTCACTCTGAGTAACCTGGGCACAACGTTAGAATGCCAGAGCTTGTAAAAAGTTTTTGAAGAAAGTTAATTTAGATCAAGTTTAATGGTGTGGTTGTTGATAGCCAACTCTGTGAACGTAGGCCAGTTCCTCCAAATCAACAGCAGAAAAAATAAGGACTTTGGAGTTAAATAGACCCTGAATGATAGCCTGTGCTCATCTGAGCGTCTGTGCGAGTTACCTCAGGACTGGCGGCTTCTGTCCCTACATTTGTGATACAGATAGCCTTGTATGACTTGGAGGATGACTGAAGAGAGTAAATGGGTCCTATGAGCTGAGCGTGCTTCAATGCTTCTCCCCTTTCCTCTCAATTGCAAGACAATGCAAATCTCCCCCTCCCCCCCACCCCCCCGGCCCGCCCCACGCCCCCCCCCCCAGGTTGAGCAATGGCCCAAAGGGATATGGTGATACCGAGGTCAGGACCTTAACTCCTGGCTTTGCAGTCGGGCCCTGCTCCCTTCCTGGCCACGTGACCACAGGCAAGTCCCAGAGCCTCTTTGTTTGCATTCAGAGTGAGTCTGCTGTGAGAGGCTTCTCCATAGGATTACCGGCAGGTCTAAATTAGAAAGTGTACAAAAAGCCCTTGCCTAGTGCCTGGCACACGGTAAATGTCCAATAAATTATTAGCTAATAACGGCGGCAATAACATCTGAGAGTGCATTGTAAAATTTAAAAATCCTCTAAGACGTCTCTCTTCAATCCTTTTTGGAAAGAATGCGTCGATGTTAGCAGTGCTTATGTAAATGTAAGTGGTTATTATTTATGTAGGAGAACATTACTGAGTATTATTCAGGAAGAGGGAGAGAACAATGTAAGGGAAAAAAGAAATTTATGACAGGCTTCTTGGAGGAAAGGGGAGCACGTCACATCACAGCCATCAACACAGAGCGTCCCTGCACACTCGGGCAGTGCAGACTGCAAGCATTATTGGGCTTTCAAAGGAGAAAGGGAGGAAAGGAAGGGGCTGGGAGAGAGAGAAGTTGAAAAGTCTCATTCTACCGTCTCTAAAATGCATCCTAAAACTATATTTATTAAACAGAATCTCACTAAATACACAGCCCCAGGGAGGTAGCTGAGAGGCTGCCTTCAGGAAGACTGTGGAACAATGAAGACCTGGCAGTAAACACACAGCAACTGATTAAAGGCAGAAAGGGGGGCATTGGATCCTTTGGCCATTAGTTGGGTGTCTTTATGGAGTTTACTCTCCTTATTATACTGCTTGACGTTTCTAAAAAGGGACACTGGGTGGTTGGCCTCACAAAACGAATTATTCACAAAGGATATTGAACAATTAAAGTAAATGGAAATGCCAAAGACCAGCAATAGCATGATTATTGAACTGAACATCAGAGTCAACTCAGAGCTTCCTAGTAGTCGGTTCAATAGAAGAAACCCATCTTTCTCCTTTCATGTTTTGTAAATATCCATGTCCTCTTAAGCAATGTACAAAATCTGGACAAGGTCTTACTTTGGAATCTTGTATTTTCTGTTCAGTGGACACATGTAAAAGGCATGTGATGTGTTGGCATGTAATGTGTGTCTACGGACTCATGGGCAGTGCAGGGAGGCACTGGTGAGTGTTAACATTTAAGATTACATATACATATACGTGTGTGTGTGTGTGTGTGTGTGTGTGTGTGTGTATTAAAAGCACCTGTAAGATAAATCACTAAGCATGTGTTGCTGTTGCTGTTCTTCGTTTTTGGTGGAGACTGTTTCTTCGGTGATGAGATAACAGAATGCAAGCTGTTTCACTTATGTTTTTAAGCTAAATGTGCACATATAAGGTAAATGTGCTTAGCTTCTAAAATTTGAACGATCTTCAAATCATTTTGCTCAGCTTGCTAATTTTATTAAGCGTTTAATTTTTGAATGTTTTTTTTTTTCTGACAACGTTTCTGTCTCCACAGGGCTCTGATCAGTCTCAGGACTCTCTATGGTTTAACTGCTACTGTTCACAAGTAGTTCCCACTTTGGCGAGAGAGCGGCAGTGAGGAGAGTTAGCCAATTGTTTACAAAATCAAAGATGATTGCTTGCAAGGGTACCTGCTTTTGGGAGCCCCATGACTTTTGCTTGCTACTCACTAAGAAAAGAAAGAAGGGATAGCATTATGATCCTAGGTGTGCAGTGAGCTCTGGTGAAGATCAGCTGTTTTTGTTCTGGCTGGTATCTGGCCCATTGTTAATGTCTTTTCTACATCTGGAAGAACCATGTTTGAGATCTTCTTTAGAAGCATATATTTTGCCTTTAAAAAATGGCATCCAGAACATGCTCAGCACCTGGTTAAGTAGGAAGAGTCAGAAAGAAAGAAATAGAACGGAAGTAGGAAAAAGTAAAAAAAAAAAGAGTAGGGGGGGTGGAGAGATGGCTCACTGGTTAAGAGCACTGTTGGCTCTTCCAGAGGTCCTGGGTTCAATTCCCAGCAGCTACATGGTGGCTCACAACCATCTGCAATGATATCTGATACCCTCTTCTGGTGTGTCTGAAGAGAGCAACAATGTACTCACATACTATATATATATACTATACTATATTATATACATGTATATATAGTGTATGTGTGTATATATACACACATATACAGAGAGAGAGAGAGAGAGAGAGAGAGAGAGAGAGAGAGAGAGAGAGAGAGAGAGAGAGAATGGCAAGCCAGGGAAAAGGACCACAGGATGGCAAGCCACTTGTAGCATCGGTCCTTTTTCTGACAGGGCCCCTGAGAGTGACTTCCCAGACTTCAGCCAGTTGATAGGAAGCCCTCCCTGGGCCTAGGCTGGATGGACAGCCTCCCTGCACGTGCCAGCCAATGTTGCACACATCTGTTCTGCACATTTGGCTTTGCTCACTGACCAGCTGCTGGCACCGAATCAGAAAGGGCAGGTGGGAGTTCTGGGCAGGGGCAGGAAGGAGAGAAGGATTATGCACAGTTGTTCCTGACAGAGAATGAGGAGGCGGCCAGTAAGGATGAAGCTGGGAGAGGTCTTGCCCCAGAGCAGCAGGGCAGGAAGCCCACAGGAGTGGTAGGCCTTGTATTAATCACCCCCAGTGGCAGGTGAAGCCAGAGCATGCAGAGTGTGCCTACGAGGCTCTGTGCCAGGTTCATACTATGTTTCCTATGCTTTCTGGGGCTCCTTCTTGTTACCCCCAACATTAAGTCTTTTAGAATTCCTGACAAGACAGTACATTGCTACCTATGAAATTAAACATTTTGTTTCCCACTTCTAACAAGGCTTTTGAATTCTTTCAAGGCTCACAATGATCTCCAAGTTGTTAGCATTCTCCTCTCCAGCTAAAGGAAATGCTGGAAAGAATATGCCTGCCCACTAGACACAGGCCCTGAGGAGAGTAAGGACCACCTGCTCAACCAGTGAAAGAAGTATGAGCAAGAGTTGGCTTCTCCAGCACAGTACCATTTGCTCTGCGAAAATTTCAACTGTGGGCCAAGATGGTGAGCTGGGAGTGGTAAATGCAGTCACTAGGGAGAGCCATCTTAGCATGCCCTCTTAGAATGAAACTCGCTCAACAGCAACATGCTGTCTCATGCCTCAGGATGCTTGCCAGCTGGGTGGTCCCTTTCTGAGTCTTGTCTGAATGGTCACTCTCTGAAGAGAATATTCAAACCACTCCTGCTGTGTTGACAACTTTGCAGGCATGTCATCTCTGTTTCTGAGAGTTCCTTTCTAATTGCTGGTGGCACCTGTACCCTGGGAGGCAGTGTACCAGAGCTCAGCTGAGGCTGGTCAAGTCTGTCCTCAGGAGCAGTGACATCTGTTTACTTCCCGTTCATTCTCAGTAGCCAGACAGTCATGTTTACTTCTAGGTCATTTCCGGTAGCTGAAGGGTCAAAGCCAGGTGACAAAGAATCACCAACATTCAACCTCAATTTTTATTTTAATTTACTTCATATTTTTTTACTTTCAGGTTACCTGTGTTTTGCCTACATGTATGTCTCTGTGCATTCGTGTGAATTCATAATGCCCAGAGAGGCCAGAAGAGGGACATAGAGCCACTGGAACTGGAGTTTCAGACAGTTGTGAGCTACCACCTGGGTGCTGGGAATTGAAATTGGAGCTTTTAGAAACTGGAAAGAACCCAGATATCCTTCAACAGAGGAATGGATACAGAAAATGTGGAACATTTACACAATGGAATATTACTCAGCTATTAAAAACAATCGATTCATAAAATTCTAAGGCAAATGGATGGAACTAGAAAATATCATCCTGAGTGAGGTAACCCAATCACAAAAGAACACACATGGTATGTACTCACTGATAAGTGGATATTAGCCCCAAAGCTCACAATACTCACAGACCATGTGAAGCTCATGAAGAAGGAAGACTAAAGTGTGGGTGCTTTGGTCCTTCTTAGAAGGAGTAACAAAAATACTTATGGGAGCAAATATAGAGACAAAATGTGGGACAGAAACTGAAGGAGGGGCCATCCGGAGACTGCTCCACCTGAGTACCCATCCCTCGTGCAGTTACCAAAGGCAGACACTGATGTAGATGTCAGGAAGTGCATGCTGACAGGAGCCTGATATAGTTGTCTCCTTAGAGGTCTCAGAGCCTGACATACACAGAGGTGGATGCTCACTGCTAACCATTGAGCTGATCATGGGGTTCCCAATGGAGGAGTTAGCAAGAAGAGTGAAGGAGCTGAAGGGGTTTGTGGCCCTATGGGGAGAGCAACAATACCAACCAACCACAGCTCACAGGGCCTAAACCACCAGCCTGGGAGCACTTAGGGAGAGACCCATGATCCCAGCTGTATATGTAGGGGAGGTGGCCTTGTTGGGCATAGGTGGGAGAATTTGAGGTGTGGGGGAATTTGAGGGTGGGGAGGAGGGAGTAGGTGGCTGGGGGCACATCCTCATAGAAGCAGGAGGAGGGGGGATGGGATGGGGGTTTCTGGGTGGGGGGATGGGGAAAGGGGATAACATCTGAAATGTAAATAAAATATCCAATAAAAAATTAATCTAAAAAAATTGGAGCTTTTGGAATCATAACAAGTGCTCTTAACCTTTGAGCCACCCTTGGTCTCAAATTTTAAAACATAATTTCATGAGCTTTAACAATACAGGCTCAGGCTTTGAATATAGTCAGAAATTCACACCTTTCCGTGACACTTATTTAAAATGAGGATACCACCAGTATCCACAGTCTGAGGGAGTGTGGTGAATTAAATCCCCACATGACATAACTGGCACATAAATGGAAGGTCGTAAGACTTATCCATGCTTCTGAGCAGTTTTCATCAATGTGGTTCGATGTGGTGTTCTCATAAGTCTTGAGACAAGAGGCTCTCAAGATTGGCCTGCCTCTTCTTTTGCATGAATTGTAACAGATCAAAGTCCTTTTCCAAGGGACTATGAGCCACCATCCCAAATTTTGGCCCCCATCCCAAATTTTGGCCACAAGAATCACATGATCAGAGGGTTATGGAGAATAACAAGGTTTAGCCTCCATCGCCTAGGCCCAGGGGACAGAATCTGCCCTCACAACATGCCACCACCCAAGTCTCCACTGGGTTTTCTTTTCATACAAGAGGAAATTAATTTTGGACCACTGAAACTCAACACGGGAAAGCAAAAATTATAAATGGAAGAGAAAAAACCTCCTGGGGAGCCTTCAGTTTCATCCCAGAGCTGAACCTTCTTATCAACAGCCACCCAAGAGGTGGTCTTCCCCTGCCTACTGTCATCTTAGAGGTCAGTCTCCTCCAGATACCACTTTCCCCATACCCAGCTAACCTGGCTCTACATCTGTTTAGCTGCTACTCTATCTCCTCATCCTCCAATCTTCATGCCTTATGCTGCAGACAGATGTGACCAGCCTCAACAATGCTGTAGAATAATGTCTGGCCATAAGAAGTACATTAACAGGATATACCTGAACATTCCAATTGGCTTCCTAGACTCTGTGTTCCAGAACTGATGGCCTGTACTCTGTCTTGGGTGAGGGAGTATTTAAGAAGTTGACAGATGCAGCATCAAGTTCATCCCTCTATGATATCCACTCTGAGCCACTGCTTTATCCCATCTTGCCTTCAGTCCTAACCATTAATTCTCCAAGGAAGCCAGCTTGGTCCAGCAGCTTACTCCCCAGTCCAGTGGTAGAATGTGCTCAGAGCCCAGATTTGATTATCTGCTGCTTCATATGACTAGATGTTTTATCTTCTGAGGTTACAATCTCCTCATTTGTAAAACCAGAAGGAAAGTGTCCCTCTAGAGAGTCTGAGGATTGACAAGGATATAGACTATGACAATGCATTGTCTGGTGAACTGCTGCAAATTTCCTTCAGATGGACATTAATTCAAACAGACTGGATACTTGATCCCAGCTAGTGGGGGGCCCGCCACCATGTCCTGCTGACACTTCCCACATCCAAACACACACACACACACACACCTATTTAACTTCCCATCTGAGTTCCCCTTCCTCTGCTCCTTCTACGGTGCTTTTGTGTGTCTGTGTATTCTGGCTCTTGACCATTCTTGTGGTAGGGTCAGTGTGTTATTAGTTCATGAGAGCTGGTTCTCAACATCTCTCCGAAGTACCCAGTGGCTATCACATTGGGAGGTTGAAAGAGGCTCTCATGGGATCATATATAACACAAAAGGAAAACAAATAAAGAACAACAGGAATTAGCCACTTACTTCTCAAGAGTGGTTTGTTTACATTTACAGGCTCACAGGTACAGCCAAACAGCTTGATATTTTTCTATCTTCTTTGGGTTTGACCATCTGGTCTGAACTCATGGTTATACTCCATTCAGGAGGAGGCTTTAGAACGTATTAACCAAGCTAGTCCTGCATCTTTGTGGAAATAATACTAACTCCTCATAAAAATCTGTTGCAGAGGAGCCATCAGTTTGAGAGTGGAAATAGGAGTTGTGTTGTAACTAAGTGGTAGGTAGAACATGTGTTTAGCATGTGTGGGGTCCTGAGTTCAATCCCCGGCACCAAGAAAAGAAATGGAAACGTCCCAACAAGGCTAATGGATGGCCATGAACTTCAGGATTAAACTTCCCGATAATGACACCCACTCAGATCCACTCAGCACAGCTCAGGTACTTCCTTCCTGTGAGGCTCCCTACTGGTGTTGCAATCTCCTGGGCCCCAGGCTTCCCTTGAGCACTGATGGAAATCTCCCAAGCTCTCAGCATTTGTCTTCTAGCCCGTCCAGGAATGCTTGCACTCTGCCTTGGAAAAGTCCTGGAGTAAAAACTATATGGAAGAAGACAAATCCTTTGCTCGTAAAAAGGAAGCCCCACCTTTTCTTCTCAGTAGGGAAAGTTCCAGATGACACACATGTGCTAAGGTGAAGGCATCATGGGAGCTCAAACCTTGTTTTGATTTGGGACTCCAGGAGGAGTCTGCACGGCAAGCGAGGGCTCTTCCCCATCAACAGTGTTCAGTGAAGGCTTGTGTACTGAGGACCATGATGAACGTGTGCACTTCATACCAGGGGTCAGGCCACACTTACTTAGCATCCAATCCTCCTGAATAGAGACTGTACTAAGGAGATAAATAGGTGTGTGACATGTTGAGTGGTGGGTGGTGGGAAGGAAAATTCCTGAAAAGAAGCCGTGTCTGGCTGTGAACATAAAAGCCTTAGAAGGAATTTCTGTGTCTGCAGGGACTGATGGATCGATAGGAATTTCAGTACTGTGGAAAGATTGGAATTTTGCAGGTTCAGAGGCTAGCTACTTTATTTTGGGCTAATTTTGGCTTTTGGAACAGCCATTCCTTGCCCCATTCTGTATCTGAAATAATACCTCATGAAAATAAATAAAACCTTTTAGAGGTTATCAACTTAGCACTAACATATTGGGATAATAAATCCTCATAGAAGCTAGATTAACATAGCAAGACACTAACTTCTGCCAAAACTTGAGCTAAGAATGTCATCAGTTAGCATCTGGGGCCTACAGAACAGCCCCCCCCCAGCTCCCTACCCCTGTAGTTTGTGGACCTACCAATGTATTTTAAGGTTGCCTTGGTTTATGTCTTTCTTTGTTCTTTAAAAAAAAAAAAAAAAACCAAACCCTGTGAAATTACTTTTACATTAGAACATGAAACTTGGGGCAACTGAAATCTGTGTTCCTGGCCTACGGTCACTCAAAAGGGATCCAGAAGAATCGATCTCGTATTCCTTTAACATGAGAGCTATAGTTTTCATCCAAACAGTGGGAAGAGGGACGGGTCTCCTTATGTGGAAACTTTCTTCTGGGTCTTGAGGGCTGATGTTCCTCTGCTGTCGTGGAACCCTGCTTGTCATAGAGTTCATGAATCTCCTCTGAGAAGTCTTTTGTTCCTGTCTGTACTTGAAATATCTCCCCACAGTCCAATCCAGGGAAATACCTGCCAATTAAATCTTAAATTCTGTGTTTTCCCCCACTGGTTTCACAAATCCCACCGATCCCCATCTCTTTACAACTGTAACTGCTGTGGAATGCTGAACGTTTCTCCCCAGCCGACTCCTCCCGCAAACCCTGCCTGGACATGTCATCCCCAAACCTGGCACATGGGCAGCTTCTCCTTGAGAAGGTTTTATGAGCATCTACACAGGAATAATAACAGAAAACCAGGATGTAGGGAAGGGAGAAATGTTCCAGGGTCTCTCTAATTGTATCCTTACCCACATCTCTGGCTCACACTGCACTGTAGCATGCAAACTCCTCTCCCTACCCTTCCTCCTGTCGCCACATTCTCTCCTCCTTCTTTCCAGGCAGTGACTCCTGCCATTGGGTACCCTGTTGTGTTGAAACGATGCCACAACTTCCAAGCCCTGTGGTGGCTCCTTGTTTTCTGGTGGCCGACTCTCTGTGTGACCTAGACACTGATGTGACTAGCATCCTATCCCCTCTCCTCTCTTCAGCTCTTGGCTGATGACCAGACCCCTTTCCCACTGTGACACAGGAAAGTCCAAGCACCTTAAACTGGACTTTCAGGTGACTCCTGACTATAGGCCAAAGTCCAGGTGTGAGCTGTGTCTGGCCCAGACGAAAGGGTGCCATCTTTCCAGGATTGGCTTCCTATTTCTTTTTATCTTTCCAACTGTCTCTTTGTGCCTCCATTCCCAGTCTTCCAATGTCCAAATACATACATTAAACTTCCTTCATTTCTCTTTCTATCTAATTAGAGATAACTTCAGAGTAGTTAAATTCCTCCAGTACTGAGTGTCTGCTTTCTAGTCCATGTAGCAGTAGAGGAGACGTGATTTTATAATACTTATCGATTTAAACTTTGATTAACTCACACAGGTCTTTATCATCGGATGGCTTTCCCTTCATCTAAATCAGCCATTTCCTGCAGCGGGTGGAGATCAGATAACAGAGCACAGAAAGGGCTGCCCAGTGCTGACTGCTCAGGGCTGAGCTTAAGAAGTCCCTGTGTTTGTCAGCTGGCTAGAGGATTAATTTATTCACTCCCTACACACTTGATAATAATGTAACTTGAACATCTGTTGTGTTTAGATATAGTAACTATACAATAATTTTCAATGAGACTATGAGGCCTTTCAGGAAAAAAAGAAAAAAATATCTCAGTCTGCCACTGCCTGTTTTGTAATATTGGCCAGCTCGGCTCATGTCTGTTTGGCTTCACGGTGAGTGAAGAGAGAAGTCCAAAGCCACTGACTGACCTCCTTCTGTGTTCAACTCAGGAAACATAAGTTAAGCAGGAACACAAGAGTTGGCTAGGGGAGCTCAAAGATCTCCATCAAAGTAGCTGGGGCTACTTAGGAGGAATCAGGTAACTGCTGGAACTGGTAAGTTTACGCAAATGGTCACATATTTGGAAACACCCCTACGAAAAAGAATATTAATAAACATAAGGAAGCAGCATAGTCCTCATATAGCAGAACAGCTGTGAAGAGCTGAAGTGGGGGTAGGATTTCAGTGGGCCAACACAGGGTCAGGGGCCAGTTCAGGCAAGGAACATGAGGAGCCATGGCACAGACTGGGAAATACAAGGTGCTCAGGGAGATCTGGGCATGCTCATCGGTGGCTGCAGTTGGTGGGGCAAGCAGGGAGCAAGGGAGATAGGCTGGAAAGGTATTGTAAGGTCAAAGTAGAAAGGCCCAGAGAGGCATGCTGAGGAGCTGGGCCAGGGAAAGTGATCTCACTGGCTAAGCTTGAGTGGGGCCTGCCCCTCCTCAGACAGCCTGGGTGCAGGCCCAGAGCAGGACATGTGGCAGCAACTGGCAGGGAGGGTGCTGGCAGCTCCACCAAGCTTGTTTCTTCACCAGGAAACAAGGTTTCCTGTAACTCAGACCCATGAATCAGCATTTCCTCTGTCAATAATACACAGCAAGAGACGCAGCAGCACAGAGCGTGGGGGAATGGGAGAAAGGAAGGAATATTCCATGACATAGCTGGCTTGTGCTCCTGTTTCCCCTCCTGATAAGCTCCCAAATAGCACTCCGATTTCCTAAGATCTTTTTCTTAGCTCAGTTCCCCATGAAGACTAAGTTGCACACAACACCTGGCCCTCTTGTCCCATTACGTATTTCCATCACCAGGAGAAGCCTTCGGATCCTTTACTGGTATGCAACAGAGAACGATGCATATGTGTGACTTGCCTTTGAGTCTGTGCATGTCCGTGCTAAGGTGTTATTATTAAATTATTATTATTATTATTATTATTATTAAAGCAATAATTCCACAAGGTCCACAGGGGGCATGCAAGTGACTTCACTAGTAGAGATGCCACATCAAGACAAGGGGAGAAATCCTGGTCTGTCAGTTGTTTAGAAGAAGCCAGACCTAACCTGGCTCTTCAAACACAGCACAAAAGACGCAGACTCTGCAGAAGTGAGCCTATCTATAAAACACTTAATACCTTTATCTCAAGTACAGTTAGTGATGGTAATTGAACTGATAAAATATTTAATGAACTTTATTTCTAGTAGTAAAGCAATATATGTGATATTTTGTTGATCACTAGGAAGAATCATATTTGTTTTCTTATTCCATTTATCATGCCAGGCTCTGTCCTAGACACTCATAGGAGTGCACAAAACAGACAAAAAAATTTTGCCCTCCAAAAAGCTTATAATCTGGTTTCGTATCATGTAGAAAATGAACAAGAGAAGCAAAGAGAGTAAGCTGGAGGATTACACGTGGTGTGTAGATCAGCAGAGAGAAGAAGGGTGGAGCGGTTTTACCCAGCCTGTGGAGGGATGATGCCTTTGAAAATGTGTTTGTTAAAGCAAGCTCCAGAAAGGGAAAGAAGACTTGTGGCTGTTCAGGGTTATAGGAGTCAACAACAGAAATATTGTGTAGGACAGCCTGAGACAGTACCCATTGGCATGCCCAAGAAACAGCAAGAAATCAAGAATGACCTTCGTGAAGAGAAAACAGGCGGCGGTTAAGGAGACAGAGCAGAGTGGGATACTTACAGAAGTGCTAACATCCACTTTAAAGACAAAATAGGTCAAGAACAGTAGATGGAAAACAACCACTGCAAAAACATGAGGACACTTACAGTTGGCAAAGAAGACAGGAAAAGGAAAGGCAGGGGTGGTGTGGAAAGAAAGATGAAAGGCAGTAGCTATCTTCTGCTCCCTAGCCCTCTAGTCCTGATTTGAATGAAGCTCCAATGCAGGCTCCACACCCTCGAACCCATTGGCATAGCCCCTTCTTGCAGGAACAGCATAGGATAAGGCCTACAGAGGACTTCCCCTTGATTGAGGTCATATCCCATGCAAGTTCATTTCACCTGGGCCCCAGGATTCTGCAAACATCCACTTGCCAGGGCTTCAGGCCCAAAGTAAAACCAATTCACCTATACCCATTCCAGATTTTCCAGGAATATCTTTAGAGGACAGCCTGTTGCAAGCAGCATCAAGAGGCCCTAGGAGAAGGAGGAGGCGCTGTTCAGCTCCATCTTGCAAAGGCTCACTCCATAGTGCAAGGGTTTATAACCTTGCTTTGAGCCTGATTTGCCTTCGAGGGTGAGCAATGCATGTGTAGAGGTGGTAAGGATACGGTGGGAAGGAATGACATGAGAAGAACAATGTTGTCTTCTTCCTAGAGGCCAATGTTCCCTCACTCTTTCTTCCTTCTCGTAATTAATCCCATGGGCTTCACAGGCAAGCTCATATTCATTTCAACCTCACACTGCCCATCTCAACTGCCTCCTACCTTGAAGAATTTTACAAAAAAAAATCTTTGTGTGGTTTCTCTAAACTTTGACCTACTCACGAGTACATTAGCTTTGCCTCCTAATGTCTGCAGATCAGAACAAACTCCACATCAACAAGGTACACTAGGTGGAGAAGTCTTTTCATCAGACAAGGAGTAAAGGAGAGAGACATTGCCCTCCAGATGGCCTGAGAGCATCCAGTCAGCCAAGAGATATGACCAGGGTGGAGAATAAGAAAGAGAAAACCAGCTCTTCAGCTTTTCTTCCTCATTCATGCCTTTCTCCACCGCTGCCTCCTCAGATGCCTGGCTACTCTGCTGCCATCAGAACAGGTCAACTCTGAACATTTATTTAAACTATTTTTTTTTTAATTCAAGGTAATTTCAGTAGAACAGAAAGTACACAGTGATTCAGGGTACCTTGCACCTACTTTCCCCGAATGTTAATGTTTTGCAAAACTACACCACACAATCACAGTCGATTATTGTTGTCCAGTAGTCCCGACTTCCTTTGCTGAGGGTTCCTTCATGCCTGCTTCATTAGGGCCACATCCGTTTTTCTCCCACCTCTTCACGACCCTGGCAACTCTTTTTCTCTTCTTAGAATATTTTCTTTCAACTTAAAAATATAACATGAATGGAATTATACCAAGTATAACATTTTAGAATCAGCCTCTTTCCTAATAGGATAACTTCTAACAACAGATCTATCAAAGAACTGAGATAGCTCAGCAGTTAAGAGCACTTCCTGTTCAGTTCCCAACACGGTTGACTACAAACTACCTGTAACTTCAATTCTAGTTGATCCCACAAGCACATCTGGTCTCCTTAGGCACCAAACACATATGGCATGCATTCATACAGTTATATAGACACACTCCAACACACCCAGACACACACAAACATTGTATACCCAGGCACATAGATAAAATTTCCTAAGAGTAAACAGACAATTGTAAATTGATCCATCTAGAACACTAATCAGTAGTTGGTTGCTATCTATTGCTGAGTAAAATCATGTGCACAAACGCACCTCAGTTTATTTATTCACTGAAGGACACTTAGGTTCTTTCCAGCTTTGGGCTATTATGAATTTCATGATGTTTCCTGAAGCTACTATAAACTTTCAATGTTAAGATCTCATTTGAGCACAGATTCTCATTTCTCAAGGATAAATACTTGACACACACTTGTTTTATGTATGAAAATTGATGTTTCCTTTGGTTTCATTTTAACTTATTTTACTATTAATTATGTATCTGTATTTGCTTACATGTGGATATATGAATACGGGTACAGATACAGACAGGGACCAGAGGCATTGTATCCCTGAAGGTGGTTGCAAACCACCTGATATGTGTGCTGAGAACCAAGGTCCTCTGTGAGAGCAGCACACACTTATAATCACTGAAATATTTACCTCTAGTCATCTCCATTTCCTCCACTTTTAAAGACATTGTCAAACTTTCTTTCAAAGAAACTGTGCTATTTTATATTCTCAAAGGCTGAAGTGTTAGGGAGCTAATTTCTCTTTGCCAGGACAAGGTGCTGTCAATGTTCTTTATAAGGTATTCTGATGGGTGTGTAGATGTGACACTTCCTATTTTTAACTTGAATTCCCCAATTACAGATAACATTGGAAGTCTTTCCATGTGTTTATTTGCCACCTGTATGTAATCATTGGTGGAATGTCTGTTTACGTATTTCATTTATTTCAGACTGTATTGTTTGGGAGTTTTTCCTTCATTTTTATGAGTTTTTCTGAACATTTTATATGATTCATTTTGATAGTATTCAGCCCCTCTTCCTAGTCTCCTCCCAAACCCCCTCTCCCTAACCCTGCCACCAAACTGTATAATTATGTAAAATAGATTCAAGACCGATTTGTGCTGCACATTTACTCTAGAATATACAGCCTTCCACTGGAGCATGGTCAACCCACCAGGGGCCACACTCTTAAGGACAAAATCTCTCTCCCTCACCTTGCAGCTATCAATTGCCAATAGAAACTTATCTAGGAGTGTGATTCCATGTCAACCTTCACTCTCTATGGCTTATTCTTGAAAGGTCTTATACACCCTGTCACAACTGCTGTACATATGTGTGTACAAGGGCCTTGCTACATCCAGAAAACATTGTTTCCTTGTCATCACATACCTCCTCTGGCTTTTGCAATATCTCTGCCCTCCTTTTCACAATAATCCATGAGGCTTAAGAGAAGGGGATGTAATATAGATGTCTCATTCAAGACTGTCTCCTATTCTCTGCACATTAACCAGTTGTGAATCTCTGTGTTAATCAGCACCTGTTCCTAGAAGCTTCTCAAATGAGGGTTGAAAGAGGCACTAATGTATAGATATAAATCATGGAGAGTTATGTAATCCTATGTCCATTTAATACAGTAATAGTAGTAGGCTCCTCCCTGGGGCCTACAACCTATACCTAGCTACAGGTACTGAACCACATAAATAAGGCGATAGGCATTAGTTCTGTCTGGAAGAGGGCCTTAACCTAATAAGAGAGTAGTTTGTTGATTCTATAACATTTATGCAACTATTGCTTCATGGACATTTCTTGCCAGGCTAGTCATTATTGTAGTTCAAAAGGAAATGGATAAAGCTGAAACTAATCATTCTGAGCTAGGTTACTCAGACCCGGGAGGACAAGCACATGTTCTTTCTTACAGATAGATGCTAATTATGAAATCTTTAGACAAATTGTCTTTAAATTGGAAAACTCATGGAAGACAGAATCTAGTATTGGAAGAAATTTTAATTGGGGAGGGAAGAGCAGGGGGTACAAAGAGAGAAACGGATGGTTATGGAACAGTTGAGTTGATGTGGGGATGGGAGAACAGGGTAGAAATAGAGAGAGGGATAGCTAACACTGAAGACCCGTAGAAATGCCATAGAAAACTAGTGTTTTAGAAACTTCTTAAAATATATGCATAAACATTTGTAAAAGGAGTTTAAACAGAACCACTCTGTAATAGGAGGGCAGTACCTCTCTCAGACACCATAGGCCATCAAATTAAAAGCTCAGTGTCAGGTATGGATTGCCTCTTTGTGAGCTGTGAGTTAGTGGGATCTTTTAAGTATCCCCAAATATTACGAACCATTGACGTTGTGCTTGATTACCCTCTAGAACTTGATGAAGACACTGCATAGTCAAGTCATAGGCTATGGAGACATCAAGCTGCTATCTACCAGATACTTTATTCCTACTGGCTACCTTTCATGGTTCTGGAAGGTTCTTTGTGTACTACTAGGTGGAAAATGATCAACTGTCATACTCAGCTGTGAAGCCTAAGAGCTACAATAATGACTGGCCTGGCGACACATACCTACTCATGCAACAGTGACACAAATGTTGTGGGAATAACCAACAACGTTCTGATCATATTTAAGGCCTTCTCCACAAGGTAGGACTCATGTCTGGTACCATTAACTGAGTCAAAAACCCATGGGTGACTAGGTCAGAGGTTATGGAAGAACATACTGTTACCATTATGTTAAGTGGGTATATTAATGGTGATTAATACAGAGATTCCCCCCAGTTGGATAACTTGCAGAGAATAAAAGACTCCACTTTAAATGGGACATATATTCTCATATATCTTCTCAACAAGGTTCAGCTATCACTATAGAAGAGTAGGTGGGAAAGATTACAAGACCCAGAAGTAGTGGAAGACTGAAGAAAAGTAATATTTGCTGAACAAGACGGCACCATTAAACAATAAACTCATAGAAGCTATGATTACATGAATAAGACCTCCAAACAAGATCAAGTCAGCCAACGTCCCAGCACGGATGATGGGTCCTATGCCTAACTTAGGAACTATTGGCAACTGTTGCAGGAAAGCGAGGCTACAGCTGCTGAGAGGTTAGCCATACTGTAGTAGATCATCTGCTACCCATGCTCACACAGGCAGCACCAAGTGGACTTTGCTGGTTTAAATAAAAAAGAATGCATGAAAAAAGGAAAGTGGGGGTTAGGGAAGGAAGGAAGGAAATGTAATGAAGAGAACTTGGTGTATTTAAATGGGGTATGTGTAATCAGAACACATGCATACATGAAAGTGTCAATAAAAATTTTTTAAAATGGAATGCTATTTGCATCAAAATGGAGGCATCTGGAGATTATCTTATCAAATAAAGTAAGTTAGCTTCAGAAAAACAATTTTAAAAGAAATATCTAATTATACAATTAGATTGCATTTGCATTATATACAGCTATACAATTATAGATTTGTCTATTTTTCATATCAGTTCTAGTTTTACTTATTTTGTAATGTTATTATGTGGTATAATCACATTTAGAATTGCTATATGTCTTTGCTAAAAATGACTGTCTTTGTCATTATCTCTCACTGTCTTTAGCAAAGTTGTTTGCTGAAAGACCTCCCTTATCTATAGGGTGAAGGAGTATTCCAGAGTGCCTGCTAAATGGACATGGTCCTCTGGGTTTGGTCCTTAGCACCACATGAAGCAGGTTTAAAATCCTAGAACTTGGGAGGGGGAGGTGAAAGGGTCATCCTCTGTGAGGCCTGTCTGAGACACATGAGATCCTGTCTCACAAAACAAAAGTCTACGTTATTTGATGTGTGCTTTCTTTGAACTGTGTTTGCATACTCCAATTTCTATCTCTAACTTTCACATCACTATATTTGTGGTGAACTCTTATAGACATTTTACATAGACTCATATCTCTTAACATAAATATGTAGATATGTATTCATATTTCTTTCATTTTTTTTCTTTAGACACTGTTTCACTGTATAACCTAGCTGACCTTGAACTCACAGAGATCCAACTACCTCTGCCTTCCTATTTTAGGAACTAAAGATGTGTGCTACTACGTGTGACCAATAGATTCATATATTTTACTTCATTCCATCTTTTGGTTGATACCATATATCATTAACCATTACATCATTACACCATTAACATACAACAAAATTATAGATATAATAGAAGTTGTCTTACACTCCATTTTTTCCTCTTTGTTTTGTTTTTATTATTCTGTTTTTTCCCAATTTTCAAAAATGTTCCATGAGCATTTAATGGAATTCCATTTTACTTTGTCCATACTATTCTTGAATATATCACCTTATAAAATATTTTAAATGGCCACTCTAGATTTTACATCACATATACATGCCAAAATATAAATTTGCCTGAAGTATAGAAAGTTTACCTTCTTTATCACCTCTTTCACCTGCACTGCATTTCTTCTCTCTATGGTTTAGGATAGCGTTAAAGAGCCTTAGGTTTTGCTTCAATCTTCAATCACCAATTGGAAGGCTTGGCATTAGGTCATTTGTCCTTGCTCATACTTTGGATTACTGTATTTTTCCTTCTCAATTTACAAGCCTCGTCATTTTTCATTCCCTTCTGTTTAAAGAATGTCTGTTGGGCATTCTTTTAGGCTCAGTCTGCTGGCCACACAGCCTCTAGTTTTCCTCCTGCTGCTGTCTCCTAAGCGCTGGCATCACAGCCTGTACCCTCACACTCAGCATTTCTCCTGGATCTGAAAATGTCTTCATCTCCCTTCACCGCTAACGGATGTGATTTCTGCTGGATGTGGGAGCCTAGACTCATTCGTTTTTTTCTCCAGAACTTGAACACCAATCGGGCTGCTTCTGTTTAGCCTGTGTGGTTTCTGGTGGGAAATCTGCCAACTTGCTTTTCTCCTACCATCAAGGAGGAGCTTCTCTCTGGCTTGCTTGCAAATGATTGTCCGGAAATTTGAGTATCATATGTCTTGGTATGAACTTATTCAAGTTTATTCTGCTTGAAGTTTACTCCAGTCTGTGAACCTGTCTTTTGCCAAATTTGGGGTGTTTTCATCTGACTTTCTGTTGATGGTGCTAATCAGGGAAAGGAGTGCTCTGGGTTGCTCCTCATTAGAAATCCAGGTTGTTTGCTTAGGCCCTAATGACAGCAAGAGAGGCTCCTCATTATGCAGAGCAGAAGGGAGTCCTGCCTGGGGCAGAACTGCACTAAAACCTCCAAGTACTTAGGGGAAGGGATGCTTCATTGTTGTGGTCCACTGACACTACCAAGGGTGTAGCCTGATTCCAGAGTAGCAAAATGCTGAGTCTCCAGCTAGGAAAGATGCAAGCCCAGAGACTCAGAGTAGCCATACAGGGCCTGCCATTCATATGGTTTCAGCTTAACCTATGATAGTCAGAAAGGATGTTACATCAACACTCAGCTCAGTGAAGATGTAAATACCACCTCCCAACGCTTCTCTTTCTGGCATTGCCCCAGTGAACAGATTTGAGAGCACATCTCTACCCCCTGATAAACATATGTTTCCATTTTTTAAATTTCATTATTTGCTTGCTTGCTTGTTTCTGAGGAGCACATTCATAGCCTGGGGTGCTTGTGAAGGTCAGAGCACAGTTTTCAAGAACAATTTTTCTTCAGCCTTGTAAGCCCTTAAATTAAACTCAGGTCATCACACTGCGTGGTAGGTGCTGTTACCTAGTAAGCCAGCTCACTAGCCTAAAATCTATGCTTTCTACTTGGCATTTGCTGGCACTTGTTGAAGAAAGGCCATGACTTGTGTGGTGTTTGGTTAAAACAGAATTATTTCTTCCAAAAGATTTTTGTCTGATTTGTTGTCCCTTCTCTAATTTCTGCCTGAAAAAACTAGACTTTTGTGAAGAGGAGTTTTTATTTTTATTTGTTTTGTCTATGCCTATAGGTCCTTCCAATACTTGTATTTTCAGCTCCAAAACTATAGACAAGAAGAAGGAAGGTGAGGGAGGAAGAGGAGAAAAGGGGGGAAGAAAGGGAGAGGGAGAAGAAGAAGAGGAAGGGAGGAGGAGGGAAAGAAGGAGGGAAAGAAGAAAGAAAGAAAAAAGAAGAGAAGAGTAGAGAAGAGAAGAGAAAAGGAGAGAAAGCAGACAATGATAGCCTAAACTTTAATCCCTTTATTTGGATGGATAAGACAAGAAAGTCATCAGAAAATTTATAATTGCTCACCTCTTTAAGGTCTTGGGGTCCTTAACTAGTCTCTTGTCCTCTACTATGAAAACCCCTGGTGTCTGTTTTGTGTAGATCCTCCAAGGCTTTTAGTTGTCCCAAGCACTAGGAATGCAAAGAACACTGTCTACTCATCTTTCTAGGAGCATGTGTTTCCACTGAACTTTTGAAGCGGTTTTATAACTGCTAAACTCAGTGTCTTATCCCAGCAGAGTGTGGTGTTACTTCTGAAATACTGACAGCCTTTGTTCTTTTCATTTGTGTGACATCACACAGCCTCTGAAATAGTATATAAATGTACTGTGTGATGTTTAAAGCCTTCACTATCTGTGTGAGGCCACCTCTTCGGTCTTTGGTTCCACCATTTTGGAATCTCAGCAAATGGGACTCACTGCTTTCTCATAGTCCTTGAAAACCTGTGATTTCTTCCTGCCTCCTCTTCTGTTTGCCACTCCATACAACTAGACAACCCAGAGGTGTCTGCTTGTTTGTTTGTTTGTTTGTTTGTTTTATTTTGCTTTTTTTTCTCTTCACATCCAAGGACTACTAAGAAACCAAACCCTAACTTTTCTTCTTCTCTTTGAGTTGTTCTGGGATAAAAGATCTGTGGCATTTCTATGGGGTGGGATGACTTTTACATGTGTAGAATCAATTAGTGAACATGAATTGATCTCCATGAGTAGACAATGAGTTCCTTCAGGGAGTGTTCTAGCTTCCTTTGTATTGTTGATCAAAAGCAATTTCGGGAGGAACTCAGTTGTTTTAAGCCAACAAATAATGGTTATACTCCATCACGGAGGGAAGCCAAAAGGCAGAAACTTGAAGCAGAAACCATGGAGGAATACTGCCTCACTCACAGGCCAGCTTATACAGATAGCTTTCTTTCAAGACCACCTTCTCAGGGATGGTGGAGCACACAGTAGGTTTGGCCCTCAGCATCCATGAACAATCAAGGCAATCTCACACAGACCTACTCACAAACCAGAATGATCTGGGTAACCCCCCAATTGAGACTCCTTTGGTGACACTATACAGTCAAACAGGTAAAACTAACAAGGACAGGTATGAAGCCATGGATGGTACTTTTTGGCCTTCTCTATAGGCCCTGGCACAATGCATGAAATAAAACATGTACAGAAATAAAAATAGCTGAATAAACATATAATAGTTCAAGCAAGAAGTCTCTTTGACTTTATTTATCTAAATAACTGTATTTCCAAGACTTACTCAGTAAATAGAGGTCAGCTTAGCATATAAAGAGAACTGATTTCTAGACTAACTAGAAAAAAAATCGGTCTTTACCAAGCCAGGCAATATGAGAGGGCATTATTTGACTTAAAACACCACAAAGACTCGAACACTGTTATGTAATGATAACAAGCGAACAAAAATCCACTAGTCTACAGAACTAATGAATGTCCTTTCTTACCATCCAAATTAGAAGTGCGAATTCTTGCTGGTTGTGACAAACTAAGTTGAGGGACAGTAAGGAAAAGTGACCTGTGTCTGTTCAAAGCGCATTAGGTACCCGTATGTAACAGTATCATTACAGTTGACTTTGCACAGATAGATAGGTCTGAGTTGAGGTTGACTGACTCCCCTACCAGTCACAAACCAGGAGGAAGGAAAGTAGCTGGAAAAGCAGGAAGAAGTGGGCATGAGAAAAAGACAAAAGTTTTTTACCCATGAGAATGTCAAGACCCACCTTGTTCCATTGGCCCTCCTGAGTGAGCTTGGCCCTCCTGAATGAGCTACTTTTCTCCATAGCCATGTCTACTGCCATATCTTTCCATACACAGTCACAGCCTATGCCTCTCTGTGTTGATGCCTTCTATGCACAGATACTAACATGATCTCCTTAAAGGTTACCTGTGATTTTCCCATCTCCATCTTCAAATAAACCTCCTTCCATCCTTTGTCTCACAACAATGGTGTTCGGATGCCCTCACCAGACAGTCAATGAATGGTCTTTACCTGTCATAAGGTTGACCCTTCTCATCCTTCTCAACCATGCAGAAGCAAGATGGAGAGAGTTAATAGAAAACAGACCTGAAGTCAAAGTTGCGTCACCCTTCTAATTGGTCGATGACCTTGTGTGGCCTTCCTAGCCTTGATGAGCTTCAGTGTCCTCTGAAAGGGTTTAAAATAACAGCTCAAACATTGGAGTGAGGAAGAAATGAGTAAAAGGTAGGTGCTCAGTAGATAGCTATTTTTAGCCTGTCAAGACACATTGAACAATTCCTTAATTTCCTAAGCTCATCCACATTTTCTTAGGCTCAGTGGCCCTGGAAAGATTTCCAAATGCCTTGTAGCAAGGAAAGAAAAGTGGCTGAAATGAGGCTTGGGTAAGCCTAACACTTACCGCTATTAGAAGGAAATGCTGACCTGTCTCTGGTTGAAACTCTGGGGCATCGGTGAGAGACCAGGTCCTGAAGCTCATAACAGCCAAGCAGGGTCTGGCTATGTCACTGTTGGGACAGTCTTCCTTGAGGAACAGCAGAACTCAAAGCTTTCCATGGCTGAGAACACATCTCTCTCACCTCTTCATGAGGATGAACTGTCCGCTTTTCTTTAGTGAAGAAGACCTACCCGAGTGCCACATCCAGCAGAGAGGAGAGGTTAGTAGGGATAAGTTCAGCTGGGGTTCCCATTCAAGTACATTGACTGTGCCTCACGGGGCTCTCACACTCCTTATGTAAGTGCATTATGATAAGGGGATCAAGGAAATAGTGTCAGGAGACCCACTTCATGAGTCCGTTTATTATTATCTCCGCTGCCCAAGCCACACAAAATAAATGTCTGGCATTTCCAGAAATTGCTATCGATTCAGCAGCAGATTTTACAAGGCCAATCAATAATGGTTTCCTCTTCCCTCCTCCCTGGGTGTATATTTATTTGTGACCAAGCTTTCTGTTGCCCCTGTGCTTTCTAGTGTTTATAATTGGTACAGAATAAATGGACGATTTTATCTTTTTTCCAGGAAATAGAAAAAGGAGTAAGGAACAGACTATTAAAAACATCTCCCTCCAAGACACAAAAGTAGAAGGCGTGTGTGTGTGTGTGTGTGTGTGTGTGTGTAAGACAAAGATAGATAGACGACAGGGGATGCATAGTGGATGCTTAGGTGGAAATGGAGATACATTTAAACAGAGTCCAAGTTACAACCATCAGCTCATAAGCCACAGCTTCTGACCCCCTCCATTCCCTACTCCATAGCAAAGTCCCAGAAAGCCATGCAGACCTTTACGTCATAGGTCCCTCCATTAATATGCCTTTATATATATTTAACAACACCAACTGTAGAGCAGACAGTCAATGTATTCTAGAACTTAAGGCTTCCAGCCCACCTCCTTTCAAGGCCCAAATAGAAACTGATCATCTAAAGCCAGGTCTCTTGCCTCTCTTTCCATCCCATGAATACTCACATGTCACCAGAAAGAACACAGACCTACAAACAATGGTGAGGGACTTTACTTGACAGTGACACAATATACTCTCTCCTCTAACTCACTACAAAAAGTAAGCTAGTCACCCATCCTTTGAAGTTTGGGCTAAGAGTGTCGATTTTCCTTCTGTCTTAGCCTGTACACTGCCCCAATCTCATTGAGGAGACACTGATCCACATGTCCCTGAGAGCAGAATACTACTGGCCAGTAAATGAGCATGGGCGTATGTGCCAACCTAAGCTTCTGGTCAGAAGTCTGGGCCCAAAACTCCTTGGTCACATAAATAAAGTAGACTTTCTATTTCCCTTGAAATGGGTTGAATTGTGTTCCCTCAAAAAATATGTGTTGAAGTTCTACTTCTCCTTGGACCTCAGATTATAACCTTTTTTTAGAAATCATTTCTTTTCTGCAGTAATTAAGTTAGAATGAAGTCATCAAAGTGGGCTCTTTTCTGATATGCTAGGTGTCCTTATAAAAAGGAGAGATCTGGATGCCAAGAGCTATAAGAAAGAAGACATGTAGATGAAGTAGACAGAGATCAGGATGTTTCATCTTCAAGCCAAAGAAGGTTATATTTTTATCAAAACACCATAAGGGAGCCTGGGACACATTGTCCCTCAGAGGGCCCAAGTCTGTTGACATCTTAGACTTCTGACCTGCAAACTATAAGAGAGTGAATTTGGTTGTTCAAACCACCCAACATATGGTCTTGCTAACTAAGGCTGTATCCTCAGCAGTGAGTATTCAGAGAATCCAAAACTAACTCCCTACTAGACTTAGGGCTCAAAAACTACCCTTGATAATCCTTCTGCTAAAATATACCTTTAAGACAAAGTATATAGACTAATGAAGAACATCATTGTAAATGAAATAAGTGTCACAAAGACAAATATTACAAGTCTTCTTTCATATTGGTAAGCTAGGCATGAAAGAAGAGAGAAATATGAAACTATAAGGTCTACTGGGAATGGGGGTAGGGATAACAAGGAAGGATAGGAGTGGATGCCCACCATGACCCATAAAAGAACTTAAGAGATCAATATGCAACATTAACATTGTGTCTTAGTCAATGTTATGTTGCTATGAAAAGACACCAGGACCACAGCAAGTCTTATAAAATGAAAGCATTTAATTGGGGCTGTCTTACAGATTTAGAGGTTTAGTTCATTATCATCACGGCAGAGAGCATGGTGGCATGCAGGCAGGCATGGTGCTGAAGAAGTAGCTGAGAGTTCTACATCCAGATCCACAAGCAGTAGGAAGAGAGAGACCCTGGGCTTGAAATGGGCTTTTGAAACCTCAGCCCACCTCCAACAAGGACACACCTTCTAATCCTTTGAAATAGTGCTGCTCCCTAGGGCCAAGCATTCAGATATATGAGCCTATGGGGACCATTCTTATTCAAACCACCACACATTGTATGTGTGGAAATGGCAGTCATAATGAAATCATTTATACACGTAATACAATAATTTTAAATGACGGTATAGATGTTTGTTTTATTTCTCAAATAAAACAAACTTTTTTTTAAACTTGGGAGACAGGGAAATATTGCCAAAATCGTATCTGATCAGTTGCCTATGTGGTGAAGTATAAGTCATGGTACAATTTGTTCTACGATGCGATGAAGTTCAGGTATTTTCCAGCAAAGTGGAATATTAAGGAAAATCCATGTGTCCTCTCATGACAGGGACACTCTTGAGTTCATAAGACCTACTTCACGTGTGTCTTTTTGAGTGAACAGAACACTGTATTAATACTCTACCTCACAATCAGGGAAGACCATGTGATCTAGCCAATAAATGTAAGTAGATTTGACATCAAGAAAAACACAGAAAAGTAGATATGAGCTTTGATAGCTAATTTTGGTTGTCACCTTGACACACCTGGGAAGAGAGAATTGAATTGAAGACTGCCTCCATCAGACATATTGGTAGATTATGTCTATGGAGCATTTTTTTTTTTGACTGCTACATGGTATAAGAGGGGCCAGCCCACTGCAGGCAGAACAACCTTTAGGAAGGTGGGCCTGGGCTACTCAAAAAAGGTAGCTGAATGCGAGCCTGGAAACAAGCCAGTGAGCAGCATTCCTCCATGAGTTTGCTTGCGATTCCTGCCTTGAGTTTCTACCTTGGCTTTCTTCAACAGTAGATGTAACCTACAACACAGATGAAAACCTTTCACCTTCAAGTTACTCTTGGACATGTTATTTATCACAGCAACGGACAGAAAACCAGGACAGACAGCTTCTGTGTTCTCTCCTCCGTTGTCATGAAGACTCTAGGAGATCTATGTTCAGGAATCCAGGTACAAGTTAAAATCAACTGGATACATTGTCACTGATTGGAGAAAGGCTATTTTGAAGAACTATGAAGCTCTCAGAGAACAGGCAAATAGACTGTGACTGCATGAAGAACCTTGTATCACAAGCTATGGGCTATCTAACCCACTTCTCATATCTGTGAATGACTGGTAGATATTTTACTTGCACATCCATGTGCTTAGAACACCCAATGGAGTGTTATTTAAGGTAAATAAGAGATTTGGTAAGATCTGTAATGCTAATGCAGACATAATCTACTCTCTCTTCTTAATAGTTGATTGCCTTCATGTTTTAGGTGGGAGATTGTTAAAAACTGTTCATACTAAGGCCTCTGAGGCCTCAGGTTTCCATCTTTCATATGGCTTGAGGAGGAAAAATAGCATAAAATCTTACTAGAACAACTAAAACTATCAACATAAAGGCTAAAAAACACAGATAAGTTAATCTTAATATAATAAAATTGTTTATTTAAATTGGGCCATGTAGTATCACTATGACTATGGAAATATATTTATGTATTCCTGTGGGGATTACAAATGGAGGCAACTTTTCTGAAAGGTGGTTTGGCAAATACTTTCAAAAAGTGTTCATTGTAAGCATAACCTTTGACCCACACCTGGTGATTTTACTCCTGGGAGCTTTTTGTAAGGTGATAATAATGGGTATGCATAAAGATTTATTTACAATGATGATTATTGAAACATTATAACAGCAGCAACTAGAAAAAGACAAATAGCCACCAAACAGAACGGCTTTAAACTGTTATTATTCCATACAATGTTATGTTAGAGAGACATTAGGAATTAGTTACTGAAGAATTATTACTAAGAGAAAAATATTCAGGGTGTGCTGCTGAGTTTTAAAATGGAAGTTTCAAAATGACATTTTCAACATACCAGTTTTTGTAAACACCATACAAATGTAGATTAAAGATATAAAAGTTCAACAGCTATTTTCTCTGAAGGTTGAGCTTCTTGGTGGTTTTTCTTTTCATCATCCGTCTCTTCTGAACTTTTCAAAGTGTTTTAGAATAAATCTATAATATATTGTATAGACAAATTTTTAAAAAACACTTAATCTTATACATAAAAGTTTCAGTTTCTCACTATACTGTTGTTAATAAGAAATCAGGCACATCTTTTCCACTGGCTTGGACTGAAAGGCTACGTTAATCAAAAATTGTTTTCTTTTTACTTTTCTAACTATTATAGAACCAAACATCTTTTTATGAAAGCTGGAGGATGAATAGACAATTCCAAAATCAGCCCTGATACTCTGTTCAGTTTTATTTGAAATAAAGAAGAATGTGTACTTGTTAATATTAGCTTCACTACTTCCCCAGAGCATTCAACGTGGGGTCAGAACAGTTGCATGGCATCAGCTAGCAATGACTTCTGCAGCCCTAGCGACAATTTGAGCAGGTCTCCTGGTCCTGCTCAGACTACAGCTCTAGACTGGAAGGAAATGGGCTCATAGACACCTTTAAAGATGAACGTGTGTTGTTTAAGTCTTTCTTTTATGTATTGAGATTATAATTAAAGCCTTTCCTCATTCCCTTTCTTCCCTCCACACCCTCCCATACATAAGTACAGCCTGTTCAGTTTGTATAATGTTATTTGTATACATTTTTTCAGAGACGGCCATTTGGAATTAGATAACCAATTGATGTGTTCTTCCCTGAGGTACATTATTTCTCTCACTCTCAGTGTTCCTTAGCTTCCTGTAGTTCTGGAGGGTCGAGACCTGGTGAATTTTCCTCCATCCATGTTGCTATTGTCTTGTTCTGCTCAGGTTTAGGCAGGTCCATTAGTGAGACTTTATCAGCATAGCTTCTGAAATTACTAGGAGACACAATCTCACAACAAGTTCGCTGTTCCTCTAGCTCTTAGAAACTTCCTCCTCCTCTCTGCAATGATTCCTGAGCTGTAGACATAGGAGTTATAATGTCAATGTGCCATTTGGGACTGGGCTCCATAACTCTGCATTTTGATTGGTTGTGGTTTTCTGTAAAGATCTCCATTTGTTTTGAAGAGTCATTCTAGCAAGCTTCCAAAGGCAGGAAGCAAGCAGCAGTCTCACCCAGCTATGAAAACTATGAACCACAAAAGTCATGGGCATGGTGCAATACCCTAAATGATGTAGTGGCACACATACCTTGGCAGCAACCAAGAGCTCTGTAACTGGGCTTAAGATCTGCTCAACAAAAGGAAACTCATGCCTACTGGAAACCTAACCACACAGTACCAACTACCCCAGGCTAGTAAAGCCATGGCTCTTGTAGGGAAACCTAAAGCTACCAATTTCCTTCCTTCCTTTCTTTCTTTCTTTCTTTCTTTCTTTCTTTCTTTCTTTCTTTCTTTCTACATCTTTATTTGTTATTTATTTGTTTTTTTTCTGAGACAAATTTCTCTATGCAGCCACCACATCCAGTTTAAAACTACCATTTTTTTTAAGTCAGCATAATTTCTAACTACATTCTAAGCATTTGTCCTTATACCCACAGATAAGTAACTTTTTCAGTGTATTATTTATCATAATTATTACCAACGCAATCTTACATCACTCTGAGTCATCTCTAACCTCTAGCCTAGAACTACAATAGCCAATAACTAATTTTGATATGTAAATTTGGTGTTTAATATTTTAGTACTGTACAAAATATATAAATATATAATGTATGCATTATAGCATTGAATACACATTATTGGTCTTATGTAGATTTTATGGTATAACAATGTCATTATCATGAAGACAGGAAGCAGTTTTCTTAACTTTTACTGTAATTATGTAACTAGAATAACATAATACTGATTGTTTTACAGAGGAAATTATAATAAGCCATGATCTTATTGAGAAAGCTGCTTTAAAGTAGAGATTAAAGAAATATTTTATTACATTTCCAATTTATGTAATCATTTTAATTTGTATAGTATACTCATTCTTGTATTGTTTTTTTGTATCCCATATTGCCCAAAAATATACCCATTTGCCTAAACATCAATAATATTAAAACAGATATGTTTATTTAATTATTTTCTCAACATTACTAAGACATCAATATTGGATACAACAACACAAAGTAACTTTTTGAAAATTTTTGATTATTTTTGTGTAAGTAAAATAAAACACCTGTGCACAAATGAAACAAGTTTTACATGTGTAGTTCAACAAATTATTGTAAATCAAACCCCTGTGTAAGACCCACTTAAGTTAAAAAGTAGTATGCAGCCTGTATTCTAAAAGACCCTTATGTCTCATCCCAATCACAGGACTTTTGTGTTAGTGTTGGGTGACTGATGTCACTGCTACCATTTGCTGGATTTGCTTTACACTTCCTCCTAAGTTTGGATTTCTGCGCAACATAGTTGCTTGTGTTTAATTTTGAACACTATATAAATGTATTTTTATACAGAGAACAAGTAGTCACAATAATGGACACTTTTTGTCAAGTGCAAAGAACACTAAACTAAATACCATTATTAGTAATTTTATTATGTGAGGATGAATTCTAACCCTCCAAAGCAGGTGATAAGCATCAGCTTTGAAGTTATTCTCAGTCATGTCTAGACTATCTCATGCTTCAGGGGGTCAGCACCAGCTGACACTGGAGAGCCACTGAACTGTTTGTAATTCCATATGCCACCTGGATGGAAAATTACTCTCCTAAGGCAGAGGGCCCTGTAAGTCCTCAAATAACTGCTTTTTTCATAAATTAGTTGGCTTCCGTCTACTTGGTGATTTCCCCAGGCATTATCAAACCTCTAAGGTCATATCTAGTTAATAGTTGGCTAGAAATCAATACACAAAAAGGTATGGTTTCTGATAATGGTGGAGAATAAGCAAGTTCAAGCTCAGCAAACTAACTGTCCTTTTGCTCTTAGATGCTGAAAAGAAGGTGCTGGCCTGTTCTCCTGTTGGAAAAATATAATCCCACTCCACTACATCAAGAACTAATTTGCTTTTTAACTAGGTCCTCTCTGCCCAGCTCATCCAATACTGTGCTTAGCTATTCAAAGGGCACTGAAATATTTGCTTGCTTTCTTCTAATTCTAAGGCAAAGCATCAACCACTATTTTCTGGTGCCACAAGACCTCAGGTTCTAAAACAAATTGGTTCCTCTTTGATGTTAGCAGCTACTTTGTGAACTGATCCGTGGGGCTCCTGGTGCCCGGCTCAGCGGTACTGTGGGTTTCCCGTCTGGCAAACAACCAAGGCTTACCATTCCTCCTGGGCAATCACCCATGTGTGTGTACATGAGCGCATGTGTGCGTGTGAATGGGTGGGTGTGTTCACGCATGTGTTAGCATAATGTCTGGCTCATTCCTCACGCAGACTCTAGCAATAACAGTGAGACAGCCTTTCATGTAGTAAATGAGTAAGTAAATGAACCAATGAGCAGTGCCTCACCGGCTCAGGGCCTAGCTTTGCTCCTCTTCTCACAGCTGGGGCCACCTGGATTCCACCTGCAGACACAATATTGTGCCACTTCTCAGGCTAATGCAGGGACTTCTGTGAATAGAGTGTCAGAGGCCACTGTCTGCACTCCGAAAGAGTCCTCATTTTTGTGTAACTGGCTTAAACTCCCAGGAAAATGCTGAACTTAGATTTGGATTTCTGTCCAATTCTTCTCCCCCAGGAGCTTATGTGCATTTCAGCTGGCATACCTGGAGCAATTATTACCCATTATTACCCATTCTGAGGCTGTGCATAATGCTATCCACTCTTATAAAACTAGGTATACCAGTCTTAATCCCAGGAGTTGGGAACCTACTGCTTGATTCCACTTGATGCTCTGATACTACCAGAGTCAACAAGTGATGTTCTCCAAACACTAAGGAGTTCCCACTTTTCTCTTTTCACTGGTCCTTTCTGGTCCTTAGCATCAGACATAGCTGTCCATACTGTCCACAGACCACATTTGTCACTAGCCTTCCTAAACCCACCAGCAGCTATGGCTGCCTTTAGATGACAGGGCTAGGCCTCTCCAATTTGCAGTCCCGCTGTTTGCCTGATCAGCCTACCTTACTACTTGCAGAAAGGGCTTTTGATTTCTAAAATAAAAATAACAATAAACATCAACAGGAGGCCTCCAAAGGAGGAAATAAACAGAAAGAGAGCAGTCACAAACCTTTGCTGAAGTCACTGCAAATGGAAGGAAACACCACATTCATGGATTGAAAAACTCAGTCCAGTTAAGATGCTAGGTTTTTAGGTATGTTTTGTTTTTTGTTTTGTTGTCGTTGTTGTTGTGTTTTGTGTTCTGTTTTTTGAGACAGGGTTTCTCTGTGCAGCCCTGGCTGTCCTGGAACTCACTCTGTGGACCAGGCTGAATTCAGAGATCCACCTGCCTCAGACTTCTGAGCGCTTGGATTAAAGGGATTAAAGGCAGATGTCATCACCACCTAGCTAACACTAACTTTTAAAGAATATTTTGGGTTTTTTTGTTTTTTGTTTTTTGATTTTTTTGTTTGTTTGTGTGTTTTTTGAAACAGGGCCATGCAGTCTCTCTCCTGATAGCCTGGAGCTCACTATGTAGCTGAGGCTGACCGAACATGCAATATGCCAAGCTCTGCTTCCTTAGTTCTGAGATATATATATATGCCTACTGCCACCACTAGGGTAAAATGTAATCTATAAACCTACATATAAGTATTGATAATTAGGATTTTCCAGTAAAAAAAAGCTCTAAAGTTTTTTTTTTAATTAAGAAACTGTTTCTAAAATCTATTTGTAAAAGCAAGGGAACTAGGATAGTCAAAACAAAACTAAGTGAGAATAAGATTGAAGGAATTACCTTTGTGATTTCATAATATACTGTTAAATACTCAGACAGTACTGTGTTAGCAAGCATAGAAACACAGAGGCCACAGTCCAGAAGTAGACTTGCATATGTATGACCAGTTGATTTCTTTTAATAAACTCCAAGGCAACTTAACATGTTTTCAAAAATTTATGTTGTAGGAATAAGATATATCTATGCAAATGTATGAACATCATATCATATGTAACACATCATATAAACATTAACTCAAAATGAGAAGATTTTTGATAACAGGAGTAAAAATACAGCATGTATAAGAAAAAAAGTTAATATAGGCTAAATTAATTACGCTATAAAAATTCTCTTAAGAGAGAAAAGCAAAATAAAGAATGGGGACACTTGGTAGTCATATCTAAGAAGGCATTTCTGTCTGTATATAAAGAACACTCAGAACTCAAGAGTAAGAAATTTGTCTAATTGTTCAAAATGTACCTACACTATGAATAAGCACTTCATCCTAGAGGATGCATGGATCACTCATGTGAGATCATTCCTAAAAGCTAACAATATCAAGTGCTGACAAGAATTCAACATCACTATCGCTCTCTTGTATATATTGCTGGTGGGAATACAAAGGTTTAATAGGTTCCCCCAACACAGAAGTCCTCTCAGTAGACGACCTGTGTTCACGGAAAAACCTGTATACAGCTATGATAGGAGTTCATCATCAAGGATGACGGGCCCCTTGAGAGAAAACACCTCGAGTTCTTAAAGAGAAGAATAAACCAACAACTGAGGGCTGGGGACAAAGCTCAGCAGCATTGCATGACCACATTTACATAACACTACGGAAAGGAAAAAATATGGCAGCAGGAAACCTCTGAACACAGGTACAGGCCAGGAACAGAAGGCCACATGACTTCAACTGGCAGCACAAAGCCCATTTTGAGGTGATGACTGCTCGTCCTGATTGCTGTGGTGGTCACACAAATAAAGTTCTCTCTCTCTCTCTCTCTCTCTCTTTCTCTCTCTCTCTCTCTCTCTCTCTCTCTCTCTCTCTCTCCTCTCTCTCTCTCTCCTCTCTCTCTCTCTGTCTTCCCCCACCCCACCCCGATGTTTTAAGATAGCCTTGGCTGTACCAGAACTCACTCTGTAGACCAGGCTGGCTTTGAAATCAGAGTTCCACTTTCCTCTGCCTTCTGAGAGCTGGGATAGAAGTGAGCATGCACTTCTTCACCCCGGCTTTCTCCAGGCATGCTTTTCCTATATGGCCTCATACTGCGAGAATCACTCTCTATAATCTCCTCTAATTTTACAATACTAACTTTCAATGTAATTAAATCTGTGTCTGCATATCAAATTTAATGATTGGCTCATGCTACATTGACTTGTTATAAAACATGTATCAAGTGTTAAATATGGCTGAGCATTAGGCTTGAATATGACTGTTAGTCTTAGGTATAATGAGATATATATTATACATTATATATATATCCTAAATATTCAGAGACCTGTTTTTGCAAGGGCGTAGTATTTTTTAAGTGTTAATACATTTGTCAAGACATCCTTCAGAAAAAAAATAGTGTCAAATTTCATTGCCAGAAGTCAGGGAGCAGCCAGCTCCCTGTTGCCTGCTTCCTTAGTCATAATCTGCTGTGACCATTCGAGTTTCAACTTCCTCAGAATCCTTCTACATCCATACATGGGGATCTTTGGGAACCAAAATAACTCTCAGGACCCTGTATGCAAACTTTAATATACAAGCTTGGCATAGTATGTGTATTTGCTTATTGGTTAAAACAAATAAATACCCTATATTTTTCTTGGGCATCAGGTTTTCCTATTAAAAGCTAAACTCTTTTGAGTTACTGATTTTTCAAGCAATAATCATCAACTCATCACTTTAGCTGTGATCCCCAAATATTTTTAATCGACACTGCAAAAAAAAATCAAATAGTCATACCAAGACTTTTTAATTTTATATGTTTTATATTATGCTTTTATGATTTATATGTGTATAATTTTAATCTAGGCCTTAAGAAATAATAAATGTTGGCTCCTTTTATATTTCTGGCTAAAAGGTAAGCATTAATAGAAATTCTAGAGTTTTCTTCCCACTCTCCCAAAGTCTGTGCTTTATATCACATCAAACAAGACATGCTTTGCAGATTTCTGTCCCAAGGGAGGTTCTGTTCTGTTGCGAACAGTACAGGCTACCACAGTTGCTGCCTTCAACAGTTCATAGGCTACCTGGGAACTCTGGCAGGAGAGCATGTACACTGGGTGTGTGAATGCTAATCAGGGTTAGCTCCCAACCAGGGAAGACTTAGTCTGAGGACCAGTCTTCCTGACAAATTTTAAAAATGTTGAATTCTGAGCCCTGAGGAAGCCTTTTTCTCCCCTGCTCTTTCCAGATGCAGCAACCTCACAGGATGTTGGCGCAGAGAGGCTGACTGGGGGACAATCTGTACACCTGCCATGTGTGACTGTTGGTGGGTTTTTCTTTTGTCTTTTTTTTCCTGTTTGTTTAATGTATATTTTTTTCCTCCTGCCTTTGGGACATAGTGACACACATTTCTGCTTCAGCAAGTGCAGTGCCATAGCAAGGGAAAATACATTCCTTTAGTAGGAAAGGCTGAACTTCAGCAAGTTGGTGTCTAATAATGCTTTATTGATTTCTGTGTTGTTGTTGTTGTTGTTGTTGTTTTGAGACAGGGTCTCACTATATAGCACTACTTTTCTTGAAATGCCCTATGTAAAGCAAGCTGGCCTTAACTCACACAGATTCCCCTGCCTTTGTTTACTGACTGCTAAAGGCAGACACTGCCACAGCGTCAGTTTGTTACTTTTAATTATAAGAATTCTACATTCCAGAGAATGACAAGTGAACCCCCAAGACCTTCGACCTTTCCCTGACTCTAAGGTACCCAGTAAGGCCTGGGTTGTCCGTTTGTTTGTTTGCACTGTGGAATTTCCTTTTATTAACGAAGTTGGCCATGGCCATGCCCATGACAGAGACACTGTTCAGTTCCAGATCAGCCAGAGCTGCAGTCTGAAATCTCACCTCACCAGACCTCCAAAGGTGGGGAGGAATGGGTTCTAGGTGTTTATGTAATTATTGTGTATAGATAAATGAATATACATTGGAAAACTTTAACACCTTATCTATATAGATTATTACTATAAAAACATATGTAGATGCTATTTATGAATGTCCTTTTTTTCCTCCTGCCTTTGGGACATAGGCAGGAGGGAAACTCCTCTTTAAAAATAGGGGGCTACCCCCTACCTTAGCCTTTTACTCATTGTGTAACATAGGCTGACTTTAAACTCACAATCCTCCTGCATCAGCCTCTCTGGTGTTAGGATTTGTCACTACTGTACCTCAATGCATTATATACATATAAAATTATCAAAGAAGATAATAAAAAGTAGAGAGATGGTGAGCTGGCTTAAGAGTGATTGCTGCACTTGAAAAGGACTGGAGTTCCGTTCTCAGTACCTGTGATTCCTGGCTTACAACTGCCGGTAAGGAGGATGTAACGGCTTCTTCTAGCGTCCACAAATCCCTACACTCACATTCAGAGGACACTTTCTCTGCCTATACAGGTCCTCTTCTTCAGTGCTTCCTGAGTCTTGATGGGAGGGCTTTAATGGAGATATGCCTTTTAGAGCTGAGTGTTCCAAGGTCTCTCACTCTCTGCAAACTGTCTGGCTGTGAGTCTGTATTTGTTCCCATCATCCACAGGAGGAAGCTTCTCTGATGATGGCTGAGCAAAGCACTGATCAGACTTGGATTTCTTGTTCTAGGTTTCCTCACTCAGGATGACTTTTTATAGTTCTATCCATTTACATCTATCTGACAGAGGGCGAATACCCAAAATATACAATTAACTAAATACAAAAACCAAAAATCCAAAACACAACCCTAGGTATCAAGAACAAAAACAACCCAATTAAAAACTGGGTTACAGATCTAAACATAATTTTCAAAGAGAAAATTCAAATGGCTGAGAAACCTTTAAAGAAATGTTCAATATCTTCAGTAATCAGGGAATGAAAATCAAAGCTACTTTGCAGGTTCATCTTACATCCATCAGAATGGCTAAGATCAACAACACAAACTCATGCTGTCATGATACAACAGGAAGGGGAACACTCATCCATTGTTGGTGGGACTGAGACTTGTACAGGCAGTATGAACATCAGAATGGTGGTTCACTAGGAATGCGGAAATAGATCTACCTCAAGATCTAGCTTGAGTATCTTGGGTATATACTCAAAAGATGCTTCATTCTACATACTTGCCCAACCTTGTTTCTTGCTATCTATTAAAATAGCTAGTAATTAGAAACAACCTAGATGTTCCTCAACAGAAGAATAAAGAAAATGCAGTACATTTTTACAAAGGAATAATACTCACCCAGTAAATGCTTTTAAAACTAGAAGGAAAAGAACCCATACAAAGTGTAGATGCATAGCACTTCTTAAGTATTCTTACAATGTGGCTTGAGTCCTGCCATCACCCAGATTAACAGTGACAGTAAGATTTTCCTGAGCATACAGTGGCAAATAGTTCATGTGATACTCAAAGCATTTCAAATTGTTGCCTCCATCTAGACACCTGCCATCTCCCACCAGAGACTCCAAACCACAGGCTCCTTGGTGCATGTGAGCATCCATCGTCATCACTTCAGTCCAGGCATCTAAGCGGCTATGTGCTAAGGCCCTGAGCCCTGTCTCTCTCCTCAGGTTTTCAGCCATTTGTGTCTACTCTTTCTGTATCTTTTTCTAATAAACAGGCAGAACTGCCTTTAACAAATTGAGACATTTGTTGCCTCTCATTAGAAACTGCTTATATTTTTTCTGGTTTCTGATATCTCTTCCAAGCTGGAAGAACAGACTAGGGAGGATAGAAAGCTTCATCATGTTGCTTTGACTTTTCATATTAAGAAGCCTGTGGAATTTTTAAATAAAGATGTTCAGGAAACAGCCCAGGCCATTGTCAGGGTTAGTGGTGACTCTCCACAACCGCCCTATTGCTGAAGTCAACAGCTACACAAGTCGTTGAACATGGAGAAGTGGAGCTGGTGCCTACGTAGGGACTTCACCCTCATGAACTAATATTCATGGTGTTACAAGGTTCTTTATACTCTACCAAAGCAAATTAAAACGAATCCAGCTACAAACCCTTTCATCTACAAAGGTGACCTGTCTGTAAGTTATGCTGCTGCAGTAGATGTGGGAAGCGTTTGGAAGTAACCAACAAATATCTGATTAGATTTAAGGCACACTCCACAAGATGATACTGCTTGGGTGGCCAACAATCTGAGACAATATAGGCAAGAGATCTAGGAAAAAACAAACATTACTGTTCTTTAAGAATCAAAAAGATAAAGGAGCAATAAAATGACTCCTAATGACATTCTGCTATACTCCTAGATCGGTGCCTTGCCCAGCCATCATCAGAGAAGCCTCCCCTTGCCACAGATGGAAATAAATATAGAGACTCACAGCTAGACAATACACAGAGAGTAAGAGAACTTGGAAGACTCAGCCCTAAAGGGTATGTCTCCAGCAAATCCTTTCCCTTGGATCTCAGAGAACCCTGCAGGAGAGGAGATGGCAAGAGTGTAAGAGCCCAAGTGGGTTGAAAACACCAAGGAGTCAGCCTTCCAGACACAACAGGGCTGGCGCACATATGAGCTCCAAGAGACTGTGGCAGCACGCACAGAGCCTACACAGTTCTGCAACAGATAGAGTCTTAGGGCTGAAAAGAAAAGCAGACGTACACCCCACCCCTAATTCAGAAGCTATTGTTGATTAATATGCACTTGCAAATGAGAAATTCGTTTTCTCCAGGGGAGTCTAACTAGGAAAACCAACTTCTCCCAAGGATAGGCCTCATGGCCAGCAGTAGACAGCCAACAGGAAATGAACTCACCTACATCTCTGCAGGTTTTATCTCATAATGTAAATTTAGGGCTTTTCTTGCTTTTGTTTTTTAAATTTACAGGTCTTGTGTGTGTGTGTGTGTGTGTGTGTGTGTGTGTGTGTAGTGGCTTTAGTGCTTATATTTTTATAGGATTCCTGTGTGTGCAAATATGTATGTGTACTTCTGCACATTGTTATACATGGTTTTGTGCTATTTTTCTTGTTTAGTTGACTTGTTCTAATCCAATCCGTTTGTTTTTGTATTATCTTATCATATTATATTTATTATTATTCCTTAGATGCCCGCTTGTCTTCTGACGAGAGACAGAAAGGGTGTGGATCCAGATGGAAGGGGGGGTGGGGAGGAACTGGGAGAAGTCAGGGTAGGGGAATCATCATCAGAATATGTTGTCTGAAAAAAATCTATTTTCAATAAAAGAAAAAAAGATGTTCCAGAGGTGGCTGGATACAACTAGATGGACATAAAAAAGTCAACCCACCTTTCATCAACATACAGGTAGAAATAAAATCTGAGAGACTATGACATTCCCTAAACTGAATTTAATATGTGAAGTGCATCAAAGTAAGAATCTTAAGGGCCACCAGTATTTGACAATATGGAAAAGAAGTATCCTCAAAGAAGACCAACATTCTATAATAAAAAAGATAAAAAGACAACTAGAGATTTGAAAGTTTCAAAGAGGAAGGAAGTGGTAAACTGTAGAATGCTACAGAAAGCCAAGAAAGAAAGGGCTAAAGTATGCATTGACTTTGGCAGTTGGAACGCTCTTCGTACAGCAATAAAAGCATTTCCATATGCTTAAATGATAAATTGATGCTATGCTAAAAAGAGAACAACTCTCTCCAAGGCTTAAATAAATATAGAAGAGAAGTTGCATGACCCAAAAGGTATATTGTCTTTCTGGTGTTGTGAAAGCAATTTGATCTTGTTTATTCATTAAAGGAAATAAATTAGTCAACAATATATACTAACAATATATAACAGGATGGTATATACGTATACACACACACACACACACACACACACACACACACACACACATATATATCTATATATATATATCTTCATATATCTCTATGTGTATATCACAGACAAATGAGAGCCCCTCAGAGGTGATAGGGTGATTTAACATGTGAAAATTATATTCATAGAATAAAGGAGAAGATCATTTCAATATTCATACAAAAGTATTCAATAATGACAGTATCTCACAGTAAATTTAAAAAAAAAATACTCAACCAGCTTGGAATGCAAAGAACATTTGAACCTAATAAAAAGCATCCAAGAAAAATGCACAGCTGATGTTTTACAAGATGACAGAATGCTGAATGAATTCTTAAGATAAAGAACCAGAGAGTGATGCCCATTTGCCATTTCTATTCAGTGCACTAGAATTCTTACTTAGACAGAACAATTTAGCAAGAAAATTAAAGCATAGTCAGACTAAAGAAGTAAAAGTATTTCTACTTATAGATGACATGATCTTTTAAATAGGAAAGCCTTACACACACACACACACACACACACACACACACTAATAGAAATTTTAGCAAGTTTGCAAAATAACACTCTATTATATTTGTGTGTACTGGTAATGAAATCTCCAATAATTAAAAGAAAACTATTTACTTTATGATAACATCAAGAAGAATAAAATTCTTAAGGAATAAATTTAACAAACTACATAATTGTACTAAGAAAACTACAAGTCATAATTTTAAAAATACTAGGAAATGAATTATAGCCTATTTTCATGGATTCAAAGAGCAAATATTAAGGAGCTGGAGAGATGGCTCACTGGTTCAGAGGATTTGGTACTCTTATAGAGGACTCAGGTTAAGTTCCCTTCATCCTGATGGTGGCTCATAATCTAGTTCCAGGAGGCACCCAATGCCGTCTTCTGGCCTCTGAGGGCATCGAATACACATGTAGATAAAAATGCTCATACACATAAAATAAATCAATCTAAAAGTCGCAAGAACAACTAAATATTAAAATAGCAACCCTCCCTAAACCAGTCTAGACATTTATCAGAGACCATTTCTAAAGGTCAGTAAGCTTCTTTACAGAAATTGGCAATCACTTAGAAAGTCTAAATAGAAATTTCAAAGAGCCAGATAAGCAAAGCTACTCTGATACAAGCAAACCAGGAGGACAGATCTCAAGGTCATTCAAAAGCCAAAGTAGTTAAAATAGTATGCACCATCAAACAGATGTGTAGGTCAATGAAGTCAACCTAGGAACATAGTTAAGATAGTATACACCATCAAACTGATTCCCAGGTCAACAGAGTAAGCCTGACAATTCAGGAAAGGTCCCTTGCTTGACTTTCCATAGAGACAATACAATAGGGAAAATAATCTTTTAAAAAATTGATGTCACAAAATCTACACGTATAAGTGGCTTGGGAGCCCTATTTTATACCATAAAGTTTTAACTCAAAAATGTATCACAGACATAAACACAAGAACGAAACACATGAACTCCTGAAAGAAAAATAAGAAAACAATAAGACTTCATTATCTGGCATTAGACCTAGTTTCAAGATAGGCAACAAAATAATAAGTAAGTTGGGCTTTATCAAAATTTAAAAGCACATGTGCTATTAGAAGCACAAGGAAATAAGAGTGAAAAGAATAAATATAAAAAGGATGAAATTGGAACAGACAACCTAGAGTAGAATGACAGATCTTCAACCTACAAGTCTGGTAGGGTACTAATACATAGAAAATACTTATAAAAGCACAACTCAATAATGGACAACCCAGACTTTAAGCAGGCAAAGCATGGGAGTGGGTATTTCTCCAAATGGAACAGGTAACATTTGACAGTCACATGGAGAGAGGTTTGCCGTCAGTGGTCCTACAGAAAATGGTAATGCCATTTCAAACCCATTGTGATGAAACAAAATAGTAATACACATATTGCCAAAGATGGGGAGAAATTGGAAACTAGGTGCTTTCCTGGTGGGAACAAAGAGCAGTTAGCCTGGGGAGTGGTTTGACAAGAGTTTGATAGTGAACCATTAGATGGAGAATCAGCATTTTGTTAGCTCATTTTCACTGTTACAAGGATTTGTGAAAAGCGACTTAAAGGAGGAAAGATTTATTTTGGCTCATAAATTCAGAGATGCCTGGGGTGCCTTGAACCACCTTGGAATAGGATCTGGTAGAGGAAAACTTCTGATCTTATGGTGGACAGGGATATCATTCAAAACAATGCTTCATGATCACTTCCTCCAATAAAACCTCACCTTCTGGAGTGTCCACGACCTCCTAATAATACCAGCAAGTCATACACCTGTGAGTGGATTGATCCATTGATAAGATTAGAGCCCTCATCATTTAAGATGTATGTTCCAGAAAGTTTACTTCTAGGTATATCCCCAAGGGACAGTACAAACATACACACTATATATATGTGTGTATGTGTGTGTGTGTATATGTGTATGTATATCACATTATATGTAATATATTGTATATAGAAAGAATATATGCAAACATATGTGTGTGTGTATGTGTTTATATATGAACATACGAGCAACTCAAATGCCCAGGATAAATAGGAAATAAATGTGTGGACTATTATCTATAAATTAAAATGATAAAGCATTTATATGTGCTACAATGTGGATAAACCTTAAAAACATCACATTTAATAAAACAAGGCACATGCAAAAACCATTTTCTTTCATTTAGTTTTTTAATTATTTAATTTAATTTTTTACTTTACATCCCATCCCCTCCCCCTTCTCCCCTGAACAGGTAGGGCTCCCCTTGAGTATCTCCCCATCCTAGCATTTCAAGTGTCTGGGAGACTAGGTGCCTCTTCTCCCACTGAGGTCAGACATGGAAGCCAGCTAGAAGAACATAACCCATGTATAGGCACAGCTTTTGGGACTCCAGATGTTTGGAACCCACATGAAGGCCAAGTTGCACATCTGGTACATATGAGCAGGGAGGTCTAGGTCCAGCCTGGCCTGTCTATGTTCATTGGTTGGTGATTCAGACTCTCAGGACCCCAAAGGTCCAGGTTAGTTAACTCTATTGGTCTTCCTGTGGAGTTCATGTCCCCTTCAGGGCCTGCAACACTTCCTCCTAGTCTTCCATAAGAGTCCCCAAGCTCCATCCATTGTTTGTCTGTGGGTGTCTGCATCTGTTTGAGTAAGCTGCTGGATGGAGCATCTCAGAGGACAACATGCTCCTGTCTGGAATCATAGCAGAATATCATTAGTAGTGTTAGGGATTGGTTTTCGTCCATGGGATGGGTCTTAATTTGGACCAGTTATTGGTTGGCCATTCCCTCTGTCTCTACTCCATCCCCTATGCCTGTGTTTCTTGTAGAAAGGATAAATTTTGGGTTGAAAGTTTTATGAGTGGATTGGTGTCTCTATGGCTCCACTGGGGTTCCTGCCTGGCTACAGGAGGTGGCTTCTTCAGGTTCCATATCTCCAATATAGTGAGTCATAGTTAAGATTCACCCCTATTGATACTTGGACATATTCTTTACCCTAGGTCTTTGTCTCATCCTGGAGATGTCCCTCCCCCACCTCCTCAACCCGTCAGTTGCAGATTTCTATTCATTTTCATGGCCATCTAGCCATCTCTGCTGTCCTTCCCCACACCTAATCCTGAAGCCCCACCATTCCCTTCCCCATCCTTCTTTCCTCCCAGCTTTCTCGCTCTGCCTCTTATGACTATTTTAGTCTCCCTTCTAAGTGAGATTCAAGCTTCCTCGCTTGGGCCCAAAAGACCATTTTCTATATGAATCCTTTACAAGAAATGTTCAGAATGGGAGAACTCTAGACATGAAGTAAGTAAGTGGTTTCCCAGATCTGGGGGCAAAGATAAGAAAACAGAAAAGGGAGAATATTTTCTAATGTGCTCGAGAAGGGATCTTTTTGCTATGATGACAGTATTGAAGAATTAAATATAGATGATCAATATGAAATTTTATAAAACATTATATTACACTTAGGGTGGTAGGTTTTATGGATGTAACTTATATCTATGTAGATCCTATGAGAAGAGAGGCAAACACTACGCTGAATAATAAGGCATAAAAAGTGCCTTATTTTTCAATTATTAACAATTATTCATCCTATAATTAATAAGACTAACAAGAAGCAAGCACTAAGATACAGAATATAGGAAAGGCCAAAGCTGAAGACCCTGCTTTATGCAAATCAACTTGCACAACATCCTGGGTTCAATCTCTAGCTTTGCAATTATAACAAGAAAGCAACACAAAGGAAACAGAGAAAGAGATGAGTAGGACTAACAGCCATTCTGATGTCAGATGCCATTTTCAATGCTCTTAAGAATAATGAGCAGAGAGGTAAGGATTTGTGCCTGTGAGAAAGCAGGAGGACAGATGGCATTGAGAGGATTTACTAAATAGCCTCAAGTTTCTAGAAATTTTAGATAGTGTTTACTGCTGGAAGCAATGGGTTAGGAGTTACATGGGGAACCTGACAGGGGTTCTGAAGAAGGGCAGTTCCCATGAAAATGGAAAAGTGGCCTGAGACAAGACAGAAGGAAGCTGGCATTTTGTAGGACTCTCTATGTGGAACCTGCCCCTCAGTCAGATTGTCTTGTCTCTCTAGACCTGGGTAATTGCTACAAGAGCCTGGGACTTCAGTACTATCCGTAGATTATGCAAGCAAGCATGATGATGGGCTCCTCAGGGCTGGGCATGGCTGTTTTCAACCCCATTGGTCACAGTGCATCTAGGTTGAGCACTACATGTTTGTGATTATGACCTAACTCTTAAATTTGCCATAAGACAGTTCTGGAAAATGTAGATATTAGCTCAGAGTGATTCACAGAGGCAGCTCAAGGAACCTTAGTGGTCTAGCAACAGGAACATCACACCACCTTGAAGGAGGTCTCACAAAGGGGGTGTCACCGTGAGAGGGTCCCTCTCCCTATCGTGGGCTGGGAGGGTGAGACATAGCAAATATCAGTCAGGGGATGTTAACTGTTGAATAAGCAGAACGTTTAGCTTCAGCAGGCTGTGGAACTCAGGACATCCTCCCTCTGCAACAGAAGACCATGATGCTGTATGAAGAAACACCCAGAAGTGCTTAGCACACACTTGAGGATATGCAAACATGTCCAATCACCTGTAACATAGTCTAGGGAGCTGAATAAGAGCCACCTAAATCTAACAAACTCTGACCATTGAAATTTCTAATCTCCTTTTGGGAAAAAGGCTTTCTGTAGGTAATTAAATTTCAGCCTCTTGATGTGGGAAAATAGCCTAGATTAAGTTAGAAAATTCTATATACCATTACTAGTACCCTAGAAAGACATGCAAAGACAGCATAGAACAGTCAGCCTGTGGAAACTAACCTAAGATAGAGCTGGTGTACAGTCAGTGACAACACTGAAAGTCAGAAGAGGGGGGAGATGGGTTCTTCTCCAAAGGCTCATGGAGGCATCTTGATGAAGAACCTCCAGCCTCCCACATGTCTGTTGTTTTAAGCCACCCAGTTGTGGCTATTTGTTATGGCAGACCTTGGAAACTACTATGTGTGACGGCATTCTCCATTGGGTCTAAACTTTTAGGCATTCGATTGTGAATGTGTGGAAAGTAAAGACAGAAAGGGAGCTGCAGGGGACATTGTCAATGGACACTCCAGTCCCAATCCCCCTTCTTTCTTTCGGAAACATTGCCAGTTTCCTTTCTAAGGATTCCCATGTGCCTCCCTCACCCCCAGCCCAACTTACCCACTGCCATGACAGGGAAAGAAACAGTCATTAGTTGTTGAGATTCTTCATGAAAACTCGTATCCAAGTGTAAGAAAAAAAACATCCAGTTTGGAGCTGAACAATGGTCTACATCTACCAATTCCAGGGCAGCTTTGGGTAACATTACTGCCCCTCTCCATAAAACATTTAGTGGGAATCAATAAGATAATGGTTGTATCTTTACCTGGGTGTCCTAAAGGGAAAATGTTAAGAAAATCATAAATACTAATAGAAAGGACCAGTATCCTTTGCGGTGTCACAAGATACCCCAAAACCAAGTTCTCAGCACAGAAGAGATTTATTTGCCCCAGAGGGACAACAGGCAAGGAATAAGAGACAACGACAAAAGATAGATGTTGAGAGCGGTGGGGAAAGGAACCTGGGAGAGGGGGAAGGGATATTTGTCCTGAAAGAGGGAGAGACAAAGGACGCCTCTGCAGAGAAAGGACACAGACCTGACCCATAGCCGAATGATGGTTTATACAGGTAAAGAGAGAAACTGTGTTAGGATGTGTTGGTTCATTTTAATTGGGCATGTTAATTGGGTGAGCCAAAGGGGGCTTTTGATGGCTGGCCTTTAATACTTCAGTAGTTGGATCTTGGTGATCAGCTTTAGGAGGAGGAAGTGGCCAAATAAGAGACTAGACCCTGGTGGCTAACTTTAAGAATGGAATCTAAGAGTTTCTAGCAAAGAGGAGAAAAATAGAAGGGTGAGGCCTTCCCGAGCCATGTTTGTTATGTTCTAGACTACTAGAGACTCTTCACTAATGCTTTCCCATGGTGGGGGGTGGGGAAGATGTTAATTCAAGGGTAGCAGAGTAAGTAAATGGAGAGGCAATACATGAGGAGAAAGAAACACAAGAAGGAAAACAGCATGCCTCACAGCCTCACAGAGAGGATGGCGGTGATGGAGGCTATAGGAGGCTATGCTAAAGAGAACAGCACATTGATGGGGCTAAAAGACCCAAAAGGAAAGTAGTATAAATCACTGCCCTCCAAGGTCTTGCAACTCATCTCTCAGATTTTATGCCATGAATTTGCCATCTTCGATATCTGCATGGCGTCTCATTGCTGTTCCTGGCAGCCAGTGATGAAGAAGCAAGCTACACATGACCCGTAGGTCAGACCTGGGCACTGGAATTGCTGTATGGTAGTACCCAGGCAGGAGACTTTTGGAAGGCCATGCCATAGCTCAATGCCTTCATGGGAAGGATGAGAGGACATGTGAGAAATCTGGCCAGAATGAAAGACATCTTGAAGACAGAAGCCAACCAGACTCTGCCCTGAGCAATCTGAAGACTAGAGTGAAGGTGGGCCAAGTGGATGGAACCACACATACACAACACCATTCAGAAAAACACTGGTTGCTCTATATCTACAGGGGGGGATTGTAAAGTCTTTTTTTTTTGTCTTGAGTAGATGTTTTCTGAGGTTTGTTTGACCCAGTCAAGGTCTTGCTCTATTAATCTGCCAGCCTTGCTCTCCCAGGATAAGCCCCTGAAATTCAGACTGCAAGTTCATGCCACCATGCCCTGCTACCTTGAGTCGTTTTGGGCTCTTCCACATGCACTAAGCATCATTTATTTGGATGTGGTTTGTCTCAACTTCAATTAGCAATCTGCTAATGTAGTAAGGGCCTTGGTAAAGAATTAGTTCTCAGGCAACATGGTAACAGTGAGGACGAAGCCACCTATGATTTGACACACATGATCCTGGGACTCCCTGGGAAAGTCTGAAGATGCAGATTTAAGATTAGAGGCTTAGAGTATGTGAGGGAGGAAGGCTCAGCCAATGGGAGAGATTGAGAAACAGTGTCGTAGGTCCCCCAGAAGGGCCTACACTTTGGAATGAGTTTGGAAGGAAGTCTTTGTATCCTCATATTCTCTAGATATGGAACAGAGCTGCCCACAGGATAAGGGTGTCTTCAAGAACAATTCCTGGGGAAAGGCTAGCAATAATTACGGTAGTAATAAGTGTCAAGCAAAAGTTCCTTGGTCCAGAAGAGCATCAGGAAGGTGCATTACAGCAACCATGACTAAGGTTTCTGTATAGGTAAAAATGGGGAATGGTGGCTTCTCCCCTCACCTGAGGCTTATTTTGTTGGCTGCTTTCTATTTTTCAACCAACGCAATGTCCACCATCTTCAGAACTGAATGAATTCATTCATAAATGATGATTATGAATATTTCCAATCCACTCCTTCTTTATTTTAAGTTGTGAAATAAACATGATCAGGATTTTCAAGTGGCCTCATTTTTAACCCACGTCTCCGCTTGAGTGTGACTGCAGAGGTTGATGGTCTCATGGTAGTGGGCTCCCTGAGTCTCTGAAGCTGGCTCCGTGCTTGGAGGAGTTGGCCTTTGGTTCTCTGCACCTCACCGTCCCCCCAAAAGCCCCCTTACTTTAAGTGGGAGCAGGATCTGTCTACTAGTGGCAGATCTAGTCCACTGCTCTCCAACTCTGTCACTGTGGCTGGGTGGGTAAGTCAGGAGGCTTATAAGCTTCCAGGCCCAAATGCTGGCCCCAAAGGTCTCATGTCCAAGTTGCTTCTAATCTACAATAGAAGCAATGCATGTAAGGCATTAATGTAGCTGATAAACTTCCTCTTCATTTTTTTAGTCTTACAATTTTTTTTAGTTTTTAATCCACTTATCAAGTGTTATTGAATGATGCCAAGTCATGGCTGAGTGCTGCGAATGGTGAAACAAACAACATAAGTGAGAGTTCTGCTTTTTTAACCTTTTGGGTTGCCGTAGTTGACTTGGTTTGTTTTTAAAAAAAAAAAAAAACAGGAGACTCACTATATGGCTCAGGTTGCAGGGGGTGAGCCATCACATTCAGCTTGAAATTTACATTTTATTAGGAGTAGAAAAATTATGAATAAATCCTAGAAAAACATATTAAGGTCTGCTGAAGTCCTTAGAAGTGCTGAGACAGGGGTACCTAGAAGGGGTGGGACAGAGAGGGGTGGAAACAACTAATTTGAAGAGAACAGCTCTTTGGGGTAGAGCTCTCTGAGCTCAGATTTCAGTGTCCAGGAAACTGGCCACGTGAAGCTGTACAGGAGACATTCCTGGCAGAGGTATAACCAAGACCCAGAGGTAGAAATAAGGTTGGGAGCCTTCAAGAACGAAAGGTAAAATAACTCACTTGAAAGAAGAAAAAGGAAAATGCAAACTCAGAGCCAAGACCAGGCAGCGTGCAGGGCTCCGTGCTTAGTCACAATCTTGCCTGAAATGTGCACTGCACTGGTGATATGCTAATATTTGGGATGGTAAATGGGCAAATATTTTTATTGGAATAATTATAGATGTATTTTAGAGTATATTAGAAAAAAGATAATTATCACATCAAAACTATGATTTCCAAGATATTATTCTACTGGTGAAACTAAATTATAATGCAAATCGAGTTAAAGAGAATATTAAGTCAATTACAGTACAGGTGCTACGCAGGCAGCTTCTGCAAAGATCTCCAAAGTGGTGTTTACAGAACTGAGGCTTACCTGGGGAAACACTGCTTACCAATTAGAAATAAGATGAGAGAAGGCACATCTGTGCTCTCCCCTCACATTCCCTGGAACCTGGTAACTTGTCTTCTCACCAGCTGCTCCGAACCAGAGTGACAGCCATGACCTGTGTTCCACCAAATGACCCTGGCTCCCCAGTGTGAACCGCCTCAGGGAGCAGCAGACTGGCCAGAGGCTATATTTTCCATGTTCATATGAAGTCAGACCACACATGACCAACAGGGTGAGAGTGGAGGGGAGTCCCTCCTAGGTAGGTCTTCCCTCACCTTCCTCTTAGTCATTTTCAGCAGGATTGAGAGGACTCAGTTGCACTGTGTCAGACAAATGGAGTTTACTTCTTTGCTATGCAAGGTTCTACTCAGTGGGCAGTTTTCTTCCTTGGGGAATATAGAGCTGCAAGTCACTGCTATCTGGCGTTCTTTTAGCGTCTGCGGTATGCTTGTTAGATAAGTTAATAAGTCAATACTCAGAGCTATTTCCTTTTGTGGGGTACCATATCCTAAGAATATGCCAAGCATGCCTCATATGAGATGGCAGGATTTAAGCCAAAGTGAGAAAGGTAATCAGATGGGAGTGGGTACGTGATCTCAAGCCATATCCTTCTGAGAGGGATTTTCGTGTGTTCTTAGATGACCAGGCATATGAAGCCACATAATAGAGTATTCATTTTTGCCTGGAAGATCATTTGGAAGCAATACAAGTAAGACACGTGTACACACCAACGTGAGCTATTTCAATGAAGAGTGCAAGCCTAGAGGGGAAGGGGCTCTACCTTCAATGGCTGCATGAGGACCCCCTTGTCTCTGAATACTTCCTACTCTTCCCACCAAATTCTGAATCAAATCTGTTTCCTATCACAAGAGAAGGCTGGACAGGAAGCAGGTAGGGAAAAGGGTTTTGATAAAAAAAAGCCCATATCAGCAGTTTTTCTGTCCTTCAGGTCTGTTTCTGAGGACTTGACCCAGTAGACTGTGATGCCCCCTTGGCACAGGCCAAGTGAGCTCAGTCATGTGGTGTGCACTGGCTTCACAGATCACAGGCCTGCACACACTTCCTCCTGAAAGAGCATGACCAGACTCTGACTTAGCCCTGCAGACACCAAAGCCAGATGTGTGCTTTGCCCTTCTGTGAAGAGAATCCAGAAAGAACATGGCCAGAGGAAAAATATCAGTTCAGCCAGCAGAACACAGCTTTGAAAGGCCTTTGCCCTTGACAGCCTGACTGTTCAGGGACAACCAGGAAGACTAGAACAGAGTCAACCAGGAGAGTCCAGAAGTAGATGGCAAGACACTGGATCACCTAGGCAGCGACTTCAAGGGCTGATGCCTTTAAGAGGTGTCAGAACAATTCCCAAGGAATTTTTAAACACTAATGACAGACAGACACACAGACAGACAGACACACACACACAAATGAATAAATAAAAGTAAAATAAATTTTAAAGAAAACAAAACACTAATTACACAGACTGAAATTTAGCTAATGTCAAGTAGCATTAGCGGTAGAAACCATCAACAGCAACAAATGTCCTCCTCCTACTGGAAAGGTGGATCTAATTATCACCTTAGAGGTACCACTGGAACATGGAACTCCAAACATTTCCCTTAGAACCCAGCTGAAGTGCCACCTTCCTTGGCCCTCCACTCTTCCCCATACTATTCACCCCTCATCCCACCGCACCCCACCACAACCCGCCCCTCTGGGAGCTCAACTGTATCTTTCAACTGCTCTGCCTGTCCATTTACTTTCTATTTCTAATTACTGCCTGTTTGAGGTTGTTTTTCTTGGTGGAAAATAAATTCCTTGAACATATCTACATTTTCGTAAAACCTAGCAAAGTGCCTGGGCTCTAACACTTGTGAAAAATGAGCCACGGTGAAAGAGTGGGCCTATGGTGAACCGTTCCCATTTCAGCACTGTCCTTTATGTGATGAGTTCTCAAAGCACTTCCCAGTGAAAAGTTCCATAAATGTTGAAACTGCTGCTTGGAGAGTCCGTCTGGGGTTGATCTCCCTGCTGGGTCACCACAGGAAGGCGTTTGGGAGGGATTGAATGACTCAGTGTGTAGCAGGATTACCAGAGGGTTTACACTGCTGTTGAAGGATGGTGGGAGGGAGCCCAGGCCTTGGCAACAAGGTCAGGAGCTGAGGCAGTCCTCTATGACTGTTCCCTGGGACCTGGTGACAGGATATTGAAAGTCTCCGGCCCCTATGAGTTGGAGAGAGAAGGCTTCCCAGAATCCCACAAAACATTTCCTCTCCCACTGTAATCTTCCTGTTTCTGATCTCAGGATCTTCTGAAGATTTTTCTTGAATGAGCTTTGGATACAATCTGGATAATGTCCTCCTCTAACAGATGGGGAGGCTGAAATCCAGAAAGAGGCATAAACCTCCCAGATCCCACATAAAGCAGGATCAGGAACTGTTTGTGTCAGAGCTCAGTGACATAAAGAATCATGGCTTCCAGTTGCGCAAGTATGTCTGAGGCTCACTATGGAAAGATGAAAAGCACAGCTCTGCTTTCTCACTTTCATTTCTGGGTTTCTTCATTGGCTTCAGGTTGTGGTGAAATTCGATTAACAGTTATCCTTTTAAAGATACAGTTTATTCTCATTCAGTACATCAGTATGTTGCTGTCTTAAGAGTTTCCACTGCTGTAAAGAGACACCATGACCACAGCAACTCTTGTAAAGGAAAACATAATTGGAGCTGGCTTACAGGTTCAGAGATTCAGTCCATTATGATCATGGCAGGAGCATGGCAGCGTGCAGGCAGACGTGGTGCTAGAGAAGAAAGTGACAGACAGCTCTACATTTGATCCACAGGCAGCAGGAGACTAACACTAGACTTAGCTTAAGCATGTAAGACCTCAAAGCCTGCCTCTACAGTGACATACTTCCTCCAACAAGGCCACATCTACTCCGAGCCACACCTCCTAATAATGCCACTCCCTATGGGCCAAGCATCCAATCACATTAGTCTATGGGGTTCACTCTTATTCAAACCACCACAGTTACAGATCCACCAGTTACTAGATAGTTACAAACTATTTTCATCCTTGTCTTCAGCATGGCCAATCTCTTGCTCTTCTAAGACTACTAATACCCATCTATTTTCCTTTGCCATGGATTTACTCATATCAACATTTCATGTGAGTAGAATCAGAGACTACTATGGTTTTGAGTCTAGAGTTCTGGGTGTAATCCTTTCAGTGCCTAGGGTGCTGCAGTATGTTCCTTGTATGAGTAATATTCCACTTTGTGCATATACAACATTTTTTCCTATTATATCTGATTTTGATTAAGGATCAGGTATTGGGCTAAGAAGAAATTCTCCATTCTGCACTCTGACACAGGCACAGAGAGTCCTTAAGCATGTCTAGTGTGTGGCATTTGTTGAATGCATGCCATGCACAATGCTTGATGATGTTCTCAGAGCCACTGGCAGTGTGATACGCAACTCAGGTTTGGCTTCTGATGCCATACCATCTGTAGCCAGCGGTGTGGCTGGGAACAGCTTCTCCTCTTCTCCGGTTCTCAGTTATTTTGCTTCTAAACCAAGATAAGGATTATTACCTTAACCCATGGTGGTGCGATAACAAACTTACACCAGCCTTGTGCCTTACTGGCAACACTGGTCTATTTCTGACAGATCTGGAGACTGAAAATTAAAGGTCAAGAAGTCAGAATAGTGAGGCTCTGGTGAGGGTTACTCAAAGCAAATTTCCTCCAGGAAGATGTTTCCAGTTTTTTGCTGCATCCATGAGTGGAGAAAGGAGAGAAAGCTCTGTGGACTTTTTTTTACAAGGATACTAATCCCATTTATAAGTGCCTCTCTACCATGGACAAATCATGGGGCCTCCCAAAGTCACCACCTCCTAATGCCGTCATACTAGAGACTGCATTTAAACAGATAGATTTTAATGCTGCACAAGTATCTATATTGAGCATCTGCCCAACCAAACACATGTGAAGGCTACTGGGAAGCCTGGATGCAATTGTCCCCTTAGCAACTTTTATTGTTTTATCTAAAAGCAAAGAACCAAACAAACCTGCCCATCTATCATATACCTATAAGGACAAAGTTATTTCATCTGGCAAATAAATAGACTTTCTACGAGACTTTCTTTCACATACCAACTTGGGGGAATTCCTTTATGGTCACAGAAGAGGCCTCACTATGGGATGCTACTGTGAGGAAGACAGGAGTTGGCTGCCTCTTGTTCAAGCAAATGAGCTGGGAAGATGAGTGAGAGAAAAACAACAAACACTGCCGAGTCTGTGAGAACCCTTCTTGTTATCTCAATGATTCAGTAGTTACCAAACTCAAAAAGGTCTGGGAGCAACTGGATTTTTATGAGGTCTAAGGAAGACACTGGGCCTTGTCCTCAAATGGATGCATGATGTGTCACACACATGTGTCATGGTGACATGTCCTATGGGCACCCATGGCAAGTATGTTGTGGATTCAAGGCTCCCATAAGGCATGGCAGTGGAGTTTTGTCAAGTTTAATCGCATCTAGAAGGGTTCCTGATGGCATCTGTGCTATATATATTAGACATTTGCCTCAGGATCTGTGTTCATGTGTGGTGTCACTGATGAGGGCCACAGTGTCCCTTCACTAACAGTACACTGACTTTATATCCTTCCACCAAGGCAGCACGCACCCCTAAAGTTGCAGCACAATCCAAGCACTGTCTTGATCTCGCTGGCAAGCAATTTTGGTTTGGAGGCCCTTAAGTGGCAGTCACAAGTGAAATAACCTACGCAAACAAGACAGACTTCCAGGGTACACACATCCTCACCCATCCTGTGTACATTCTTCTGTCATCAGCAAACAACTTGTGCAGGAACAGCTTTCCTGAGGGCCTAGGAAATGTCTGCTCTCTGCTCAGTTGCCAGGTGACATGCTAGTCACTGGCTCAGAGTGCTCTGAGCCAAGAAGATCAGGACAAGGGCTTACAGCTCTGCCTGACACCAGTGGCATTACCAGAGGAAATGCTCTTGCCCATGAAGCAGCCCAAACTTCAACCAAGTCCATTCTATCCTCAAATCTAAGGATTCTTTTTTTTTGTTTTTTTTTTGTTGTTGTTTTTCGAGACAGGGTTTCTCTGTGCAGCCTGGCTGTCCTGGAACTCACTCTGTAGACCAGGTTGGCCTCGAACTCAGAAATCCGCCTGCCTCTGCCTCCCAAGTGCTGGGATTAAAGGCGTGTGCCACCACTGCCCAGCAAATCTACGGATTCTTAAAGAAAAAAAAAATCAATGAAAGCACAAAACTAAATATCCTAAGATGTTCCTTTAAAAATTCTCCATAATGCTAAGCAGCTGGGGACATAAAATCCCAGCCATAGGTAAGACAGATAAACGCTTGCTCTGAATCATCACAATGGCATTTCTAGAGCCATAAAATGAAGATTGGAGCAATATGGCAAGAGTATATGATATTAAGTGGAAACACAAAATGCTAAATAGCATTTGCATGATGATTGCAACCATATAAAATATATATCGTGCATGCACAAGGTGGTAGAAAATAAAAATACCACTAAAGACAAAAGACACATGGGTAACTATTTTTTTTTAATTTTTATCTTTTACATACTTTGCTTAGCATTTCTGTAGGTTCAAACCTGAGTTCTTCTCCAGCAGAGCATCTGCATCTGTTTTCCCCTCCAAGTAGGATTTCATCCATCTGCCACTATCAAGATATTTATAGTTCAGTTTATATTAACTTGTTGCTATCTCTGTAAGTGAAGTCCACAGGACACTGGGCAAGAAGTGGCTAAACGTCAAAGTTCCAGGATGCTGATCTTGGGGAATTATCCAATGACACAGTACTAAAGGCCACTATGTTCACAAATGGGAGGTACGTTTTCTGTTTGGAAAAGAGACTCCTTTACCAAATGGGCCTTAGATACCTTTCCCAGAAACCAGCATGCACAGAGGAAAGCCTCCAGAAATGATGAATCCTGATCCTCTCTGAGAAAGTGTAGCTTCTAATTCTACTGTTAAGCAACAGAATGCTCCAGCATCATCAATGGACAGGACAGAGCTCCAGCACTATGATGATCAAGAAGGGCTCCAGTGTGATGGAAAAGCAAGGCATCAGCTGGGAAAGGTGGGACCAGCATCAGTAGTGCAAGCATGGTCAAATAATATCTCAGATCTGTAAGGTTTGGACTAAAACAAATAATATCCACTTCAGTCCAGCCACAGAAAGCTAAAGAAATATAGCCTTTAAAAGAGAGTACTATGACTTCATCATGATACACAACTATATGCCCCACTAAGATCGTGCAGAATTGGCACAAAAATTGAGAGCATAGTTCCCATTTGGCTCAGCCTGAGATTCCTCTAAGAGACTGCATGAAGCAGCATTTAAGTGTCATCGAACACAGTGAGCTCAGTACCCTCAGGTAATCTTCAAGTGGGGTCAGACTAGGGGTCGAGGTCTCTCTGGGTTTGCGTACACTTGATGAAGCCTTCTGGCATTTAGAAGCAGGGTTTTTGCACTTTGAGGAGAAAAAAACAGTGAGAACACATGTCCCCAGAGAACTCTGTATGAATAGTTCTGTTTCTTCCTGTGTAAGACGGATAAGGAAAGCCGTTGACGATCATTCTCAAGGAAAACATCCCAGACTGTATGCACCAGAAAATGGAAATGCAAACTGCTTTTGGAAGGAAATAAAAGGGCAAAGAGGAAAAAGACAATGCACTGAATTGGCCTTCTACTTTTTGAGGTTTTAAACTATCCATTACTAAGTTGGATAAGTACATGAATAATGAATTAACAGTCAGATGATATCAGCCCAAATGAAAATATTCAGGGGTGATCTATCAAAGACTTTCCCTTGGATTCGAGGCTGAGCTAGCCAGTTGACAATATAGATGGGGGTACAAAAATTAAGAAAAGAGATAACCTCCAAATTGCTTTACCTATGAGACCTCAATCATCACATTAATGATGACCAGTTCGTTACAATTATGGCAGCACTACACCATAAAACAATTATATAATGCCTTTAAAGAGAATTAGATTCATTGTCACCTACAAATCCATAGTGAACATAATCATAGTCTCTAGTGCAGAGGCAGTATCTGCAACATCAGGAAAGAAATTTGATGGCAATCAATGTTTGCTATGAAGGTTCAGGGCTTCCTTTTGCCCACATGTGGAGATGAAACTCAAGTCCACAATCCCACTGTTGAGCTGGATGTGCTGGGCAATGGGATGGGTCTGGAACACTACACTGCTATTTTCTAGAGCAAGATATCCGTGTGCCCCCTTCCAACACAGTTGAACCATTCTGTAGAGGTCCCATGTCTTCTAGGTGTAGTGGTATCATCACAGGGAAGCAAGCAGAGTACCCTAGGGAGGAAACGGAAGAGCATGATGCAAGCAAAGCAGGCGTGTAGGCTACAGCTTTGCTATCGGAGGACATGAGGCAAGTGTGGACATGTGGACAGTGAACACCTTAGCAAAGACAGGCTCTCTAAGAGGAGGCTGCATCACAGATCACAGTATCTTTCCCTTTCGTGTGTGTGTGTGTGTATGTGTGTGTGTGTGTGTGTGTGTGTGTACAGAACCCTCCTCTGAACTGTGTGACTTGTGTATGAAGAGCCTCAAATTAAAAAGAGAAATGAATCAAAATTGCTTCCACCCTCTCCTGAGTGAAGTGTGACCAACTCTTCAGATATACCTCAAAGACTCAGCACTGCTTGAAGTCCTGGGCTCTCAACTGAACTCTCAGCCCAGATCCTGCCCTGACTGTTGAGACACAGAGAAGTCCACACCCCACGCCCCAGTTTTTCCTGTGTCCCTGATGCTATCTTGAGTTTCTACATGAAACCTAGAATGAACTACAGTCACACCTTCTGAGTGCTCAAGAGCTTCCTGTGCTCCTGGCTATCTCCTGAGTCTCTTCACTGCCATTCAGGATCCCTAAAACCCCCTGCTTGCTCATTTCCCAACTGTAAGTCCTTCCTCCCCTCTTGTATCTAGCCATGCCTATCTCCCCACAGGCACCATCAGAGCCTCACAATTCCCTTCAGCTGAGTCTTGCCCAAGTTAGTGTCTTCATCTAGAAACTAAATTCATTCTTTCCAGTCTCTCGACATGACACTTTAAAAATCTTAGCTTTTGCTTCACCCCAAACAATCTTTTCTACAGCACCTATACTCACAGATTCTTCTGAACATCTAGTGTGCCAGCAAGTTTTATGTCAAAATGTGACACAAACCAGAGTCATTTGGGAAAATGGAGGAAGTCTCAACTGAGAAAATGCTTCTGTTCGATTAGTGTGTGGGCAAGCCTGGGGTACATTTTCTTGGCTGATGATTGATGTGGGAAGGGCCCTGTTCGCTGTGGTGGTAACCTCTGGGCTGGTGGTCCCAAGTCTTTAAGAATGTAGGTTGCACAAACTACGAGAGAGCTACGATAAGCAGGCCAGTAAACAGCATTCCTCCAAGGCCTCTGCATCAGTCCTAACTCTAGGTTCCTGCCTTAAGTTCCCACCCTGACTTCCCTCAGTGATGAACTATGACCTGGAAGTGTGAGATAAAGTAAATCCTTCCTCCCCAAATTGATTTTGCTCAATGATGTTTTGTGACAGCAACAGAAACCCTGACTAAGACTTTAGTCAAGAGGCCTTTCCCATTTCCAAACCCTTTATTTCCATTAGGGCTTGTAGGCTTGGCAATGTGTCTCCTGTGTGCTTCTCATAGCTTTGCTGTGGACATTAAACTTTATGCCAACAATTTTCTCCTGCTGGAGGTGCTCCACAATGACTGGCACTCTGTGGGGGAGGGATTGGTTGACCTGTAGATCCTGGACAGACACTTGAATGATCCAGTGCATGGTCACAGATGCACATGTTGGCTGTGGTGCACCGAGGAGGCTGGGAAGAGAACAGAAGTGTTAGGAGAAGAGCAGGTTGTTTCAAAATCTCTTAGCTCCGGGAGTCCATGGGTCTCTACCTGTCTGAACAATCAAAGCAAAAGGCCATATTAAACATCTTTTCTGCTCCAGCATCACTGGCAAGTTCAATATCAAGTTGAGTGAGGTCTTCTTTGGCTCCCCTTGCCTGGCTGCAGAAAAGGCCGCCTTTCCTGGGGCTGAGTAATGCTTAACCTTTCATTTCCCAATGAGAGTCAGCTCTGTGTCTGGGTAGTCTGTGGCTTTCCTCTATACACTCTGGCTCTTGTAGACCCAGTGGCCTGCCTGGCCCAGGTGACATAGCTGAGGAGAATAACCCTTCTCCTGTAGGTTCAAAAGCCTCCTGCTTTCCTGTGGGAGATGGAAAAGGTAAATTCACGGGACATAAGGCTCCATCCTGCTGAGTCTCGGCCTCCTGCTCTTCTGCACCAGACTAAACCAGGCGCTAATTCTTGTGTTCACAGAAGGACAAGGTGCTGGAGAGGACAGCAGGTCAAAGAGGGATCTCTTTACTTGTGCATCCATCAGGGAAGAGACAGAGTTCAATTTCAATCTGTTTTCTGGGTAATTCAGCGTCAAAATGCAAGGAGGCCGGGGACCTTGCCAAGTCTTTGTTTTGTTTTGTTTTGTTTTGTTTTCCCCCCCTTTTCTCCAATCAGCGCTGGGCACTAAGGCGTGGGTGAGTATGGGGAGTGGGGGCTGCAGTTCCCCAGGCTGAGAGGGAATGCTGAGCCTGCAGAAGTGGCCCATTGAGAGCTTTGGCGGGTGGCACCCCCAGCCTACCACCACAAGGGCAGCTCTGTCCTGCAGGCCTAGGGCTCTATCCCAGTCCCACTGGCTGAGAAGGAACAACATTTCCTTATAAGGCCCCTGCTGCCTTGCCAAGGCTGGACGGCTCCAAGAGACTGTAGCTTTCCATTCTCCTCTACCAGCTCCAGTGCAGGCCTTGAATGTAGCCCTTGTTGTCAGGCCCCTCCTCTTCTCCACGGCCCCCACCCCACCCACTTCCACTCTCTGCCAGAGCCAGCCCCACTGGCTCAGGAAAAACAGCCCAGAGGCCTCTCCCACGCAAGGCCGCAAGGCCGGCTGTGGCTCAGGCCTGCTGGAGGCAGCACAGGGTAGCAAAAAACAGCGTTGATGCTGAGCTCGCGCCTGCCCTGGGGTTACCTTACATACAAGTGTGGCTTTAGCAAAGGTCCTGACTTCTAGAGCCTACTTCTTCCCCTGGATAATAAGTATAGACTGGCCTAGGGTCCAAATTTTGCACACTGTATTTAAAACCTAGCCAGTTAGCTCACAGGCTGAACATCACGGCTTAATACTACATTTACAAGACCTGATTCCTCCACACCCTCTATCTCTCAAACGCACGGGCCCTCTTGGGTTTGTGCTTCAGGTGTGTGATTTTCTCCACCTAGATGGCTCCTGTTTGTCCACCTAGGGAATCAACTTTGTCACAGGGCCCCTACTCCATGGATATTTCTCTCCCTTCCCCATAGGGGACGGGGTGGATCATTTCGATTTGTCTTCCTAATATTTGTATGTACCCCTTGCAGTTTTTCATAGTACTTCATGAAAAGCCCTTATCTGAATGTCCAACATTCCAAAAGACACAGCGGTTGTGCAAATATTTTGTAAAGTATTAAGTTTTGTGCACCGGTGGGCGGTGTCATGAAGGATGCCTTCATATAACATGGTGTACTGGGACCTTTGCCCCATCTGTCTAGTTCTGTATTCAGAAATCCAGACTGACTGCAAGTTCCAGAGAATGGGCAACTTGTATCTCTAAACCCTTTATTCAGCCTCAGAAGCCTGATGTTGGAGGCTAAAAGACACCTAGCCCCATTTACACCCATATGGCCCATGGTGGTCATATGCTATCACAGTGTATCCATAAAGAAATTCTAAGTTGCTGGCCGCCGGGCCACTTCTGCATACACAGGCTAGGTTACCATAGCATTCACAGAAAGACAAGAAGACCTAGTGGCTTTAGAAGTTTCTGTACAGTAATTAATGCTATTGCAATATTTGATATTTGAGAAAATCGAACCTTCTCCCTTTGAAACAGTGCCTTCCTCGTGGGTCAGCTACAGTGTGAGACCCTCTCTGGGGTTCCTGACCCTGCGTGCATTCTGCATCTAGGATGATCGATGAACCTACATATCTTGTCAAGATGGATTCTTATGGCTCTGAGATGCTGTGAGTTCCGTATAAGGAACTTCAGTCTGACAGTACAAATCTTTCTAAAATAGGATTCCATAAGTCACAGGTCAGTGATTCACAAGCACAGCCCAGTTAGCTACTGCACACAGCCTATCCTTATTTGTCACATCCCAGAAACTATTTTAAAGCCAAAAGTCTTCTTTCCTGATAAAATGCCCTATCCTTCATCCATACACTAATTACACAGAGATGGTGTTTGTAGAACAGACTCTGGTTGATCGTGACCTATATACTCTAATACCACTATCCACAGAGACAAATCCAGAAGGGAAGGTAAATCTACCTTGGGTTCTAAAGTCAGGATTTAGTTGCTTGATTGTCAAGAAGACCTTCTATTTATTATGGGGACCGTGCACTGGAAATGCCTCAGAGCAGGCTCTGCAGGAAATAAGAGATAAAGGGAATACTAAGCAAGAAAATGGGAGACTAACTTTAGTCTCCTTTCTGATGCTTAGGTGGGGAGCCTAAAGCAAGTCAATCATCTGAAAGGACTTGTCTTCTCAGCTGGATAAGGTTAATGATGATGCCTCCAACTTTCACCTCCAAAGGTAGTGAGTTAAAATCAGTGCCGGTCCTGGCTACTGGCAGTGCAAGGAAGACCTAATTATATTAATAGGTGGTGTGTCTCCCTCTGGGCTTGTTCTCTTGACTACAGAAAAAAAACACCAAATGCTTTCTTCTCTGGGTTTCTGTAACGCTCACACCCCCATCTCTGTCATAGCCACTGGCACCTACACCATTACTGATAACTTTCCAGGAAAACAAGAGGGGTGGAGGTGAGGGCTTCTCCTGCTGAGGAATTACCTCAAGAGACAGAAGGTACAAAGACAAGAACTTCAGCAGCTGGGCTAACACTGGGAAAACTGAATAAGTAGATTGGGAAGTCATTTCTCTTCAATGGGCATTAATCTCTCAATATGTAAAGTGAAAGTACAAAATAAAAATCATAATAATAAAGTGAAGAATCCAGACAAAACAATATTTCAGTTTAAGACACTGAATAATCTATTGCAAATGCAGAAATATTTTTGTGAACAAAAAACTATAATATTGGTAATCACACCAAGATGGTTCTGGCTAGGACTGTCCCAAGAACATGCGTCCATGCCTTGTACTGATCACTGTTTCAGCCTGCACTGTCATAAAAACAAAATGGCCTCAAGGAAAGAAAAACTCATTGCCTTCTTCAACTGCAACTGAGGCTGTACCTTCACCAGTGGCCTTCCCTGACTTCTCACAGTGCCAAGCCTCAGCTACTCTCCACAGCCCTTCAAACCAGTACTACCTGGGTGACTCTTATACATTACTAAGTTTGGCTTCTAAGTCTAGAATACAGTCTGTGCTCTCAGAAAACACTTCCCAGAAGATTTCACCTCAGTGATGTTGATCTCTTTTTAATCACTGATAATTTCTTAGCTCCAGCTAACCAGCATCAACTGTCCCAGTAACTCTACGCTTCACTCTAAAGCCAAGCTACATGTCAAAGTTGCCAAGTTCTGATATTTGCTGGGGTTGGAACATGGCCCCCTTGTTCTATTATCCTTCACTGCCTATGTTTGGCTGTCCTAGAACTTGCTCTATAAATTGACCTTGAAAACTCAGAGATCTGAACGCCTCTCTGTCTCATGAATGCTGGGATTAAAGGTGTAGTCTACCACACTTGGACTTAAACTCTTCTCTACTTTGAACTTGGTCTGTCTCAGGCTGGCCCTTAACTCAGAAATCTGCTTGTCTCTGTCTCCTAGGATTAAAGTTGAATACTCCCATGCCTAAACGTTCTGACCACTATGCCTCAAGATCTAGATCAAAAGCCCGTGCCTTCTAGCCTTAAGATCTGGATAACAGTTGTGCCCTTGATTTTTGTATTGTAGTTCATTTCAAATTAAAAGTCTAAATTAAACAATAACCAGATTATAATGATGATTAATGTGATATAACTATCACTTGTTCAATTGATAATACATAAACAATAAACTTAGCTGGGTAGGATCTTCTTCTAAATCATTACTTCCTGAATTCTCTTTAATATGCTTGAACACAAAATTTAGCTCCATTTCATGTCCTGGTGCCTTTTTAATACTTGAAACATACATTTTGTATTTTTTTGCTTTCTAAGCTTAATACATTTGACCAAAACACTCCTCATAAGAATAAAGCAGAAGACAAAGTCTATTCTGGTCTTTTTTGAGACTTCCTTTGTCAATACTATTACTTTGAATCTTTTCACATTAGCCTCAGGCAGACTATTAAGACAAAAAGCAGCCACATCCTTCACCAAAATATTACAAGAACAATCTCTAGGCCACATACTAAAATTCTCCTATGAAACCTCTTGAGCCAGCAGGCTTCCACAGTTTAAATCACTCTCAGCACCAAATGTCTTTCATATTCCTACTAGGCTTTCTATTAAGACTCACTTACAGCATTCTACTGCTTCCCAAACCCAAAGTCCCTAAATCCACATTCCTTCAAACAAAAACATGGTTAGGGCTATCACAGAAATACCCCAGTCCCTGGTACCAACTTCTGTCTTTGTTAGGATTTCATTTGCTGTGAAAAGACACCATGACCACGGCAACTCTTATATAGAAAACATTTAATTAGGACTGGCTTACAGTTTCAGAGGTTCAGTCCATTATCATCATGGCGGGAAGCATGGCAGCATCCAGGCAGACAAAGTACTGGAGGAGCTGAGAGTTCTACATCTTGACCTGAAGGTAGCAAGGAAAAGACTCTCTTCCACAGGGGGTGAAGCTGAGCACCAGGAACCCTCAGAGCCTACCCACAGTGATGCACTTCTCCCAACAAAGCTACACCTATTCCCAACAAGGCCATACTTCCCACATACAGTAGTATATTCAAATCACCACAGGCACTAATCATATGGTTCATTAGTTGGTTGTTTATAAATTCATATAGCTCCAGTAATCCTTTCTTAATCCTAATCATTTCTTTTCTTCCTTTGATGTCAAGTGATCACATCACTTCTTACAAGGTATAAGAACAACTTCATGACATTCAGCAGTGCCACCATTTACATCCAAATACTTCTGAATGTGGAAGAAAAATTCCCCCAAAACATACACACACAGAGTTTGTTTTATCCTAATAATGAACATCCCAGCTTGTGATTCTGAGCTGAAAGTTTGGATCTACAACATCTATTATGTCTCTTTCTTGTCATGGGAAAGGAGAACCTGTTGGGCTCGGTATCTATCACTTCTGCTTACTCCACACCCACCCCTTTCCTGCTACAAGGAAACCGTTATTCTTTGGAAAGCCTACTCCCTTTATTTTGTTGAAGACAGACCTTTTTCTCCCACAAGGAAGGAAGCAAGCATACATGCATCATGTAGCACTGGCCACAAAGAAATGCTCCAGGAAAAACAGACAACCAAAGTTGAATGGGTCCAGCTTCTCCTGAGGACTTTTCTGCTTTCAGAAAATTTGACTCTTTTTCTTCAGTAGATTTGCTTAGTTAGTAACATGCTAGCTATGTCAACAATTGTCTTGCCAATATACAAAGAGAGCTGGAGAGAAGAAAGGTTATCCTAGCCATGGATATTAGCAACCTAAAGCAACACTTTTCAATGTCTTTTTGACTAGGGCACTAAATCCCCTCTACTTTAGACTAGTTTGAGGTACATTGGTTGCTATCAATTATAACCAAAAAGAATCCTGCTGTATGTCTGTTTCTTCGTAACTTCTCCATGAGACACTGAAATATCAGAGTTGAGAGAACTTCAGGTGCCTTCAAACCCTTGGTCTATATGGAGGAACTGGCAGAATCTGCTAGAAGTTACACAAAGAAGTTACTGGACTAGAAACTTGATTTCTGAATTAGTCCCTCACACATCATTCGATCTAAGGCACAAGCCAATGCTAATGTCAATTCTATGTTGAACAGTATTGAATAATAGCTAATAAATACAAAGTATTCTTTCAAAGAATATGAGAAATTGCCAAATTTAGAATCTTAGGATTTTCATATGATAGATTCATACTGTGCTTTTATTTTCCATAATACTTTCTATATATTTATAGTTCCATTGTAAAATGTCTGCATTCAAATCATCCAAATTCCATTCATTATTTACAAGTTGGCCTTACACTATTGTGTCTCAATTTCTTTCATTTTCTTTCTGATTGAAAAATGAGGACATGACATACATCATACTATGGTTGAGAAGACAATTTATTGTATATAAGAGGGAGAGAACAGCCAGAGGTATCTGAAAGGGTCTAGACTAAACCAGGACAGCAGCCTGAGTTGTGCCATAAAAGGAAAGTGAGGCAGGAAGAGCTAGAGAGGAAGAGAAGGGGCTAAGAGAGGAGTTACAGACCATGAGGCCTAGAGTGGGCCAGGAGACCAAGAATACCAAGAAACCAAGAGACCAAGTAGTCAGAATGGCTGAGTTATATAGGAATCAGAAAAGCTGGGGGAAGGGAAGAGAAGCTCAGGGACTGGAAAGGTTTGGGGTAGGGTGGAGTACAAGTATCAACATGGATGACCCTGTAACATGTACTTGTACTTGTGATTCTGAGAACCTGACACTAGTGTCTGCTATACGTTAAGTAAGCATCTCAGTTAGCCCTTTGAGACTTAATATTTCTTTCTTTTCTTAATGCTTCTTTCTTCCTTTCTTTGTTTCTTCCTGAACTCACTATGTAGACCAGACTGGCCTTGAACTCATAAATATCTGTGTGTCTCTGCTTCTACAAGGCTGGGATTAAAAGTATTCACTACCGGGCCTGTTTCATGCCTCAGTTTCTTCATCTTTGAATTAGAGTTCATAAAAACTTAGTAGATTTCATAGAACTGTTATAAACATTATCTTTAAAACTACTTGTGGATTATAGCAAGCCTATTATATCACATATGGTAGTGTTGACCAACGCTGTTTCTTTATGCTAGTTTAACATATCATCAAGAAACAAGATGTTGGGACTGGAGGATGGCACAGTGGTTAAGAGTATTGACTGCTCATCCAGGGATCCTGGATTTGGGTCCCAGGCCCCACATAGTGGTTCAAAGTCATCTTTATCTCAGCGCCAGGGCATCCAAAAACCCTCTTCTGACCTTCACAGGCACCAAGCACACACAGGGTGCACATACATACATGCAGGCAAAACATTCATACATATAAAAGAAATACATCTTTTTGAAAGGAGAAAAATAAGATGTTTTGATAAAGAAAGCCCAGGACTAGAAGAAACTTACCTAGGGAATCCTAGTAGCTGGCTGAAAAATGAGATCTAGCTCAAAACTAACATGATTCTTCTTCTTCTTTTTTTTTTTAACATTCTTCTAAAGTTGAGACATAATATTTGTATAGCTTTTGGCACACAGTATAGTAATGTGACATATGTATAAAATGTATAATGGTATATTCAAGGCAATCCAAGCTCTTTCATCTCATCAAGCATTAATTATTTTATTTATAGGTAACTTTTATACTCTTCCACTTATTTTGAAACACATCATAGATTGCTATAATAGCTACCAAGCTTTGCTTCGGAAAGCTATAACTAACTGTTTATCCAGCTTCTGTCTGTCCATCTGTGTCCTGCCTTTTCAAGTCTCTCTTGGCTACTAATACACTTCATTCTTCTATGGAACTAACTTTATCATTTCCACAAATAAGGGAAAATATGCCAACTTACTTAATTCATTAAAATATTCACCACAAGCCAAGATACAATGTCTAGTTGTGTCCACTTCTTCACACAATCATCCATTTTTCTGTCTTTCTTGATGCATTAGTGTGCACTTATTAATTCAGCAAATATTCCCTGAAATCATGATTCTTTTCATTACTAAAAGCCATCGTTCAGAGATATGGATTCTATTCCCAGCTCTTGAATAGTTCACTACTGAAAACAATGACAAATGGCTTCTTTTAAGCATCAATTTCTCAGAAGACTGGATAGGATGTCTCTAGGATTCCTTCCAAAACAAGTGCCTATTTGCTGCCCTTTGTTTTACATATTGCAAGGACACAAACATGCAAAGTTCTTGCCTTATAGGAGTTCATAGTCATGTAGAAAAGCCAAACACAACTGTCATTCACCTCGTCCCTCGTTCTAGAGAATAATAGCATTTGCACATAAAATAATTTTATGAGCAAATAGATGTGATTCCAGAGTTGTCAGGAGAGTTGTTTTCTCATTTTTTTTCTCCCTGAGATGGATGAATAGTCATATATAAAAACTTCAAGTAAAGTTGAACACTGGTGGTTTTTCAGTCCAGAGAAGGTAGGAATATGTGAGTGTTTTGTTTGGTCCATTGTGAGTTTTTAAAAATTTAAGTCAACATTTAGCAGTTGAGAATTTTTCTCATTAAAATTCAGATTTCTGGCTCCCCTTGATAAGGCTTACGATCTATCAACTCTAAGTTTCAGTGCAGATAACTAACAGCAGCTAACACATTAGAGGTTCGCTTTTTTTTCTTTTAGAATAAGCGGATCTTTTAAAGCCTTATTTTAATTGTGTATGTGTTTATTGTGTGTGCATACATGTGTACAGGTGGCTTCAGAGGCCAAAGAGGGCCATCAGGGATCCCAAGACACTGGAGTTAACAGGTGATTGGCATCTACCTGACATAGGTTCTGGGAACTGAACTCAGGTCCTCTGCAAGATCAGCAAGCACTCTTAAACACTAAACCATCTCTCTAGCTTCTAAAGGTTTTATTTTATTTTCTATTTTTGTTAGAACATATTAATTATACAAAATAATGTAGCTGATTATGACTTTTTTAAAAAATTATTTCATTTATTTACATTCCAGCCATTGCCCCCGACTCCTACAGTTCCTCATCCCATTCCTCTTTCCCTATGCCTCTGAGAGGGTACTCCCCCATCTGGGGCATCCTCACTCCCCAGGTCCTCAAGTCTCCCTCAAGGATTAGGTACATCTTCTCTGTCTGAGGGCAGACTGGGAAGTCTTCTACTATATACGTACCAGGGGCGTTTGACCAGCCCATTTATGCTGCCTGGTTGGTGGCTCAGTCTCTGGGAGTTCCCAGGGGTCCGGGTGAGTTGAGACTGCTGATCTTCCTATGGGGTTGCCCTCCCCTTCAGCTCCTTCAATCATTCCCCTAATTCAATCACAGGGGTCCCCAACTTCAGTCCAATGGTTGGTGTAAGTGTGTGCATCTGTCTCAGTCAGCTGCTGGCAGGGCTTCTCAGAGACAGCTATGCTAGGCTTCGATCTGCAAGTACATCATAGCATCAGTAATAGTGTCAGGCCTCGATGCCCCCCCACCCACCATGAGATGGATCTCAAGTTGGGTTTGTCTTCACCTTTCCTTTACACATGTATATGATGTGCTTTGATTACATTTATTTCCCCAACCAAATGTACCCCTCCCTCTTCTCAAGAAGTCCATCTCTCATCTTTTATTGCTTCTATCTAGATCCTGCATGTGAGAGAAAATGTGTGGTATTTGCCTTTCCAAGTCTGGTATATTTCATTCAACGACCTTCAATTATTCTTGCAAACTACATGATTTTCTTCTGTCTTATTAAGTACAATGCCTTTATATGTATATATAGCTACTGTAATTTCTTTATTCGTTTTCCCTTCAGTGGACTCCTAGGGTAATTTACAACATGTCTATTGTAAGTAGTGCTCTAATAATATAAAGGTGTAGCTATCTCACATCTTTAAAAAGAATGTGATATACCACCCTTGAATAAAAATAGAAACACTACTTTTGGCTTTATCTTGAGATATAAATATCTGAGTAAATATCTGTCATTACTTCTCAATGATTTTTTTTAATGTTACTGGAAAAATAAGGGGTGGGAGGTGAATGGGTAGAGATGATAGATAGATAGATAGATAGATAGATAGATAGATAGATAGATTTTACTATTTGAACACAATGAAAATCAAGCATTTATTTTACCCTAGCTAAGATTAGCATACTTAATTGGGGAAATGATATTGGGATATTTCGTTGGGAAAAATGTTTGTAGATCTGGAAAACACATATAATGCCATCTTCCTTTCCCTGGGGACATTTGATTAGTGGCTCTGTGTCTTATTGTGACATCCTGGTAACCTGGCTCTCTGAAAAAAAAAGGGGGGGCTTCAATTTGTAGATTTTGCCAAATACTGTGTATAAGGGTTGCTGCCAGGAGTAAATTCTGGGCTACTTTAAGCCTTAGCTTACAGCATTTCTGAAGTTTAAGCCATTCTGTCCTGTAGGCTGGTATAGCCCTCTTAACATCATATCCTGTCTAATGTGAAAACATGGAAATATAGAATTTGTGCTACTGCCTTCTGACCCAGAGCCCCAGAAGAAGACATGGAAGACTCTTGCTTCCAGGAATTCTGATCTACTTCAGTAGATAAGCTAATACCTCTGCAAATATCAGAGAACCTGTTCTTAGTTTGGTTCTTTTGCTGTTTTTAAATTTTATTACCAAAAGCTTCTTGGAAAGGAAAGAGTTTGTTTTATCTTACATTCCATCATCCAGGGAACTCAAGGCAGGAACCTCTAGGCAGAAACTGAAGCAAAGGCCATGGAGTGATGCTGCTTACTGGTTTGGCCCCTATGGCTCACTTAGTCTACATTGTTATATAAGACCACCAGCCCAGGGCTGACACTTCTCACAGTAATCTGCGCCCTTCCACACCAATCAGTGCCCAACAGACTTGCTCACTGGCCAATCTAGTGAGGACATTTTCTCATTTAAAGTTCCCTCTTCCCAAATGACACTACCTTGTGTCCTACCCCAAATTAATACTTGATAGTCTTGTGACAATATAAAACTTATTACAGACCAAACAAGGTTTTTATATTCCCTCCAGAAGTCTCTGATACTCTACTATTACATTCCTCCCTCCCAGTTCCCCAGCTGACAGCTTTGCCCCCAGGTCTTTCTCAGTCTCCTTTTCCCACCGAGAAATAAGTGTTCCTTGTCCAACTTCCAAATTTGCCTTAAAAGGTCTAGTTCCCTGCAACTCATTGCAACAACCCCAAGTAGGCCTATTAACTCTCACCTAGAGGCCTGTTCATTTGTTTATACCTTGCCTGCTCAGCTTCCCGTATTCACTTTCCCAAAGATATCCAGAGGGATTTTTTAAGAACATAAATTAGACCATTTCCTTCCGTGTTTCTTATCATCCAAGGGCTTCCCAGTTATCTCAGTTGCCCCATTCCTTTGCACTATCTGGCTCTTGTGCCTCTAGGCTTTCTTACATTTCTCTCACGTTTAGGGTCTTCCCCTTCTCCCTGATCTTGCTCACTATTTAGTGTCTGCCAGTTTTTTTCCCTCTTTTTGTCCCTGAATATTTGTCATGATCAGTTCCTTCTTATTCCTCAGAATATCATTTAAAACCTTCTCTGCCTACCCGATGTATCACAGTGACTTGCCATTCCATCAGCCTGCCCTCCCCCACTCAAAGTAATAATTGAATGAATCAAGTGAAGAACTTTGATAATTCCAAATTTTCTTCTGGCTCTAACATTTTGCAAGCCTATGGGTTTCAGGGTGTATTTTCATATGTACAAGTGTGGTCCCACGTTATGAAGTAGAACAGAGGAAGATAAGTGGAGAAGGAAGGCAGTAGCATTCAGTAGCAGAGGAGGCTCCCTGGAGGAAGTGGTAGATACGCTGGAATTTCTCAGCACTCAGAGTAACTTACCAGAAAGCATCAAAAGCATCTTACAAAGTCTAAGCTTCATTTCAATCACCAGCTGCTCTACAGAGCTTAAAATGTCATTGTGTTTATAGGAAGTTGATGGATACACTTTTCAAGAATATCTACCTTCTAAACTACATTGTACTTAAATGGCAGTGAGTATGGGGGCGGAGAGAGAGAGAGAGAGAGAGAGAGAGAGAGAGAGAGAGAGAGAGAGAGAGAGAGAAAATGTGTGCTTGTGCTGATTACCAGCTTTATTTTGACACAGATAAAGAGATGTCACTGTTTGCCCAGAGGCTCACTGACTTGACCCTCTTCACTGGCTCCATATCTGAAGGAAGGATCTGTTCCACGCCTCAGAAAAGACCCACTTAGGACAGGAAATGAGTCATCTATGTCCCACAGGACCTATCACAGGTCGGACTACACTAAATATGAAACATTAGGCTACAGCAAAGTCACGACAGGTTTTGTTCCTTCCCACACTGTGCAACATTTCCCAACCTCATAGTTCTTCTCCCTGAATCTCAGAGAGATCTACAAAGATCACCAGTCTGAGCCTCTTGGTCTACTGGGGGAAACCTGAGGCCCAGCGAATACAAATCCCTTGTCCATGTTTATATATACAGAATACTCTCTAAGGAGTCAGCATTTGGTAACTGCCTGAACCCCTGACAAATATTCTATAGCGACATGTAAACTGATTGCTAAAACTCATCATATTTTTTGTTTTGCCTAGTGCTCGTATGTAATTTGGTAATCATTTATTAACTATGTGTAGTTGAAAAGAATAAAGCTGCATCAAGTAAGGTTCTTGAGCATCCCAAAGGAATCAGCTCAGAAGACTAAAAGGAATCATTGCATAAAGAACGAAGAAAACTTAACTTATAACAGAAGGAAATGTTATTTGAACTATCTGTGAAGTACTATGTCATTTTAAACAAGCCAGACAATGAATCATTCTCATCTCTCTATCTATAGATACAACGATTTATCTTTTTTTTTTTGAAACTTAAAATCTGTTTTAAAAGCCATACAAGGAAATATATCAGTCTGTAATTGGTGACATGAAGTCTTAGTGGCTGGAGGAGAGCATTAACTCAAAAGATAATGAAAGGTATTTGTGTGGGCCTTTTCAGTTGTCAAGTGCACAGCTGGGATTTAGAAACTAAAGCATTTCAAGACAGGTACATTGAAGGGTGATGGTGCTTAGTGGCCAGCAGAAATCTATTGCTCATTTCCTATGTTTACAGCCAGTCAGAGAAGATGCAAATAGCCCCCCAAATAGTAGGAAGAATTAGAAACAATCTGGCTCCTTATTCTTCCCTCTTTCCTTGTCTCTACTGTCTTAAACTCCTACTTGTGTCAAAGAATAGAGTTGAAATAGAGTGGGGCCTTCTGTAGAACAGCGTTGGAAGGTTTGACCAGTGGCCCTCACACTTGGAATGTCTAGAAGCCAACTGGGGGAACCTTTCTAGATTCACTTCCAGAGCACCTTATTTCCTAAGCATGGATAGAACCTAACAACCAGCATCCCAGCAAGCGTTCCCAGCTCATCCTACACACTAGACAGGGAACAAAGAAGCTAAGACCTTGCCAGCTCTCACTCACTCTTTATCCTGGTCTGTTTCTCCTAAGGTGAGTAGATGACAAAGGTCTAGGATCCTCTCTGAGCTTTTGTCCCTGATCAGGCAGCAGAGCTTCAATGACTTGGGAATTGTCTGTTCCTTGCTTCCAGTTGCCTTGGTAGTTCAAATAGGCCATGGGCTTACAGAAACATTTGACTCCACTTAGTTCATTTCTGCAGAACACAGTGTGAACTGCGTGGTGGGTGAAGGCTCCCAGCTGGTTTCTCCATGCTGCGTACCACCCACAGTGTTCTGACTGTGACATTCTTCTACACCAGGCCCAGTATACAATCACACGGCCTTAGACCCGGAATGCATCACACCTTCTCCCTCAAGCTCACTCCACAGGATGATGCTCCATATTAATTAAGTTGAAATAATCAGAAGAAACAAATTCTGGAAAAAGAGTGAGCTCCTTGTAGAACAGAGATACACTCCAAAGGAGTGATTTCTTTTCTTTCCTTGGGTGTTTTAATGAATCCATAAGGCAAATACATTTTTTTCTTTAACATTTTCAAATCCTCAAAACTGGAGAGCCAGCTGCCATTGGTCTGATGGAGCTCATATTCATGAAGCCTCTGATTCCTCTGGGAAATAAATCTTCGGGCAATTTCAGTGCTTTAAAGCTAGAACTTGTCCTCACAATGACTTTCCTATTTATAATTACCCATCATTCCCAGGTTTGTTCAGGTGTTCTCACCTGGCCTTTTCCAAGATTGAAGACTTCCGCCAATACCTAGCTTCTACGTGGTGACTCTGGACTATTCCTTATTTGTTTGTTTGTTTGTTTATCTATCTATTTATTTATTTATGTGCATGGATGTTTGCTCACATGTATGCCACTGTACCACATACACCTCCCTCCCCCATGGAAGCCAGGGGTTCTGTCAGAATCCCTGGAGGTGAAGATACACATGGTTGTGAGCTGCTGTGTGGGTGCAGGGAATTGAACCAGGTCTTCTGGAAGAACAGCCGGCACTCTTAATCTGCGAACAGCTCTCTGTAGCCACCCCACCCCCCATCCCTGTGGACTGTTTCACTGAGGGTTTCTTGAACTTTGTGTTTTATGGTTCAACCAATTAACTTTTTGTGCCTCTTCTTCAAATACTTCTTTTACTTCTATATCTTTCATGAGGTAACAAGGCAAAGCTATTGTCTAAAGCACAAAATATCTGTTTACAGAGCAAAGCCAGAAATTATCAAAGACAGTTCTCAAAGTCTACTGGCATACTTATTGGTCAAGAGCTGCAAGGGACTTATTGGTGCCAATCAACTTTGTTTGGTTATCATTGAGTATGATATACACTAGCCCTCTAGTTCTAGAGGAACTAGGATGGTATGATGTGATATATGCTTCACGAAAGGTTTCATATATACATATACATCATATACATCATATACATATATATACATGCATACATACATATATACATACATACATACATACACATATATATATCAAATGGAATATTGAAGTTATTAAATGGAAATCTATACTATTAACTGGAATCTATAAGAAGCTAATTTCCTTTCCTTACAAGATATCCTGGTCACCAAGAGATGATATTCAATACTCTCATTCTACATTGATATAATTTCAGATAAAACAAAGAAACGTGGCATATTCTTTAGTTTATAGACCTTGAAAACCAATATGGACCATGGTATGGTGTATTTCTGTTAAGCCTTTATCATCAATGTAGCCCATTGTTTGGTATATTAGCTATTGTCAACATGGCCTAGGCCATCATATGGAGGTTTGAACATGTTGAAAATATATTAAGTCATGCCACTTTGGTTGTGACTTGAGTACCAATTCACCCTTTGTGTGGCAACACCCACATTTTCTTTAGGAAACAATCTTCCCCTCAGTCCCTTCACCTCACCCAGCTTCATGAGTAGAGAGTATAAGGCTAATCAGAGCATAGTTACTTGTAGAAATTAACTTATGATGTTTGAGCCTAATGCTCTTTGAGAATTTAGAGAAGAAAAGACCCTTCATTTCCACTAAGGTTGTTGTCAGACAGCCATATTGCCACCAAGAGAGGTGTGGTGGTTTGAGTAAGAACAGCCTCCATAGGTTCATATGATCAAATGCTTAGTTACCAGGGAGTGGAACTCATTGATACGATTAGAAGGATTAGAAAATTCAGCTTTGCTGGAGGAAGTGTGTCACTGTGGGTGGGCTTTGATGTTTTCAAAAGCCCACACCAAGCTAGACTCACTCTCTCTCTCTCTCTCTCTCTCTCTCTCTCTGACTACCAATCAAGATGTAGTTCTTGGCTACTGCTCCAGAGCCTGTCTGCATGCTGCCATCCCTCCCACCATGATGATAATGCAGTAAACCTCTGAAACTGTAAACAAGCCCACAATTAAATGCTTTCTTTCATGAGCGTGGCCTTGCTCATGATACATCGTCACAGCAACAGAACAGTGACTAAGACAAGGGGCAAGCCCCAACAGTAACCTTCAGAGGAACAAAAATGGGAACTGGAAGACCAACAACAGCTCTAGAAAAGATTATCAGAAGCAAGGCCAGCTCTGTTTCCAGGAATATGACTTTAGTCATTCACAGGCAAAATACTTCTACTTAATGCCTGCTTCAGTCATTACTACTAAAGAGTAACTACTAACTTGGTAAACAGTATACCAAGGAGCCCTAGTTGGACATCACTAACCAAGTATGGGGATAATCACATCTAAATCTCAAACTCCTTGAATCATTGATTATCGAGAGCTTATCATGTGTGAAAAAAACCCAGGACCTATGAGAAACAAGATTATTCTATCTATCCCACTGTCTTCACAGCCTATAGGCAACCAAAAAGTAGACCTGGTGAATTAAGGAACCACGTACAAAGTCTTAACAGTCCTTAAAAAGTACAAAATGGTGCCATGGATATTCAAGAAATAGAAACTTCAAGAAGGCATTCTTAGAAGGCTTCATAGAATAAGGCTTATTGGAGTTGGGCCTTGAAGAACTGAGTCAGAGCTGGGCTGTAAAACTACTGCCTCTTAGTCTAGCAATGAGCAGCCTAAACACAACTGAGATGTCAGAAGGATGCTAAGCAAGTCTCAAGACAGAGGAGTAGAGCAGTTGCTACTGGCTCCCCAGGTACAGCAAAGGGACACATGTAGCCCTCACTTTGAGCTCTAGCTATCTATATATGACAGGAATATGATAAGACAAGGGCCCCCGACCTGGAAAGTCATCTCAAGGCAGCTAGAAATCATAAAAGCAGATATCATAGAATCACAAGCTATCAAAGCTGGCATTATATTACATAAGAGTAATGAGAGTGGCCACCCTTGACTCCTACTGACTTCAGAAGAAATGCTTTCAGTTTTTCTCAGTTTGGCTGTGTATAATGGCTATGGGTTTGTCATTCGTAGATAGTCTGTATTATTTTCACATATGTCCCTGGTTCCTTCTGGCCTTTTTTCAGGAAATAATGTCGAACTTTATCAAAGGCCTTTTCTGAATCTATTAAGATGATCCTGGGAGTTCTGGTCTTAGGTCTACTTACATGCTTACATACTTACATTTATTAACTTATATATTGAACAGTCCCTGAACTCCAAAGAACTGGATCATGCTATAGAGTTTTTTGTAATGGGCTCTTGAATATGATTTACAAAAAGTGTCTATCAGGGGGAGTTCTCTATTATTTTCTTTCTCTGTTTTGTTCTTACTAGTTTTAATGACAGGACAATACTGGCTATTTTGAATGAGTTTTCTAGTGTCCTTTCCCTTTCTATCCTGTGGCATGGTTTCAAGAGATTTGGTGTTATCTCGGAAAATGAATTCAGCAGTGGATGCCTTATTCCTGGGGCTTCCTTTATGGGAACAGAGTTTATTATTGCTTCAGTCTTCTTGCTTCATGGGGATCTGTTTACATCAATTATGTCTTCTTGATTTAATTTTAGTGGCTGATATGTGTCTATGAATTTATCCATTTCTTATGGATTTTCCAGTTTGAGAGGAACTAAACTTTCAAAGTATTACTTATGTTCCCTGGAGGGAACTTGTTGCAACTACCTCCTTTTTTAATCTCTAGTTTTTACTTTGAGAATGATTTTGGTCTCTTTGGCTAATGATTTGCCAATCTTGTTTATCCTATCAATGGATTGAACTTTTTTGTTTGATCAGTTCTGTGAGCTCTTCTTTTATTTAGTGTGTACATCATATAACAATGCTACAATCTTTATTGTTATTTTTTACCTGCTGCTTTGGGGTATAGCCGGTTCTTGTTTTTATGAAGTCATGAGTTACACTATTATATGACTGAGTTAGCATTAACTATCAACTTGACATAGCCTAGGATTATCAGAAAAAGAATATCGATTGAATAATGTTTTCAATCAAGCTGGTTTATGAACATATCTGTAATGGATTGTCTTGATCATTTTAACTGATCTAAAAGCACCAAGGTCACCGTGAGCGGCACCATTATATAGGCAGGGGCTCCTAGGCTATAAGAAAATTTAGCAAAGGGTCTGGAGAGCTAGCTCAGTGGTTAAGAGAATTTACTATTCCTTTAGAGGGCCCAAATTCAGTCCCCAGCACCATGTCAGTGGCTTACAACGCCCATAACTCCAACTCCAGAGAATCTGGGCACCTCCTGTGGCCTCTCAGGTTACCCACATACATGTTTACAAACATAAACACAGAAGCATAAAAATACCTATAATTAACACAAAACAAAATAAGAAAACTAGCTAAGTCTGAGCCTGCGGATGAGCCATAGAGGAAGCCAAGGAGTGAGCTAAGGAGTGAGCCAAGGAGTGAGCCAGCAGGTAGCTTGCTTCCATTGTCCTGCCTCTTGCTTTCTACCTTGAATTCCTAACCTGACTTTGTTCAATGGTTCATTGTGCAGCATAAACCAAGTAAGCCTTTCTGTCCTCTAAAGTCATGGTCATGGTATTTTATCAAAGCAGCAGAGAAGTTAACTAATACGGTTAGGTTATTTACTTGAGATTTCTCTGGTACTTTGTAAGCATAGGCACCCATAGCTATAACCTTCCCTCTTAGAACAGCCTTAGCTGTGCTCTAGGGGTTCCTACTGACTGTAGGTTCATTAGCACCTATTCTGGGAACATTTTAATTATCAAATGGCTCACTGTGTATAAAGGAGTATATTAGTCAGTCTCCATATGTTTTGTAGCTTCTCTTGTTATTGGCTTCTAGTTTTGGTTATTTGTTTGTTATGGCAGGTCTTTCTGTAGACATGCCAGTGGTATAAATAATGACACAGAGGCTTTTAAAATAGTTTAAAGCTTATCCCTTCATCTGGGACAGTCTCCAGCTACCTCATCCAGCTTAACCTGATGATCTTGCCTATCACCCACTGCGTGACGAGCACTACCCCTTTCTCTGCTCTGCTGCTGTCCACGTCTGTTCCTTTCTGTGTCTGCTCTCTGAATCTCCCATTTCTGCATAATTCCCTTTCATTCTCTCTGTTTAGAAGTTCTACCCTCCTCCTTCCTGCCCAGCTATTGGCCATCAGATCTTTATTACTACCAATCACTAGTGAGACAATCTCTGATACAATTCTAGATTGCCTTGGGCAGGTAAGGAAAGACAAATATTTACAAAACAGAAAATCCAGTGACACTTCATAGAAATGACAATACCAAAACCCTACCAGCACTCAGCTCTCTGCCAATGAAGAATTAACAACTGAAAATACAGAGACACACCTTCACACAATGTGAAGAAAAGTTACCCCAATGGTTTGGTTTTGATCACACTATTTTTTGGGCATGAGTGTTTTGCCTATATACATGTCTGTACATCATGTGCATGCCTGGTGACCTGGAAGTCAGAAGAGGGCATCAGTTGCCCTGGGACAGGAGCTACAGACAGTTGTCAGGAGCCATATGGGTGCTGGGTCCTCTGCAAGGTCAAGTGTTCCTAATAACTGAGCTACCTGGCCAGCTCTTTCACTTCTAGTTTCAATCCACCATGACCTACGAAAATAGAAGAAAGCAGTGTAATTTTGTTGTTTTGTTTTTCTTATTTACTTTATATCCTGATGAGATCTTCCCCTCCCATCTTTCCTCCCAATCTCTCCCTCTCATTTTCTCCCCTCTGCCCCCATTGTCCCATCCTCTCTTTCTCCTCAGAAAAGGGATATCCAATCTGTTGGCCCATCCCTGAGTTTTCTATGGACATCAACCCTCCTTGGCATATCAATCTGCAGTTAATCTAGGCCAATTTTCCCCTGTTGAGATTTGACAAGAAAATCCAGTTAGGGGAAAGGGATCTAAAGTTGGACAACAGGTTTCAGAGACAGCCCCTGCTTCTGCTGTCAGGAAAACCACATGAAGATCAAGCTGCACAACTGTTACATATGTGCTGAGGGCCTATTTATGTCCCATGCATGCTCTCTGGCAGTTCAGTCTCTGTGGCCTCCTATGGGTTCAAGTTAGTTGATTCTGTAGGTTTCCTTGTGGTGTTCTTGAGTTCTCTGGCTCCTTCAATCCTTCCTCCCCATCTTTCTCTAAAATTCCCAAGTTCAGACTAATGTTTGACAGTGGGTCTCTGCATCTGTTTCCATCAGTTGCTGGGTAACCCTCTCAGACGATAGTTATGCTAGGCTTCTGTCTTCAACCACAGCTTGGCCATCAGTCATCAGTTGATCATTCCCTCAATTTCTGTTCCATCTTTACCCCTGTATATCTTTTAGGTAAGACAAATTTTGGGTCTAAGGTTTTGTGGCTGGGATGGCATCCCAGTACCTCCATTAAAAGTCTTTTCTGGTTTTAGAAGAAGGCCATCTCAGGTTCCATCATACCCATTGCTAGGAGTCATAGCTATAGTCACCCACATAGATTCCTGGGGGTTTCCGTTGTTCTGGGCTTTTAGCCCATCCCAGAGATGCTCCCCTTCTCTTTCCCCATACTCTTTCCCTCCAACCTCCCCCAACTCCTTCCCCTTCCATCCCCTCCTGATGTCTATTCTATTTTCCATTCTCAGTGACATTCAAGCAACCCCTATGGGCTCCTCCTTATTACTTAGCTTCTTTGGGTCTGTTGTAGCATGGTTGTCCTGCATTTTATGGCTAATATCCACTTATTGGTGAGTACATACCATATTTGTCTTTCTGAGTCTGGGTTGCCTCACTCTCGATGATCTTTTCTAGTTCCATCAATTTGCCTGCAAGTTTCATGATGCCATTGTTTTTAATAGCTGAGTAATATGCCATTGTGTCACTGAGTAATACTACATTGTGTAAATGAACCAATTTTCTTTATCCATTCTTTAGCTGAGGGACATCTAGGTTGTTTCTAGTTTCTGGCTATTATGAATAAAGCTACTATGAACATAGTTGAGCAAGTGTCCTTGTGTTATGGTGGAACATCGTCTGGTATATGCCCAGGAACTGTATAACTGGGTAAGGTAGAACTAGTCCCAATTTTCTAAGAAACTTAAAAATTGATTTTCAAAGTAGCGGTACAAGTTTACAATCCAACCAGCAATAGAGTGTTCACTTGCTCTACTGCCCCAGTTCTGGAAAAATAACACAGAGGATTATTTTTATTTACAATGCTTTTGGCTGCAACGAAGCTTGTTCCCAACTATCTCCTAACTCAAGTTTCCCTTTTATACTAATTTAAGTTCTGCTACATGGCTGGTTACCTTTCCTCAGTTTCATACATCTGACTTTTCAGGGGCAAAATCTTATATTGTCTGACTCTTTCCCTGAGTGCTTGTGTTCTCTCTCTGCCAGATTACCCACCTTCTGTTCTGTCTTTTGCTGTAGGCCATAAGCTTTAAACAATCAGAAGGTGCCTTAGGCAGGTAAGGAAGGACAGAAATACATTTTCACATAGTATGTATAAACAATTTACCTACACACTACATCCTCACTAGCATGTACTATCGCTTGAGGTTTTGGGTTTAGCCATTTTAATGATGTAAGGTGGAATTTAGGAGTCATTTTGATTTGCATTTCCCTGCTAAGGATGTAAAACATTTGTTTAAGTGTGTCTTGGCCACTAAAGATTTCTCTGTTGAGAATTCTCTGTCTAGAGCTATACTCCATTTTTTAATTGGGCTATTTGGTTTGATGTCTAGTTTCTTGAGTTCTTTATATATTTTGGATATCAGTGTACAGTCAAATGTATTGGTGAAAATCTTTTCCCACTCTGTAGGCTGGCATTTTTGTCCTTTTGAACGTGTCCTTCACCTTACAAAAGCTTTCCAGTTTTGTAAGATCTCATTTGTTAATTGTTGAACTTAGTACCTGAGCTGTTGGTGTTCTATTCAGGAAGTTAGTGCATTCAAAGTTATTTACCAATCTGTCTTCTATCAGATTTAGTGTTTCTAGTTTTATGTTGAGGTCACTTGGACTTGAGTTTTGTACAGGATGAAAGATATAGATCTAATATAGTTTTAGCTTCTTTGTCAAAACTCAAGTGTTCGTAGCTGTGTGGATTTACTTCTGGGTATTCAATTTTATTTCATTGATCAACTTTTATGTTTTATGCCAGTACCATGTGGTTTTTATTACTACTGCTCTAAAGTACAGCTTGAAATCAGGATTTGTGATACTTCAGAAGTTCCTTTATTGTACAGGATTGTTTTAGCTATCTGGAACTTTTTGTTTTTCAATATGAGGTTGAGTATTGTTCTTTCAAGGTCTGTGAAGAATTATGTTGGAATTTTGATGGGGATTACATTAAATCTGTAGATTGTTTTTAGTAAGATGACTATTTTTACTATGGTAAACTGACTGATCGATGAGAATAGAATATCTTTTCATCTTCTGATGTCTTCTTCAGTTTCTTTCTTCAAAGATTTAAAATTCTTATCACACGGGACTTTGATTTGATTCATTAGTTATCCCAAGATATTTTATATTTCTTGTGGGTTTTGTTAAGGGTTTTTTCCCTTTAATTCCTTTCTTTGCCTCTTTATCATTTATATACTGCCCAGGTCCTCTGGCTTTTAGAGTTTCTGTTGAGAAGTCAGGTGCAATTCTGATAAGTCTGCCTTTATATGTTACTTGACCTTTTCCCCCTATAGCTTTTGATATTTTTTCTTTGTTCTATACATTACATATTTAAATTATTATGTGATAAAAGGATTTTCTTTTCTAATTTAATCTAGTTGGTGTTCTGTAAGCTTCTTGTTTATATACATCTCTTTATGTTAGAAAATTTTTCTTCTTTTTTATATTTTAATTTTCTTTTTAATTGACTTTTATTTATTTACATTTCAGATCTTATCCCTTTTCCCCATTTCCCCCTTCCCCCATAAACCCTACCCCATCTCCACTCTTTTTTTTGTTTTTATACCATTTTAATTATATGCAAGTATTAAGGTCAGTTCTAGGTTGAGGAACTAGCAATACAATAGATACATATAGTCAAGGAACAAGCAAGACAATAAACACAAATAGTCAAAGAACAAGCAAGGCAATAAACAAAGTTCCATGATCACTCCCATGATCACTGTTTCTAAGGGCTTATCAGGATAACCTAAATATCTGAGCCTACTTTTCTGTCCTAGCCAAAAGTAATTTTTATACCTGAAGCCTACTTCTTTGTTCTAGCCTAAGATTTAAATTCCTGACCAAAATTACTTCTTTGTTCTAACCTAATGTCTAGTCCTGCCTGAAGCCCATTTCCTTGTCCTTGGTGAATGTCAGATTTCTGCCAAGCAGACCCAAAAGCTCTCCACATCTCTCCCTTTTTTATTTCATAAACAAGACTGAGCATGTCTTAGGTCATTCTGCCAAGAATGCCTTCCTTACTCATCATGGAATATGCATTATCAAAGGCAATGCACTTATGTCTTAGGTTGGTAAGGCTCTGTGCAGAATCTTACCCGTCCTTGGCTTGCCAGCCTGTTAAATTAATAACTCTGTCTGGAAGTCCATTTTCAGTTTCAAATCATGTACTTTGGCTGCCAACATGTTGATATTGTTAAAGACAAACTTTAACACGATGGGCAGGAATAAAAGTATTCCAAGGACAAAAAGGGCTAGCATCATTAAGATATATATGCCATTTTTGAAGCTTGGTCAAAATGGAAATACTGACCTTGAGCCATGAATAATTTTATCAGCAATATTTGTAGCATCAAAGCTCAGCATAGCAGCAGTCTTTAAATTCATAATCTCACTATACAAAGTTAAAACATCCAGAGAGGTGTTAGAATTGTGCCAAATACCCTGCAAGCGTCTTTAAACTTTTTCCTAATTGTAATGACTATCATTGTAAATTTTAGAAATAATACAACTTCACTGATATTTGGCATAACATTTGAGATGACTCTTTACTCTTAAACTCTGAACCTTCTTCCAATAATTTGAATAGGATAAAGAGCATCAATCCAATGTTCCACATGCTTCTGTAATTCCTCTTGGGAAATTTTCTTCTACAATTTTGTTAAAAATATTCTCTGGCCCGTAGATGTAGGAATTTTCTCATATATATATTTCCTCAGCAGTTCACTGACCTTCTACCTTCTAGAATAGATCATATTGCAGGTAATAAAGCATGTCTCAACAAATAAAAAAAATTACACTGGAATTCCCCTAAAAGCACCCCCAAGAACAATAATCTGCATCTCATACCCTGCACCTTATTAGCCCCTATCAACTCTGCCTGCTTTCCTGGAGACATACTGGCACTAGAGATACCAGGTAATCCTCTAGCCTCCACAAGCCACTGCTACCAATTTCTCCGAAAGCACCCTCAACAGCCATAAACTGCATCTCATACTCTGAGCCCCATTTTCTACCCCACAAATCTGCCTGCTTACCTATAGGCAAGACCTGATTCAGAAACATTAGGTAAGACTCACCTCCAAGCCCCTGCCCATAAACTTGCCTGACAGCACACACAACAGTGGTAAGTTGTACCCCAAACCCTGTGCTCTATTTTCTGTGCCACAACTCTGCCTCCATTTGTAGAGGACTGCTGGTCCTAGGGACAACCAGGTAAGACCCTGCCCTAAGCCCTTGCCTGGCATATTCCCCTAAAACACACCCATCGACCTCAAATTACACTTTATCCCCTGGACTACATTTTACAGCCCACAGTTCCACTTGCCTTCCTGGAGGACCTCAGCCACACTGGTATTAGGGACCCCAGAGGCCTCACAGGTCACAGAAACCCAATGGAGGCATCTTACTGGACCTGAAGAGTAGCCACTAGAACTCAGGCCAGTGGACAGAAAGAAAACAGAAACCAAGGGAGAAAAATCCCTCAAACATTCATCCAACAAAGAATGAAATGACTGTAAAATCAATTTACAAAGATGATAGAGGTCTTTAAGAAGAAATAAATAAAGAAACATAAGAAAATACAATCAAACAGAAGGAAATGAATAAAACTGTTCAAGACCTGAACATGGAAATAGAAAATGAAGGAAAACACAAACTGTGGGAATCCTGGAGATGGAAAACCTGGGGAAGAGAAAAGGAACAATGGACATAAGCATCACCAACAGAATACAAGAGATGGAAGAGAGACACCCAGGCACAGAAGGTACAATAGAAGAAATCAATATAGCGGTAAAAGAAAACATTAAATCTGAAAAGTTTCTGACACAAAAAATCCAGAAAATCTGGAACACTATGAAAAAAAAACACCTAAGAATTATAGAAATAGAAGAAAAAAAAATATATATATATACATATTTCTTTTCTAAATTATAGTTTAACAATAAAATGTCTTTGTTGCCCTCCCATCTGAATGACCCATTTAAAGATGGGAGTGGGGTATTGAAGTCAACTACTGCTACTGAATCAGAACCCAAAAGACCTTTTATATCCACAGATGTTTGCTTCTTACCAAATTGAGTATTTCTACTTACATCGCGTATGTATTTATAACTGTTAAGTAACCTAAGTGGATCATTCTAACAATATGTCATGGCCTTCTGTATCTATTCTGACTAATTTTGGTTTGAAGTCTACATTATTGGATATTAGAATAGTTACAGCACCATGTTTCTAGATTGATTTTTGCTTGATAAATTGATTTCTTTGACTCTCAATCTTTGTCTTTGTCAGTGAGATTTGATTAGAGAAAATTACATCTAGACTCTTTATCCAGTCAGCCAGTCTGTGTCTCTTTATTGGTGATTTGAGGATGTTAATACTTAAGATTCTTATTGAGAGCTGTTTACTAACCCCTGTGCAGCTAGATTACTGTTCGTTCTTTCCTTTCTCCTCCTTAACATGAGGGGTTTTCTCATTTATTGTTTGGACATAGCTCCCTTCTGTTCATCTATCCTTCCCACAAAATGTATTCTTTCCTTTGTTCTCATTACCAAGATTGACTCTTTTCTTTTCCTGTGTATAGCAGGAAAAGTACCTTCTGCAGTCAGGTTTGGCAGTCATGAGCTGCCTTAGTTTGTGCTTCTCTCAAAATACTCCTATTTCATGGTCAACTTTAAAGGATAGCTTTGCTGGATTTAGTAATTTTTTTTTTTTTTTTGGCTTTTGGAGTTGCTGTGAGAGAGATTATATTATTCTGCTGTGTTTGTCTTTGTAGGTGAGTTGGCATTTTTCCTGCACAACTTTTAATAATTATTTGCTTTGTAGTCTTCACATCTTGGAATGTTCTGGAAAAGAGTTCATCATGTCTATTTGGGGCTCTAATTGTCTCTTGTGTTTGGACATTAATTTCTCTAGATTAAGGGAAGATTTTGCTATAATTTCATCAGACAGTTGCTCTACTCTTTAGTGTCTGCCTGTTTCTTGTCTAGCCCCTGGATTCTTCTATCTGGTCTCTTCAGACTATCTCAGAGTTTTTGAATGTTGTGGCCAAGCCCATTTTTTTTACCTGATGTTCAAGGGAAGCATTTCTTAAACCTTATTCTCCATCTGCAACACTCTTGGTTTGTTTTGTTTTGTTTTGTATTTGTTTTTCCTGGTTGACTTTATTGATCATGATTTCCACAGTATTTTTTCATTTACTCAATTGAGTTTTTTATTCCAGCATTTCAATTTGCTTAATTTCTCAAAATCTCAGCTTCTCTTCTGAATATTGCTTGTCTTCTCATTCATTTTGCCGACTTCTGTTCTACATTACTGACATTCACATTGGGTCCTGGCTTGAATTCATTTGCTTGTTAGTATCCTCCTTAAGCTAATTCATCATTTTTACTAGTAAACTAATGAAATCTTCATGCAGCATTTCATCTGTTTTAACATTGTTTAACTCAACATGTGACCTTGTAGAGGATTCGTGCCACCTCGACATTCGTGTCATTTGCTATCTCTTGTGTTTCTGTGATGTGATCTTTGCATTTGTTGGACATCTCAACTAGTTTGATTTGGGGATTTTCTTATTAAGGAACCTATTCTTGGGGTTCACTCTCCAGTTCCAGTCAGTGGGGAGAAAGCAAACTGTTAGTATAGCATCAGAGTCAAATGGTACAATGAATAGGAATATACTGTAAATCAATTAATGTTCATCGACCTCACTGAGGAACATAGGCCAGACAGTGGGACCACTAACGTAGAGAGCATAGCTCCCAGCCCTTCTTAGGAGCTACAGAGACGAACCGCTGACTGATGAGGTCCTTCTCTGTGCATCGCCTGTCTTTGGCTCTGTATTCGTTGGGTATCATATCACTACTCTTGCACAGTTTTGGAGCACTTCCTCTTCCTCTTTTTGAAATACAGTTCATCTTTTCATGTTTTAATTTTTCCTCACCAGGTTGCATGGATGCACTGTCTAGTCTACTAGCTTACCTGGAAGTCCTCTACATTTATTTTCATAATACTACCTCAACAGCCTTTAGAAGCATTATAGACAAAGCTTTATAAGCCCTCGCCCTCTCCCCAAAAATTCCCAGATAAAGTAATTCAGGCTTTTAGATGGGAAACAGCCTGACCCCTCACCCTGATCTCAGTGGAGAACTGAGATCAGAACAATCAGAACCTATTCTGCCTCACTGGTGGCCAACATTCTCTTGGCCAACCGTCAGTCGGATCCACCACTAACACCAGTGAACAATGAGACACCAGGTCCTTTTCGTGAGTGATGAGGGAGCTGAGGTTATGAAGTTATGACTCAACATGCCCAACATTCAATAAAGCTACTTCTTTTTGAGATCTCTGCTATTAGTAAAAGAACTGATTGGAGGTGACGTTGTAGAGAAAATACATACCAGTAATTAAATAACAAATAAGCACAGCAACTGTCTTACACACTAACAGTCTACACACACTGGTTTTACTTCATCTATGATACTAAGCAGTGGGCATGAGACTACATCTATGCCCTCACTCTTTTCTGAAGAGCTTGTATTCAGAAAGGGAAAACACAGCCTTGCAGACAAATAACTGCTCACACCCAACACCAACAGCTGAAGTACAGATAGGTACAAAGTGCTCTGGTAGCCCAGAGGAGGAGGGTATGAATAAGCCTTCTTACCTCGTGATCAAGCCTGCTGCCCTCTGGGCTGTGAGCTTCCCAAGGGTAGCAGGCACTGGCATGACTCATCATAATCAAACATAACACAAGGAACATCTGAGATCACCTGCTAATGCTCACCGAACAAACTCTCCGGGAGGGGGTCAGAAAGCAACTGCAGTGCAGCTACCCGGGGTCATGTAGCTTCACTTTGCTTCATGACACCCTCTTGGAGAGTTTATTCAGTGAGCACTAGCAGGTGATCTCAGATGTTCCTTGCTTAGGGGACTGAGTTAGCAGATCTCCTCAAGTCCCCTGTCCTGTGTCAAGGACCCCAGCCACCAAGGCCCTGGCTTTGGTCTGAGATCAGAATCAGCTGGCCTGGAGGCCTCTCTCACCTGCCACAGTTATCTTGAAAGGCAGAGTGACTCTGAGATCCATGGTCTCAGCAGGCCAGCTCATCCGTCAGGACTCCAGCACCTCACCTTGAACAAGGAAGATAAGAGAATAAAATAACACCTGACACAGCCTTATCATCTGATAATACAACTTCAGTTTTTCCATTAAAGTAACTGAGAGCCTTAGTCCTGCACTTTGTCTGATAAAGAGATCACAGGAAACAAAGCTATTAATTTTTATCTCTGCTCTGCAATAGCAGATTTGAGTGAATTCAATATATCCAACAGGGGAAGTACTTTTTCTAACAGTACAACTCGATTAACTTGGTTATTTTTTTCCTCCTCCTTGCTTTTATTTCTTGTAACATTTTTCTCAAAATCTCTAATTGCAGATGTGTGTGTATATATACACACACACACACACACACACATATATATATATATACATATATATACACATATACACATATACACATATACACATACACATGCACACACACACACACACACACACATATATATTAAATGTTTTGTTCTCCATGCTCTATCCCTGTACTAGGGGTTATTATATGGATTATTTACTGTACAATATGGGGAACTTGAGAGGTTACTTACTTCAGTAATTAACTGAGTTAACAATAATCAGAACTCAGTAGTTCCACCTTTAAAACGAGGCGTTGGACTGGTGTTCAGTATGGTTGTTTAGCTCCTACACCTCAGGAAACCGGGACTGAGTAGGTCACTTAGCAGGTCAGGTGAGATAAGCAGGAAAGTCTCTCTTGTACTCAGGAACTGAAAGATAACAGTAGAATCAGACAACTATGGTTCCTAATGCAGACTCATGCCTCAGGGTCTGAATGATGGCCTTTCCTGCCATTTTAGGCTTCTACTGTGATGTTCTGCCACGCCAAATACCAGATCCACCTGAAGCTATGACCAAGTGAATCTTTCCTCCATATGGTTGTTTATTCCGTATATTTTTGTTTCCAGGAGAGAAAGCTGACTAACACATTATGTTACAGTGGAACATTTGAGAAACATGTCTTTGGGAGATGCCCACATCTGTCAGTGCCAGCCTCCCAGTGGTTTCCAGCTGGGGAATGGCAGTTGACTACAGGCCCTATGTGCACTCTCAACTGGCCTGTGGATGCTGGATGAGAGACAGAGGTGATTGAATAACAGACTTGTTGAAGATGAGCTGTGATAGAGAGAGAGCTCTTCCTAAGCAAGACCTGTCAAATGGGGTCACTTAAAAGTCTTGAGGCAAACCCAGGATCCTTATCCAGCTGGCCTCTGGCTTAACCTCCTGGAAGATTCTAACTTTATCCTTTAAATGCAAGTCTCAATAATTCTTGTGTTTGCTTGCAAATAAAGCTAGAGCTGACTTGGTTTTCTTGTAATACCCTATCTCAAAAGAGAAAAATTTCAAATAATCCAAGTGGAAGTAGCTGGGAGAGATTTTACAGCTAAAGCACTACAGTGTTACATACATAGACCTAGAGGTTGGAGTGGTGGCTCAGCGGTTAAGAGCACCTACTCCTATTAACTAGAGGACCTTGATTCCATTCCCAGCACACATAAGGCATCAGCCATCAGTAGCACCAGTTCAAATAGATCTGTTGCCCTCTTCTGGCCTCCTCAGGCACTGTATGCATATGGTACACAGACATACATACAGGATAAACACTCACACAGAACCATTTTATGGAAGAAAGGGGAAGAGGATTCCGGGAACCTCACTCATGCTTGTTTTCCCATGCTGAGAGTTCCTGGAAGGAAGCTGCCTTTCTCTGCAGGCAGATGATGGACTGATTAAAGCTGTGGGGCTCTGGGAGATTGGAATGCTGCAGGCCCAGAGCAACTCACCTTATATTCGACTAGCTTTAGCCTAGAAATAGCCATTCCTTCCCCACCTCTGAGTCAGAACTAACACCCTGTGTCTAATAGATAAAACCCTTTTAGAATCTATTAATTTATCATATTCCCAGCTTTCCACCAAAGGCTGAGGATGTCATCCTACGGCATCAGAGGCCTGTAGAAGTGATTCCCTCATCTTCCTGTAACCGCCTCTCCATTCTACCCAGAAATGTATTTTTAAACTGCCTTTGATTTATGGTTTTTTTTTTTGTTCTGTTACTACAAAACTGCTTCCGTGTCAGAACACTGTATTTGGGGAGGTCTAGATATACGTTCTCTAGCTATGATCTCTCACATTTGTTCCAGAATAAGACATTTTTCTCCTTTAAGGTGACAGTTGTTTCTTTCAATGATGCTAAATACAAAAATAAGGTAGCAGGGAAGTTCTTGACTGCCATTGCAAAACGGGAAAGTGCTGGATTGCCTGGCTGTGATCATGTGATCAGAGGAAGCTGGGCTGAATCTTTCAGCTAGAATTTGGCTTCTGCTTCCTTAAATAAGAGACACTAAATGGCCAAAAAGACCAGATATTCTTCAGCAATGGGTTTTCAGTGAATATAACATTCATATAACCATTTATTTTATTAGTATGTGATAACAGCTAATGACAAGCTTCCATAAAAAAATTGTAAAAATAATGCTGAAATATATAAACTAAGATTGTGTAAGTTACCAAAAAGAATATAACACTAAAAAGTAAATCAAAGGAATTGACTGTTAGGCAAACATACCTTGGGAGTCTCACCTGAGACCATGGAATTCCATCCTGTGGGATTTGGAGATAAAGGATCATTCATGACCTCAACCCTGAGATAAGATGAAACTTCTTTTTAAACATTTTATCTTTCTAAAGTATTCCATTTTAGTGCACTACTTTGCACTAAATCTGTTTGTAGTCTTTAATATAAAATTAATTCTCCCAAAATATGCAGGAAAGTTGAAATCCCAGAAACCCCATGGTTTGGTGTATGTGTTTAGAGTTATTAAGTTGCCCAAATGCTTGTATAAACATGACTACAATGACCCTTTCTTTGTTCTGTATAACAAACTGATGAAGCAGGCAATACCCAGTTTCATGAATGGGGAAATTGAAGAACAAAGAAATTAAGTAATTTCCTAACAGTATTCGGGACCAAGATACATAAAGCTTGAAGAAACTCGTATTTCTTGCTTCAAGCCCTGGCCTTTTTTCTTGGCTCCCATGTTTACTTACCATTTAGGAAATAACCAAGAAGTGACCTACTGGATCCATCGTGAGCCTGGGATGTTGTGCTGGTGAGGCACAACACTCCCTGAGCCCATTATGAGCTGAACTGATCAAGATGGTGGCACGGGGGCTCCCAGCATCCCATACATTTCATCCCAGTATCTGTGTATGTGTCTTGACACACTGCCAGATTCCTCTGGAGCATGAGTCACTCTAGGCTCAAATTTTTCTCTCTAATCAATTTATCCATCAGCAATTTCATGAGCCTGGAAGAAAGGAGTCTCCTTTTCCTGGGCTCCCCAAGAAATGTCTCAAGTTGTTCTAATAGTGACAGTAAATCTTAGCCTTGGGAGGCAGCTAATCAATCCCGAGCGCAGCATGAGGCAAGGATGGAAAGCCAGAAGTCTGCCTCCAGGATCCTGCACTTGACTCAGCCAGGATATGATTGTGGGAAAACCACTTAATCCGTTCGGTGTGGGCTGGACTAGGGAATGAGGAGGCTGTCCTCAACCGTCCTCCCAAGAAGATGGGGAGAACAGTGAGATAATGTCTGGGAAGCTCTTTGAGCTCCTAAGAAGCAAGAAGCTGCAGAAGCACAAGGTGTTATTACCTCCAAGCCCACACCAGCCAAGGACACCACTTTAAGGCTCCCACAAAAACCTTCTCATGGCCCTCACATGAAAGGGCTGGCTGATTGGGTGCTTCTCACCCAGTCCCAGTCGACTTTCCCAAGCTTCCAAGGATTAGGGGAGTGGGGTCAGTTAGAGAGGATGAGTGCTGTTGAAGTGAGGTTTTACATCCTAAAGTTACAGCCTCCCGAACGGAAGAGGATTTCAGCAGTAGTTCCTGTGTGCTTAATCTAGAGAAGAGAAAGCCTAGGACCCAAGAGCCTCCTACCTCACTCACAGTCCTGGGAGCAGTACAGGGTAAGATGGTAACCAGGTTCTTGCCTCTGACTTCAGCCTTAAGGGGGAATAGGCAGCTTCTCAGGAATGCATGAAACAATAGACCATCTTTGCAAAGTGCACCAAGACCCAAAGGCTCAGGCTACCTGGTTCTGTAACTGTTTGTCCTTGGGCACATCACTTCAACATTTCTAAGTTTGGAAAAATGGAAACGAAAGCAAATGATGCCAACCTCTGCCATTTTTCTCCTGGTGGACAACCCCTTAGTCCATTTATCACCACAATGGACTGCTTCCATTGTTGTAAGAAAGTAGGAAGGAAGCAGGCCCCCTGTGTCTCTACACTATACAGCCAGGACCTGAGACGTTGACAGAGAGAAGCCTGGTGCTTGAACTGAGCCTGAACAGGTGGATCAGTTGGAAATGAAACTGGAAGGCTTGTCATCGTCCTCCATGGGAGGATACCAGTCAGCTCTACCTTCTTCCTGCACAAAAGGTCTACAGATATGAAATTCAAAGGGCCAAAGCCATGAGACCACAAGTGTTTTCAAAATGTATTTAGTCTAAAAAAAAAGTTCTAAAAAACAATCTGTATTATTTTTCCCCCTAAACTTAGCCACCAATAAAATATGTCTCAATCCAAACTGCATAATATACTTTGAAAAGAACATATTTTAATATTTTAATAAATTATAAAAGTCAAATACAAATACAGACTTACTCTGCAAATTGAAAAATACCACAGGTAACACCCACTTGGCCACAACTTCATAAACACTCTCTCCTCTCAACTCCTTTGTGCCTGAGAAATTTGTGTGCAATCCTGAGATGTTTGAAAATGTACACAAGTCAAACACTTACTGATAACAAGTAATAAAGAAATTTATTTTAAAATAGTTATTTGGTGTACAAATAACTTTACTATTTGCTAAATAAAGATAAAGACAAGTCTGCATACTAGTGAAATGGATATATTATTCACCTGCATAAATAATTAAATTTTGGCTGAATACTTGTTACTGCATTCAATACTGTATAGACAGTCTCAAATATATTTTAGAGTTTATCATGTTTTTATTTCATGTTCATACATGCAGAGAATACCATTACACATAAGCACACTACAAAGTGGTTAAATACATTTAGGGCCATTTCAGAGGTTGTTAGACACTTTGTCCTAGTCTTGAGCCAAAACTCATTTAATGCCTTTAAATAATTTTATTTATTTATTTATTTATTTATGTATTTAATGTATATAGGTGTTTTGTCCACTCATATGTTTATGTATCATGTGTGTGCTTAGCTCCCTCAGAGGCCAGAAGAGGGCATCAGATCCCTTAGAACTGGAGTTACAGATGGTTGTGGACCACTATGTGTGGGTGTAGGAAATTGATCCCCAGTCCTCTGCAAGAGCATCTGGTGCTCTTAACTGCTGAGCCATCTAGTCAGTACCCATTTAATGCTTTTAAATCTAGAACTCAAATCAGCAAGAAAAAAGCAATTAAAAAACAAAAAGCGAAAACTTTCCCACGTGACACGTTAATAACGTGACACGTGCTGAGGAGTGACAGTAGCGAAATGTTAAGTCTTTTATTTCCCATGAATAAGCCATTACATTTCTATAAGGTCAGTAAACTTCATATTATAGTAGAAACACTGTAATTCAGAAGAACAAAAGACAGTCTCAGATCTGAGAGGGGTGCTTGGGCAGTGTTCACTGGACCGTGTGTCATTCTTCATGCACAATGCCAAGGGCAACTGTGGTGTGTTCAGAGCCAAGGGTGCAGAGAAGTCCCACAATCAACATGGGAGAGCGCAGTCAGAAATATGCTGAGATCATTATGCATTGATTTCAAATTAATTTTTGGTCCTCATGGATTCAGAAGTGTTTTACTGTTGCCAAATATTTCGTGATCTCCAGGTTCAATTATGGCATCCCAGATTGAAGCATTGTTCTTTATCATTGACAATTTCATACACATATATAATGTATCTTAATAATACCCGCCCTGACCCTTTCCAAATCCCTCAAGAGTGCCCCCTATCGAATCTCCTTCCTATTTTGATTTTTTTTGTGTTTTTTTTTTTTTAATCTATAGAGTCCAACTAAAAATGCTCACATGTACACGGACATGGGCCATCCATGGGGATATGGAGAACTTACCAGCATCCTCACTTTTAGAGAATACTACCTTCTCCTCCTGGCCACCGTCATTGCCAATAGTTCCTCAACTAGGAATGGGGCCTCAGGAGCCATTCCCGGCCCGATGCTGAATTTTGTTTCTGGCTTGACTTGGGGCTGGTCTTGTGTGGGTAACCAGAGCTGCTATGAAATCATGTGTGTGACATCCATGTCATGTCCAGAGGACAGCATTTCACAGCATCCCTCCATACTTTTCAGCTCTTTCATTCTTTCTGGACACTCCCTTTTACTCAGTCATCAAAGTCTAAACCACCTTTTAAGAAGCTCTGGACCTTGACTGTCTCATTCCTGACCCTATTCTCTCTCCTATTCTTCAGTAATTCCAAATCCTTTAAACATTCTTTCTTCTCCTACCTTTGGTGTTATTTAAAAAATATCCACAAAATGGATGGAAACAGAGGATGCTATGTTAAGTGAAACAAGCCAAACATGGAAATACAAATGCACCAGAATCTTGCTGACAGGCAAAATAAAAAAAATAGCATCAATTTACACCAGAGAGAGCCAAAAGTTTGGAAAGTAGTATAGGGAGTGGACAGTGACAGCTCAGTTAATGGATATAAAAACACAGCAATAAGTTCTGCATTCCATAGGACAGTAGGGTGACTGTGCTGTTTTGCAAATTATTACGTATTCTGTGAATAACTAAAGGAGAGGAAAGTGACGAAACACAAAGAAGCAATAAGTCGATGGAAAACTACCCTGATATTTGATGAGTACCTACTGCACACATGTATGGAAATAATACATGGTAATACATAAACAGTTGAAATTAGTGCTTATTACGCAAATTTTAAGTTGAAAAATCTGGGACTATTAACTACCTAGATTGATCATCACAAATGGTATATATGTTTCAATACTGCATAGTACCCTCAAATATGAAAATTTAAATTATTCAAGTAAAAATATTGCAATTTATTGTCTATGTAAATGGTGTGATGCTGTATAATAGTTCCACTATTTTTTTTAACTTACCACAGGGTGGTTAGCTTGCGACGTAAGTTGCTACAGATGTGTCATAGCCCTGAGGTGAGGCTGGAACTTTACAGTATTGGTACACCAGTCCCTGTAAGCCAACTCCCTGTGGGTGGACCTGTAGGCAGAATCTATTGTGATAAATAGCTTTACATTTTTCTCTTTAGAAACAGACAATCGCATCTTTAAAAATGACCGCTGGCAGCGAGGGCTATTCTGGAGGGTTGAGAGGGTGAAATGGAAAGAGAGAAATTACAAAATTCTATTATAATCTGAAAAATAAAAGACTTTTTACAAAGAATTTGACTGGAAAGATATTACCAATTTAAAAATCTACCAAGTAGAGAAGAAAACCCGCATTTTCACTTTCTTGATTAAACTGTGATATTCTCAATATTTTAAAAACTTTTGTCAATTTGATAATAAAAAGAAAATGTATTGCTTGTATTTATTTGAATCTTGCTGATGACATTTTTCCTTAATGTGGGGGAAATAGTGTTAACATCACTAATAGAAGGATGTTATGGTTGGCAACTGAAGGCTCTAGGCTGGCTTCTGAGTCCTGGGACACGGACAAGCTGAGGGCTGACTCCTAGCAAACGGCTCGATGGTCTCACTTAACTCTCCTGTCAGAAGAATGGGTGTAGGCAGTGCATTGACTTGTCCAGGGAAGTGCTTTGTAAGTGGTCAGTGCTGAGCTTTAGAAGTTGATCAAATGAAGTTAAGCCAGGAGGGCTACGTAACTCCAGCCCACTCACAGCTACACAACCTCCCATCTTCAGTAACAACATATATAAGTTACATTTTTTTGGCAATCTAAGAGATGAAGCTTTTGAGGTTTCCTTTTTGGTGGTCTGAGATATATATATATATATATATATATATATATATATATATATATATATATATGCATATATACATGGCAAAACCGTCTCAACAAAAAATATATATGTATATATAGTCAGTGAAATTATTTTAGCAATCCAAGACATGAAACTTTTGAGTTTTCTTTTTTGGTTGTCTGATATGCATATATATGCGTGTATATATGCATATATATAGCATATATAAATTATACATGTATACATATACACGTATATATAGCAAGACTATCCCAACCAAAAAACTATATATGTGTATGTATACATATGTGTGTATGTATATATACATGGGTATATATGTGTGTATAACCATATATATATTTTTATTGTTGTTGTTGAGACAGTCTTGCTATGTTGCTCTGTCTAGCCCAATACTATTCATCTTAGGCTAGTCCTGAACTTGCAGTGCTCCTCCTGTTTCATCCTTGTGAGGATTTGGATTATAGATATGTACCACCATGAATAGTTTTTAAAATGTAATTCAACAATTGTATGTCAGTCAATAGCACTGGGATGTTATCTTAGCTCAGGCCTCTTACTTCAGCCATGGGAGGGCTCTTCTCAGTATATTTCTATTGTCATAATTGCAAGGTTAGAAAGCAAAGAACATCCGAAATTGGGGGCATGGAAGATTTGATAAACCCATGACACAAATAGTGTATTATATACTATAAATATCAAAGAAATAACAAGATAGGTTTAGTTTTTGACCACAGAACCCCGTCTCCTTATCCTAATTACACGTGGTCCACATGGTCTGGATGGGCTCCTCCCCTTTCCCTTATGTGGAATACGTAGCCTTGGCTTACATAATGTAATTGTAATTACAATTGGTGTAGTGTCCAATTCTGTGATTGGCTCAGTCAGTATGATTTCTTCAGTTTTTAATGAGAACTTTTCTGCTTTCCTACAGCATGTGATCCTGAAGGGACTTTGTTCTAGAAACTTCTGAAGTCCTTCCTGGGGGCCGGGGGGACTGAGGGAAGAGGGTCTTAGAATTGAGTCACTATAAAGGAAGAGTAACTGAGAGAAGAGAAAGCAAGTCCCTGCAACCATCCTCGCACTTCCCTGCCCCCCGCCCCCCACCCTCCACCCAGTCCCTGCCTCCGCAACTCTAGTCCTCCTGACTTCTCATCTAACAGGTTCTGATCCTTGAGTGTCGTCTGTAGTGATGCTATAGGGAGTCTCTGCATACAAACATGCTTAATGTTTCTCCACTCACACAAAAAGGCAGAGTGGAATTGGAGCAGAAGCCAGGCCCGGAAGCTTTGTCTCTTTGTGACTTGGTTTCGGTCACTGTAAGCCACTGGAAAGAGACAAGAGAGGCTCGAGATGCCTTCTTCCTAACTTTCAAACTGTGCTCCTGAGTCCACTTGGATTGTCAAGTATGACACTTGTAATCAGTTCATTTATTGTGGAAAAGCATGGCTTCAGTGACCACCAGCGGAGTGGGCGGAGACTTGAAGAACACAAAACAATTCCGTCCTCTGTATCTTCAGTAGAACTGGCTCCAGAAAAGGGTCCAGCTTTGAAACATGGAACATTCTCCCCATTGGGCTCTTTGGGAAAAGGCCTCAGTATTGTAGAGGGTGCCTCTAGCTATTCAGGTCTTGCCAAGGAGAACGGCCAAGAAAGACAAGCGGTCACATGGCCAGGCCGGCTGCCGGCACAAAATGTTCTGTGCAACTAACTGATGGCTGGACAGGGATAAGGACTGATCCTGATCCTACAGAGATTTTTCTAAGAGAGGTAGGCCAACACATTCTGCAAGGGATTCTATTGATGCTTCTGCAGAGCAAGATTTGAGTTGACATGAGTCTTATGTCTCTTCTAAATGAACAGACATGAAATTTTTTCTCATATATATATTCTTTTTTTAAACATTGTAATAACCCAGTTACCACCTAAGATTGCTTCCAGTTTATTGTAGCAGAAACAGGGATTCCAAGAGGAAACATTGTAGCAACTTGCTGAGTGACACTCAGCAGCAGTGTCACTGCTAATATCCCCACCTCCACCGCCAGTCCCCCCCCCCACGGTGAGGACAAGTTAATGAGCTTCATGACCCTCATGGCCAGTTTGTCTCATCTTCTCCCATTCCTGCACTGTTCCAGGCCCAAGAGCCACACACAGGGGTCAGGAGCTTGTACTCCAGTCCCTCTGCACAGCTGTTTGGTAATCACCCAGGCACAGAATATTCTGGCCATTTTATGTGCATGTCACCCTCTTGAGTGGACTGTGAGTTCTTGGATGTTAGATCCCTGTATGATTCAAAATCTAACTATGTATCTCACTGAAGTTCACACAAAACAATAATGTGGAAAACAGTTCCTCTCTCTGATCCAAATTAGGACTGGATCCGACCAAGGGTTGAAGAAGGGATTCATCTAGAGGACAGTCACAAGAAATTCCTAACCAGGCACGAGACAGTAGGGAGTGGCAGGAAACAGGGAACAAAATGTGCAGGATCTGCCTGAGCCATGGAGGTCAAAAAGTCTCCAATGGCTGAAGAGCCAATACATCAACTGTACAAAAACAGGCTCTGAATTGGATGCATTTGGCCCTCAGATGAATTTACACTCCCCAATGAGATTCTACTACTGAATATTGCACTGTTTATGGATCTGATCATGTTCTTTCCCCTGATGCCATGCTAGTCTTCCAGTGAAGTCCATGACTAAGGGCCTCCATCTTTTTATTGTCATTGTCTGTTGATTGAGTGGAGTGTTTGGTTTTTTTGTTTTTGTAGTGTAGGTGATCAAAACCAGGCCATTAACATGTAAGCAAGCTCTCTGACGTGGAAGCACAGAGAATTTTAGGCAAACCTTTAGCTTTAAGCTATAAGGTGTTACTGTGTACCCTAGTAGTCCATGATGGCCCATAAATCATGAGAATCCTCCCGCCTTTAGCCTAAATGCTGAGATTATAGGTATAAATAAGCTTTTATAATTAAGTTAATGCTTTTTTAAAAATGCTATAAGCTCTTATAAAGCAGCAATTCTCAACCTTCCTAACGCCACGTGACACTAACACAGTTCTTCATGTCATAGTAACCCCAACCATAAAATTATTTCATTACTACTTTCTAACTGTGATTTTTATAGTTATGAATCATAATGTAAAAACATATATGCAGGATATCTGATATTGTAACCCCTATGATCAGGTCATTCAACCCCCAAAGGGGTCACAGCCCATAGGTTGAGAAGTGCTGCTGTAAAGGAAGCTAGAACTCCGTTTCCACTGTGCCAGCAAGGTGAATATTGATTATATCATCTGGATGAAAGTCAATCTAGCTTGACTAACTATCTGTATAAGTTCAATATCCTTTATCCAAAATACATGTTGACTTCTTCTTAGATTTTGGTATATTTGAATATATATAAATGAGATGACCTGGAGCTAAAACCCAAAAAGAAACACAAATCTTATATATGTTTTACTTTTCCTTTATGTGTATTTGTGTTTTGATTATGACCTTATAAATGAAGTTGAGTATGGAATTTTCTACTTGTGACATTTTACTTACACTAAAAAATATTGCACTCTGGAGTCTTCATGTTTCAGATGTTCAGAATAGGGGCTTAACTTACAACTTGAAGAGTCTTTAGGACAACAAAACAATTGATAAACTCCTTGCTGTGAAGCAAGAACTATAAATAATGAATCTATAGGATAACTAGTCAAACATTCTTTCCCTCAGTAATTATGGCACGCAGACCACAGTGGTGAGCAAACCAGGCACAACACCTGTTCTCCTGAAACTTGTGGTCAGATCATCAGTTGAACCCATAAATGAGTGTGTGGTGTAAAGCGATAAGCACTCAGAGATAGTGTTCTAAGAGGTCTAGCCCGAGACCATCATGTCCAAAATATGTACATTAGCCTTGGAGAGTTAGGGAAATGAAGCACACAAGCAAAGGCCCCATGGAAGAAACTTATCAATGACCTGTGTGGCCATTGTGACTACACAGAGGAGGAAGACAGAGTGTAGTTTAAGAGACTGGTACAGGTCAGATTTCTGTAGGTTACAGATTCTTAACAGTGATGCAGTAAGTTCCTGCCTCAGAGAGGTGCTCGCTGAGGAGGTGGTTACCTCATGGGGCATCTTTTGACAATGGGAGGTGTGTCATGATAAAAGACTTTAAAGCTCTTTGGTGATGCTTCTTAGAGTCTGGTCTGCAAGTGATGTTGTTACGATGGCCTCCTTAGATACCCGCTGGCATCGGGTGTTAGAGCCCTGCCATTAGTTACTTCCAGTAAAATGCCATGGTACCAGCTTAGTCCTTATCTCCTAGATGAAAAAAAATCTACATTATGACTGCTCAGACCTCCCATTAAATGTCATTTTAAATGTTTTAAATTCTAATAATTATTTACATTAGCACCAAAGATATTTAGACATAAATCTAGTAAAATGTGTACATGATGTGCAATGATTTCCATAAGGGAAATGACAAATCACTTGTGACAAAAATAAACAATGATGCTGATGCAGGAGAGACGGTTCATTTGGTAAAATGTTTCGTCTACAAGGATAAGAACCTGATTTGGATGCCCAGCACCTACCTCAAAATCTAAAACTCCTGAGCTTTCCAGCCAGCTAGTCTACCCAATCGGTGAGTTCCAGATTCACGGAGAGACTGTCTCAGAAAAACAATAGACACTAAAGTTCCTGGGCCAGGGTGCTCAAGACTCCTGATGACCATGAGCTTGGTTGATAAGAGCAGAAATCAAAGACCCGACCATCTGAATTTCCTTAGAATTCAAAACTTCCACTGTGAAAGATATTGCTTAAAGGGTAAGAGCACAAGCCACTGATTAGGGAAACACTTTTTCTAAGACACCTATCTGATAAAGGCTCAGCTTCTAAAACTTGTAAAGAACTCTTAAAACTCAAGAAATAAAGCTGAGAACAGTGGCACACACCTTTGACTCTAGCACTCAGGAAGCAGAGGCAGGTGGATTTTTGTGTGTTCAAGACCATTTTTTTTTCTGTTTATGCAGTCAATTTCAGGCCAGCAAAAGATGCCTAGTGAGACTCTGTCTCAAAACAAACAAACACTCAACAGTAACTAAACAAGCAACAAACAGCCCAATTAACACATAAGCAAGAGATCTAAGCAGATGCCTCACAGAAGAAGATAACTAGATGATATAAATAAGCATATGAAAGGATGCTGGATACCATATGCCATTAGAATTGCAAGTTCAAACAACAGTGAGATATTACTCAAACCTATTAGGTTAGAAAAACTAAAACTACAGAAGACAGTTCAGAAATTTCTTGCAAAATCAAATGTAGTCTCATGACACTAGCTAGAAAAAGCATTCCTTAGTACTCTCCGAAATGATTGCAAAACTTGCCCATACAGAACCTTGCATATAGACTTAGAGGAGAGCGGGTTGTCTTTGAAGACTGTGGTACATCCATACAATGGAATGCTATTCAACAATGAAAAAGGAAATTGGCTACCAGTCCATGAAAAAACACAATTTGTCACTGAGTATGAAAAAGAAGGAGCTAATTGGAAAATGGGGCACTCTGTACAACTCTACAAATATAACATCAGGAAAAGGAAAATAGAGAGGTAACAAGATACATGAATAGGGAAGGAAAGAGAAGGATAAGCTGGTGGACAACAGTGAACTATCCTGTGGGAATTAGTTCTCTCTGTCCATCATGTGAGTCCTGGGGATTGAATTTAGACTACCAGGCTTAGCATCAGGCTCCTTTGCTTGAGCCACTTTTCCAGCCTCTACTTTGTAAGCTTTTGAAGTAATATATGTGCCATTACAGACTTTCATTGCTAATAATGTATTGATATAATGCAGAGTGAGAAGTGAGGAGGGAAAGGGGAGAGTGTAGAAGGAACTCTTTAGACTTTCTGTTTACTATTTCTATAAATCTCAAACTGCTTCATAAGTAGGATGTATTTATGAAAAAATCTAATAATTACTAAAATACATAGTGAGAAAATTCTCCATAGTTTTAGTTGATTTTTACATTGTATTTAATCCTAGTTACATCTGTATATACTTGAGAAAACCAAGTACATGAGAGTAAAATGTGCCTATTTGCAGTTTTTTAGACAATCCCAAGAATATATCTTGATGCAGAAATAACTAGCAATAATTTCACAGGCTTGAAAGAATAAATTTGGGATCCACTGCTGAAAATTTATGGATTTCTTGATTTAGCTAATCAACAAGGCATTAATAATAGGTGTACATTATTGATACCCAGTCTGGATTGCTTGATTTGGAAGCACACCTATAACACCTGTCTTACTGCATAGAGCGGAGAAGTTGGTGCGTGATTCTATGTAAGAAGATGTAACCAAGTGGCTATTGTCGCTTCTTGGCAAATATTAACCGAGCCAAGATGTGATGCTATGGAGGAGATCAGTTATCAGGTGCTAGACTGGACTGGCTAATACCCCAGTCTCTCATTTGGATCCATGGCTCAGACACAACCACATGTTCCATGTTCATTTACTTTATTTTTATGAGTCTTTTGATTAAATGTATGCATGTGCTCCACTTGTGTACCTGGTGCCCACTGGGGTCAGAAGAAGTCATTGGATTCCCTGGAATTGGAGTCAGGACTGGTTGTGAAACACCATGTGGATACTGGAAGCCAACCCTGGGTCTTATACACAACCCTAAATGATCTTAACTACCGAGCCATTTCTCCAGCCCCTAGAACCACATTTCGATGCCTTTGAGACATCTACTGCTGATGTTTCAGGCTAAATGTTTTGTAACCAGGTAGTTGGGTACAAGAAAGAGCTGCAGATCAAAGGGGAATGGTAGCATCCTCTCGCAAATTCCAATTAGTGTGGCTATCTAAAGTCTGAGGCTCAGTGGGATTCCATACATTGCAGAGTAGAAGGAGTAGCTGAAAGTTGTATAGTCTTTCCACAGTGATGCTTCATATGCAAAACTGTTGAAGCATAGATTTCAAAGCTACAGCAATGTAGAGAAATAAAAAGATACCTCTTACAAACGGCAAAGCTTTTGCTGCACGTATCCATTCAAGGTATTTGTTCCAGCTGTGTCTGAGATAATGGCAGCACCGGGCACTGGAATGGCTGACTCTCATCTCAGTGATAAAATGTGTCCTAGTTGCACTGTTCCTTGTATCCTTGAGAACATAGGCACCCAGCATTTCCCACTCACTCTGTTGCTGCTTACTGCTGTTGTTAGACAAAGTATTGATAGTACATCTGGAATCATGAGAAGCCAAAAAACCTAGTAAAATGGGGATGTGTGAAAGACAAAAAAAAAGGAGGAAGAATTACAAGCCAGTTCTGGGAGCTGATCTACTTTGACAAGAAAGTTTTAATCAACAAGGAGTTCCAAAATGATGGCATAGACTGCATGGGAGGTAGTGAATGCCCCTCTGCTGAGGGTGCTCACAGGCTAGATGATTAACAGACAAAAGCTTGCAAAGGAGATTTTTTAAAACAAAGGAAGGGTATCAATAATACAACATTAACTTTCTCTCCATACTTATCTATATCATTGTCTGTACCAATTGGTTTGGTTTTTTATATTGTGCATCCTATATTCCACTGCCCTCCAACTGGGTCTATACGTCCATCATGCTTTGCAAAGCATTCTCATACATATGACCCTATTATTCTCAAGGCAACCACTTGAGAAAATTAACACAAATATAAGTTATCCTTATTTTTACTCTTGAACCATCTAAAGAAAAGAAACCTCAAAAGAAGTCACCAGTGACAGAGCAGAAGAAAACAAACAGAATAAGACGGGGTCCCATTCTCCCGACTAAAAAATCACAAATGAGAGAATTCATCAAATTTTTAGAATAGAGACATGAAGAGTATTAAAGTCCATGTTTTGAACACAATAGATCTGTGTTTTGCAAGGAACAAAGATGTCACTGGTATCCAAAATAAGCATGATATTTCTACCATAGGTCAAAAAGCAGGAAGTAGTAAGTATCTGAAATCAAGAAGCTTGCTAGAAGACATAAGTCTTCTAGGTAAATCTAAGTACACGGGAAAGGATGTCTCCTCACTCACAACATGCTCCAGGGAACACTCAGGAAGACTGCTAACCAGAAGTAAGAAAGCAAGTCTGTTGCCTCAAAAGTGGAAAGAACAAACAAGACAAACAAGACAGGAAGATAGAACCATCTAGGATGATGCTGAAGTCCTAGAGGGGATGAGGAAACTAAGCAAACATGTTTCTTCCTATTTGCATCTAGAAGTGCAGCCCAGTGGTCTTCAAAAAGGGCCTATGTTGAAGAAATGCACTGCTGCTGAAAGCTGACAAAGGCACCAACTTCTCTTTAATAACTGTGTAGTGTTTCTCAGAGGCCTTTCATCTGTAGATCTCAGAAGATTTTGCAAACATCAATTAAATATTACAAAATTCCCTTGAAGTAAATATTATGACACCTATTTTCCAGATGAGAAAACAGAGAGTCTACAGGGTTTGCCTAAGGGCTACTCCCTGGGACACTAGGAGGTTGAGAGTCTCAAACCTAGCCACACAGAACTTGGGCCTTGAGATGAGCCAATGAGACCACTCAGCAATCTGGCTCACATAAAGAAAAGTTTTCAAAGAAACAGTCTACTCTGGTCCTTAAGATCTGGAAGATTCCTTTATCAAGGAGACTACGCCTACAACTCAGAAGACTAGGGGAGAGCCTTCATGAGTCATTCCCTGGCCTCCTAGGTAGACGTCATTTCTCATCTACCACACAGTCAAAAGGTACTACTTTCACTTCTCTACGGCTTACCTGCGAGTATAACTATTTGTGTGACATCTCATTTTTCTCACAAGACTCTGCCCATGTCACTCTTCTTCATGTCTGGTATATAGTCTGAGATCAAGAGTAAATGTGACTTGACCTTACAGTGAAATTAGAACAGAAATATGAAAGAGTAGACAACTTCTAAAAACTGTTTTTTAAAAAGTCAACAATTTTTCCCTCTATTAGAACACAAATCAGGCCTGCCTACAGTTTGGATTTTCAGGTCAGTGAAGATGCTCTTGGGTTTTTATAACTGCCAAGTATTCTTAGCCTTCATACCAGTTTTATATTGGGATGTTCGAACTCATCAAAACTTTAATGAAAGACTTACATGGAAACCCAAGTACATGCTAAATATACAGATCTTGGCTTGAGTATCACAGCTTACTATTCAACCAAGCATTGCTTTCACTTTCTCCTTGTTATTCATTCTGGGACCCAAGTCCATGGAATGGAACTGCCCACACTCCTTCCTTCTTCAGTTAAACCTTTCTGGAAATCCCCGCTAGACACACACAGACACATGTCTTCTAGGTAAATCTAAATCCAGTCTAGTTGACATCAGAGCCCACTTCTTAGATCCATTATTAGATCCTCGTCAGCCTCTCCTAATACAAAATGCATTTAGTTCACTTACAAGAGCTTTCAAAACCATAACACTTCTAATATTGTTCAAAAGCCCAAAGTCCAATTCAGTCCTTGTTTGAGCTGACGCCTCATGAGCCAGGACTCTGCTGTATGCATCTCTCTCCACATGCTGCTCTTCCTACCAGAATGTCGTATTGTTTTCAGAATTCTAGGGTTTCTCTAGCCTACCTCTCCAACATCCTCCATATTTTTCTACAAAGACCTACAAAGCATACAGCCAGGTTACAACAAAATATCTGACATACGAAAATTATGGATAGGAGGGTTTGTTTTGGCTCAGAGTTTGGAAGCAAAGACCCTCATGGTGGACAAAATGCAAAGTGATGCTAGAGTCCTGAGTTGTGGCAGCGGGACCATGAGGCAGCTAGTCTCTTGGCAACCATAACCTGGAAGCGAAGAGATGAGAGCTGGTGCGCTATAGAACATTTTGAAAGAACTTTTAAATTTGACCCTCTTAAGATGCCATGAAGTAGATGATGGAGATGCCATCATCTTAGTGTATTGATAAGCTTTCTTCAAGGTTTGTGACCTTTCTTGAATCTCACAGTTAGTGAATAATAGGACTGAATCAGAAACTGAGAAGCCTGGGAAATATTCCTAAAAATACACAATCATGGCCCCTAGACCAGCTGTCAGATTCTCAGGCATCACTTCCACTACAAGGAAAACAGAAGTCTCTTGGGTGGTCATCACCCTGGGGCTGGCCAGCCCACTCTTGGCATCCTACAATGAGTTCTCCATACTAAATCTCTGAACCAATCAGATATATTTTTCTCAACTCATTAGCATGTTATCATAATTACATTATTAGTCTGGCATAACCCTAAAATTTTAGCTACCTAATTAATCTCCTTTTTAAAGTGTTCCAGGAAGTAGTCCTTGACATTATACACTTCCCCTTCCTTCATCACTGATTTCATGATTCTAGATGCTCAGGTTAGTTCTATGCAGGAGAACAGCAATGTCTGCTCCCAGTGACAGCCTCTCCAGCCTCAAGTTTCATAAGATCATCCTTCTCACCAGCATATTCTTTCAAAAAGATGCTTTATTCCTCCAACTGGGTAGTCAATTCTGGAGACCTACTAAGTAGTAAGTGGCTGTCAAGCATGCTTACGGTGCTGAAAAGCAAGCAACACATGACACATCTGGGGCCTGGGAAGAAGTGCATATCCTCTCTCCCTGGGTTATCACTACATGCTGGTTCTCTCCTAATGCCAGAATTTGAATATTAAGAAAAAACATCACTGGCTAGGTCTGACTATGCAGTTAAACTTCATTTTTCTGTTTCTTCATCTGGGCACCAGAGAGCAGACTCCAGGGCCAGGCTCACAGAGACCTGCTCCAACCCCACCTTACTAGAGCACCCCTCCAAAGCTCTTCTAATGAGTTAGACTCATCAACAAGGACCCTGGGTCTCTACATGCATCTGTTTGCACTCCCATCTTTCGTTAACTTGACTGGAGTATGTAAGGCTTATCTGGCCATACAACTCTGTAACAGTGTGTGTGTGTGTGTGTGTGTGTGTGTGTGTGTGTGTGTGTGTGTG